>NC_141149.1:119070093-119390405 GCF_053477565.2 Lygodium microphyllum | reverse complement strand
GACTGTTTTATCATTCATTAGCCAGTTTGATGACTATTTCCATGAGGAAACTTATCCTGAGAAAGATAAAATCAAGTGTGTTACTAATCATCTGATAGATAGAGCATCACTTTGGTGGACTGTCGTCCGCAAGAGCATAGAATGTCCTGCTACATGGGAAGATTTTAAGAAGAAGTTCATGCAAAATTTCCTTCCACCGCAATTTCATGAGAAGGCTATTAAGCAATGGGATCTACTTCAACAACGCGACCGTGAGCCTATTCCACAGTATACAGAGCGTTTTTGGAATGCACTCCTACAGCTACGCATGCTTGAAGACGTACCAGAGACGACACATAAGCGGAAGTACATGTCTGGACTTCTTGGACATTACTACGCTGAGGTAAATATGTTCAAGCCTGCTACCCTTGAAGATGCCATCTCCTTAGCTCATGACACTGAAGATAAGTTACGTGGAAGAGATCGACGACCACAGCCATTCCAAGCAAACGGTAATTATGGATCTAAACAATTCAATTCCAATTTCAGAAGGTTTAATCCAGGTCGTTTTTCATCACCATCTTTCCGCAAGAATTGGCCTAAACCACCTGCATTACCATCCACTGTCAATCCAAATCCTAAGCCTATCCAACAAGCAAATCCAAATATACCCAGACTCCCAGCCATTGCAAATAATGTGACCAAAGCCAAGCCCATCGTATGCTACAAGTGTCACCAGCCAGGCCATCTCGCAGCAAATTGTCATTCAAAGAAGCCATCAGCACATATCAACTACCTTGGAGCTATGGACGAAGAAGAGCATGAGGATATGCCGGATTTCACTGAAGAAGAAGATGATCCTACTACTACTTCCGACACTCTACCAGGTATGCCTACTTTACATTCATTGTTGACTATGAAATGTATGGTGCATGGAAAAGAAAGAACTTTATTGCATGATGACGGTAGTACGCATGACTTTATTTCAGCAAAATTGGTAAAGGAATTGAAATTGCATACAGTACCTACGCATTATCGCATAAAAGCTGCATTTTTAGGCACTAGGTACAATGGCACACAAGAAGTTCAAGATTTAGAAATTCAAATTGGTCCATATATTGAAAGAAGAAATTTCTTAGTTGTCCCATTACAGTCTAGCGACATTATTCTAGGAATGCCATGGAGACACCAACATAATCCCAATATAGATTATTCCACACACACAATGAATATAAATTTTCAAGGAACATCTATTACATTATTTGGTATGCATGCATCTCATATGTTTCCACTGCTTTCGCATACTCAAGCAAAACGTGCACTACGCAAGAACACTAAATCATATCTCATTTGGGTGAATGAATTGCACGCAAAAGAAACTCATATGCACCCTAGACATAAGGAATTTCTTGCATATTTTAAGGATTGTTTTGCAGAAGACCTACCACCAGGTTTACCTCCATCACGTCCAGAAGACCATAAAATTGACCTAATACCTGGCACACAACCACCTTGCAAAGCCCCATATAGGCACAATCAAATAGAGCAAAAAGAAATCCAGAGTCAAGTAGAAGAATTACTAAATAGAGGTTTAATTCGACCTAGCAGTTCCCCATTCGGTGCACCTGTGCTCTTAGTCAAGAAAAAGAATAATACTTATCGGATGTGTATTGACTACCGAGCATTAAACAAGATCACTGTAAAGAATAGGTATCCTATACCTAGAGTTGATGACCTTATGGACAAACTGCAAGGATCTTCTATATTTAGTAAAATTGACCTTAAATCTGGATATCATCAGGTGAGGTTAGATAGATCCGATATATTTAAGACTGCATTCAGGACACAGTTTGGCCATTACGAATTCTTAGTTATGCCATTCGGATTAACTAATGCACCTGCCACTTTCAGTAGAATGATGAACCGTATTTTTCTAAAATATCAATATTGTGTGATTGTTTTCTTTGATGATATTTTAGTGTTCAGTCAAAGTGAAAAAGAGCATTATGAGCATTTATCATTAGTTTTTCAATTACTGAAAGAAAATCAATTGTTTGCAAATCCTGACAAGAGTGAATTCTTTAAGACAGAAATAGAATATCTAGGTCATATTGTATCAAAAGAAGGAATAAAAGTTGATCCTAAGAAAATTGACGCAATATTGCATTGGCCTATTCCTAAAAATGTACATGAATTACGTTCATTCCTTGGTCTTGCTAGTTTCTATAGGAAGTTTGTACGTAATTTCTCATTACTTGCTTTACCACTGACCAAACTTCTTAAGAAAGGCATTGTTTATCAATGGACTGAAAACCAGCAGAAATCCTTTGATTTACTTAAACGTGCATTGACCAATGCCCCTGTCCTACAATTGCCTGACTTTAATAGACCATTCTTTTTAGTTGTGACCGATGCTAGCGGATCAGGAATAGGAGCCGTGTTAATGCAAGATAACCATCCAATAGCATATTCTAGTTCTAAGCTGAAACCCTCTGAGCTCAAATATTCCACTTATGACAAGGAACTCTTAGCAGTTGTTCAAGCATTGAAACAATGGAAGCATTATTTAATGGGTTCAGAATTCATGATAAAGACTGACCAGCAAAGCATTAGACATCTACTTAGCCAACCCCAAATTTCTGACCGCCATATCAAATGGGCTTCATTCATTCAAAGTTTCCATCCTATCATTCAATACCAACCTGGAAAAGAAAATGTAGTTGCCGATGCATTAAGTAGAAGACCTGCAATTCATAACATTTCTATCATATCTTTTGATTCTTTGATTGCTATGAAAGACACATATCACCAGGATATTACTTTTCATTCTGATTGGCAAAAATTAGTTCAAAATAATTTCATTCCTGTTGATTCATTGTCATATAATGATGGATTCATGTTCTTTGAAAAGAGACTGTGTGTTACTATTCCATTCCGATCTTTTGTTTTGAATGAAATTCATTGTCCCCCATATCAAGGTCATAGAGGTATCATTTCTACATTACGCATGTTAACTGAAGATTTTTATTGGCCGCATATGGATGCAGATGTGTCTAATTTTGTTTCTGAATGTTTGATTTGTCAACGAATAAAAAGACATCATGGTAAACAGTATGGGTTATTAATGCCTTTATCTATTCCATCTAAACCTTGGGAACATATATCTATGGATTTCATTACTGGCTTACCAAATACTAAATCTAACCATGACATGATTTGGACAATTGTAGATAGATTTAGTAAGCAAGCATATTTCATTGCATGTAAGAAAACTTTAACAGCATCACAAGCAGCACAGTTATTTTTGAAAACTATTTTTACTAACCATGGATTGCCGAAAGTGATTATTTCAGATAGAGATTCTAGATTTTGTAATAATTTCTGGATTACACTGTTTGCAAATCTAGGCACAAAGATTGATTTCTCATCTGCATTTCATCCAGAAACAAATGGACAAACAGAAGCCACAAATAGCACTATTCTAGATCTTTTACGTGCATACACTATCTCTAAACCTCAAACATGGGATACTCATTTACATTTATTACAGTTTGCATATAATAATACACCTCACACATCTACAAAGAAAGCACCTTTTGAAGTTATTTATGGACATAGATTATCTACACCTGTTGCATCTTTGTCTAATAGAATACAAAGTGCCGATGATATTGCTGTTATGCATAACACTATTTTTGATGAGGTCAAGGATATGATTGCTAAAGCCCAACAATCATATACCAAACAAGCCAACAAGAAAAGACAAGCCATGAATTTCAAAGTTGATGATTATGTTTGGCTTAGAATAGAGAAACGTAGACTGCAAAGTGTAGATAGACATCCAGTTGTCAAATTAGCCCCTAGATTCTACGGACCATTTAGAATCATTTATAAGATTAATGACAATGCATTCAAATTAGAACTGCCATCACATTGGAAAATTCATAATACATTTCATATTAGTTTGTTGAGACCATTTAGAGGACAATTACCTATCCACCCTGTCTATGAAAACCCACCTTTACTAGAAGAAGAGACTGAAATCCTTGAACCAGAAGCCATCATAGACACTGACTACATGACCACTAGAACTGGCCGAAGGTACTCTAGATATCTCGTGAAATTTAAGAACCATCCTGTAGAAGAAGCACAATGGATGCACGCTAGAGACCTAAATGCTTTCCCCACTCTGTTAGCTCCACATTGAGCTAATAGCAATTGAGGTCAATTGCTATCCCACCCCGGGGGTATGATGCCAGGAGGCATATTCCACGGTGGATTCCGTGAGGTTTTACGGTGGATTCCGTAAACTTAGATGACCGGGGCTCATACGCAAAGAGGATTCTTTGTGCGAGAAGTTGATGGGGACGCCTGTCCTTTTCGGGCGTTTCATTAATTTAGTGTGTACATGGGTGATTCCATAGCGGGTGATTCCGCAAAATGCATATTAAATTAATAAACGTTTATGAGTTTAGAGTGCGCACTCGTAATAAATTAAGGTTAGGATTTATTTCTAACCAGTTGATTTATTTATGTAGCTGAAGACTGCTAGGTATTCACTTTTGTCGGTTTAATTGTGTTATTTTACTAACGATTGTGAATGCTTCAGTTGATGTGTAGAGATAGCAGGAGTGGCGGAGGAAAGCATTGGAGTCTAGCGGGTTTCCGACTTTTGGATATATTTTGATAGGCGCCACGCCTATATTTTGATTATGTCTATAGAGACATCGACTATTTATTATTATTTTGTATGCGCTTATGCGCCTGGATATGTTATTTTTATTTGGACATTGAGATTGGGCGTGCCAGACTCTTTGGGCACCGTCCATTAGCTTTATTTTCCTATTTTTGGTAGAAAGCAAACTCAAAAGCTAAAAGCTTGTATATTTTTGTAATTGGGCTATTTTTGAGCAAAAAGATTGAAAATATATATTAAATACATGCTTTGTGAAGCGCTCACACAAGGCATGGGGGAGATTCAACCCAATTTGTCTCTTGTCTCATGTCGTGCTTGCTTTCACATTGATTTTTGTGCTAAAAAGTAGAGTGCTTTGTTCTTGAGGACCTTTGGGAATTCACTACGGGAGCTACCTGCATCCGATCTGCGCACCAAGGTTAGACTAACTGTGGTTAGTGAGGGCAAACTAGGGTTAGGTAAGTTAGGTTAACTAGGGGGAGTTAATTAACTAGGGTTAGGTTAATTAACTGGGGTTAGTGCAATTAACTATAGTGAGGTTAGGTTCGGCTAACTAGGGGTGAGTTAGTCTAACTAGGGGTTAGTTTAGGCTAACTGGGGTGTAGTTAAAGTAAATATGGGGTAGTTATATTAACTATGGTATAGTTAAGTTAACTATGGTATAGTAAGTTAACTATGGTGTAGTTAAAGAAACCAACCAGGGTGGAGGAGAGGAGGGGCCGCTGCAGGCGGAGGAGGAGCAGGAGGAGGAGGAAGAGAAGGAAGAGGGAGGAGGAGGAGGAAGAGGAGGAAGAGAAGGAGAAGAGGAAGGGGAGGAAGACGAGGAGGAGGAAGAAGAAGAGGAAGGGGAGAAAGAGGAGGAAGAGAAGGAGAAGAGGAAGGGGAGGAAGGGGAGAAGAAGGAAGAAGAAGAGGAAGGGGAGGAAGAGGAGGAGGAGGATAGGAGGAAGCGGCGGCGGAGGGCGACGGGGGGCAGAGGAGGTCCGACAAGCGACGAGTCGGCGGCGCAGGGAAGGAGGCACGGGCGGCTGCAGTAGCGCTGACGAGGCAAGTGGCAGGGGTATCCTCAGCGGCGACAGGAGATGGAGATGGTGGAGGACGAGGAGAACGTCAGGGCCGCGATGGCAGGTAGAGTTTTTTCTTTTCTTTTCTTTTTCTTTTCTTTTTCTTTTCTTGTTTTTCCTTTTTTTGTTGTTTCTTTTTTTCTTTTCTTTTTTTCTTCTCTCTTTTATTTTCTTTTTATTTTTCTGTGTTTCTTTTTTTCTTGTTTTGTTTTTTTGTTCTTTTTTTTGTTTTTTGGTTGTTTGGTGTTATTTTTTTCTTTTTTTATTAGTATTAGTATTATTTTGTTATTTTGTATTATTATGTATTTATTTATTTATTTTGATTTTTATTGTGTATATTTGGTTTGTGGTGTGTTTGATTTTATTATTTGGTTCCCTCTGTCCCGCGCGCATGCGCGGGACGGGAGTAAAAAAAAAACAAAATTTTACAGTGACGGGACCAAACGGAGTAGGGATGGCAATGCGCGAACCACAGACGCCAAGAGGGCGTCCCGAGGCGTGTAAAACCAGAAACAGGCGCGTTCACGCGCGACATGAGAAACACGGCCATACGGCAAAAAAGGAAGAAAATTTAATAAAACTCAAACCGTATGTCGGATCAAAAAACTGTAAAAAGGAAAAATGTGTGGTGAGACGAGGGGAAAATGATGGAAACATGCAACTTGGGTTCCGGGGCAAAATCAAGGTGTTCACATGGAAAAAACGCAAAAAACAAGCCCAAAAACACATATGGGTATTAATATCGGAAAATCGACACATCAGAATGAAGTGCGGGAAGAAGGAAAATTATGTAGAACAATGTATCCAACAACCCTATCACGGAAAAACACAGTTTCAAGCAAGATAGGGCGCGTTCACACGGGAAAATCCCAAAAACAAGCCTGAAAATGGACGCGAAAATTAATATGGGAAGAGGGTTCCGAAGCAATGAATGCACGTTCACATGGAAAACCGTCCATTCTAAGGGAATTGCTTCAAAAATTAATAACTCAAGAATCGTTTGTCGGAACATGGGTTGGTAAAAAGGAAAAATAGGCAGTTCAAAGGGACGAACAGGACTGTAAGGTTGGATTGGGAGTCCGGTGAATATAGGGTGTATTCATATGGAAAAGTCACAAAATAAAGAATAAAGGCAAACGGTCAAGGAACAGCTCCGGGGACAGGGTGAAATAGAACGGAAGGGTGGGGAAGGGACCCCATCAGGATAAAATGAAGTCATGGCATGGATGCATGATCAGAACAGGGTATATGCATGGGGGTATGCATCATAAACACGCAGGGATGCATCCCCACACTTAAAACCTTAATAGGAAGGATAAACCGAACAACAAGGACCTAATACCACACAGCAGACCAACCACGAACGTCCCCATACTTAAGACATGACCGTTACTGAGAAACATGTGTAGAGTTAGAAAAGTTGGCTCATATTACCGAGGAGGAATGTCAACAATCAAGGTTGCGTTTGGTGTCATTGTCGGCTACAGGAGGTATCCAGGTGTCTTCATAGCGCACGTTCTTCGTCCTTCGTGGTAGGGACCACGCGGCAGCACCCAGGTAGGTAGCTGGTTGAAGGGATCGCAGAAAATTCGTCGATGACAAGGGATATTGCACTCAACTCATGATCACTCAAATGGAATGAAAGACTCAGTCACTCATCCCATTACTAACATCAATCGAGTGAATATTGATGAAACCCAGAGCTCACACCCGGTTTAGGAATCGACAAGGGGGTGGTGTAGAAAGAGTATGCCAAGGTGCACAATTAATGGTGCATCAGTGCATCCCGCCCATCTGGCATAGGTGCAAGTAGGAATGCCAGGGAGCCTTGCAGTGCAGTGTACATAACAGAGTGACATGTCTTGTGCTGATGGCAGAGATCCAGTCTGTGGGTGCATAGGAAAACAGAAACGTACCTAACTCCAATGGTCATAATGTCCCTGAATCCTCACCTCTCGATAATTGATTGAAGAAATACCAGTCACACTTACCCCACCCTTTGTCTCACACTCTGTTGAAAGATACAGAGAGCAACCCATTCCTAAAACCCATTGATGTAATCCTCACTGTTACTCGTACAGAGGTTGTATGCCTTGTGCGCAATTGATGGTGCAACTGTGCATCCCGCCCTGTGCTGGTATACAGTGCAAGAAGGAAGGTGCGCAATTGATGGTGCAACTGCGCATCCCGCCCTGTGCCGGCATACAGTGGAAGAACGAAGGCCAGGGAGCCTTATGGTGCAGTGCACATGAACAAATCGTGCATTGTGCATTGAGAGGCCCATCCCGTGCGTGGAACACTCTGTTCACACACGTCACCTCTCATTTGATTTAAAGGGAAAGACTGGTCACTCCCCCCACCCTCTGTCTCACTCTCTGATAGATACAGAGGGCAGCCCATACTCACGTCCCCATCCTGTTAGGATGAAAGCTCACATCACTCAAGGGGTTGGTGATGAAGATCATGTCGGCTATTGTTATCAGCAGGATTTTGAAAACGAGGCGTACCCAGGGAGGTAGCCAACAAGTCTGCTACTTCAATAATTTGTAAAAAAAGTCATCTATTAAGAAGGGTAGACGGACTGATATTACAGAGATAGCGCACCAAGGGAGGTGGCTTTAAATTACTTGCTGAAGAGATTCTGCTGGTGAGTCAGCTATCCTGAACTGCGAGGTGTTGCCACCTTTTCCACAGTCAGCTTCCCGCCCAAGGGTGTTTCCACCTTTTCTTGGAACGAGACCTGTTATGATAGGGAATTTCTTCCTTGTCTCCCATAGC
The DNA here is from genome assembly GCF_053477565.2 of Lygodium microphyllum. NCBI lineage: Eukaryota > Viridiplantae > Streptophyta > Polypodiopsida > Schizaeales > Lygodiaceae > Lygodium > Lygodium microphyllum. The sequence goes on along the minus strand of NC_141149.1, from coordinate 119,381,889 downwards.
AGTTTTGTTTGTTTTTTTTCTTTCTTTTTCTTTTTTTTTTTTTTCCCCTTTTTTTTCATTTAAGAAAGAACATGATAGAAATACCATGTGTCAGGACCAACCTCGCCCACATTGTTGGATCAGTCGGGTTGAGATGTTTCTGCGGGGTTAGCAGAACGGGACCGCCTCATGAGGAGAATCATAAGGGCTATCAGAAGCACGACAAGAAGGACAGTGCGACACCCAAAAGGGAAAGGGTAGGTCGACTGTGATTGTCAAGATCCCCAGGGAGGGAAGTACATCTTCAGGCGATAGCCATTGATCAAGAAGGGATCATTAGATGCATGAACGGTCTGCACCTGAACAAAGCCGTTAGGATTGACAGCAAGTACCTTGTATGGATCCATCCACCGTTGTTGAAGCTTGCCAAGAAACTTGCCAAATCTCAAATCATAGGCCAGGACAAGATCACCTTCTTTGAACTCCTTGTGCTTGATGAAACTGTCATAATAGGCCTTGCATTGCGCTTGAGTGGTTTCCATACAATGTAGGGCCATCCGCCGTATCTCATCCAAGCATTCCAAGTGCAGGAGACGGTATTGAAGTGACTTATCATCTCCCAAGCATTCTTTAACTGCCACTCGCAAAGAGGGCAATTCCAACTCAACAGGGAAGACGGCTTCTGTACCATACATTAGCTGAAAAGGGGTCTGTCCTGTAGCTGCCTTATGGGAGGTTCTATATGCCCAGAGGGCCTTTGAAAGTCGATCGTCCCAGTCGTGACTATGTGCGACAATTGTTCTTGTCAGAATTGAGCAAAGAATGTGATTGGTGACTTCAACTTGGCCGTTGGCTTTGGGGTAATAGGTAGTGGACTTATGATGGCGGATCTTATACAGCTCTATCAACTCCTCCATGATTTTGTTAAGGAAATGAGTATGTCAGTCACTTACCAGCTCGAGGGGACTGCCAAAATGGGTGATAATATTCTCATACATGAACAGGGCTATGCTGTTACCATCGTCCCACTTCAAGGCTTTAGCTTCACACCACTTTGTGACATAATCCGTACACACTAGGATGTATCTGTTATGCTTTTGTCTCGTGGGTGAATCAATGGGACCCACAAAATCAATCCCCGACTTCTCAAACGGATTTAGGGAAAGAATGGGTTGTAGTGGCATGGCACTTGTTTTGGTGGGTGCATCACATCTTTTGCAGTAGTCGTATGCATCCTTGTGGAGGGTCGGCTACCAATATCCTACTAACAGAGCCTTCCTGGCTGTTGATTCTCCTGCGAAGTGTCCACCACACAGTTCGTCATGGCATGCTTTCAATACTATGTCGATTTCATCCCCTGCAACACATCTTTGTGGCACTTCATCTTTACCTCTTTTGTATAGTGCACCGCCTAGCAAGGTGTAGGGGGCTGATTCTAACAAAAGCTTTTTCTTCTCACGGCTTGAGATGGCAGGAGGATACTGTTGAGTTGCCAGGAGATTGGCTATGTCTGCATACTAGGGAGTAACCGTTTCAACTAGAAACAAGGAAGCATCAGGAGGGTCTGGATCATCATACTCCTCTGCTTTTGTTTGAGGGATCCATGATAAATGATCAGCTAGGACATGGGAACGGCCAAGCTTAGTGACCACTTCAAAATCAAACTCCTGGAATAGGAGTAACCATCTCATCAGTTGTCCTTTAACATCTGCTTTGTTCATCAATAAGGACAGGGCTTCGTGATCCACGTAGAACTTGAAATGTGCTGACAATAGATAGTGTCGAAACTTCTCCAGTGCAAAAACCATTGCTAAGCATTCAAGCTCTGTCACTATGTAGTTCCGTTCCTATCAGTGACCTTTCGGCTTGCATAATATATTAGTTGATCTAATTTAGAGGGGCCCTTTTGACATAGGACAGCACCTAGCCCTTCAACTGATGCATCTGTGTGCACATGGAACTCATTCGTCCAATTAGGAGGTTGTAAAATAGGTGCTTGGATAAGACACTGTTTTAGGGTATTAAAGGCTTCTTCACAGTCATCTGTCCAAAGGAAATCTGCATCTTTCCTTAGGAGCTTGTGTAGAGGGGCTGCCTTGGTTGCAAAATGTGCAATAGATCTTCTGTAGTAACCCACATGGCCAAGAAATCCTCTCAATTGCTTGAGGTTTGTTGGTGCTATCAAGACGGCAATCTTTTCAATTTTTGCCGGATCTGTTGCAATCCCTTGTGTAGAGACAATATGGCCCAAAAGAACTCCTGAAGAGACGCCAAAGACACATTCGTTGGGGTTGAGAGAAATCCCATACTCTCGGCATCTGTCAAAACATTGCTTTAGGTGTCCCCAGTGCTCGCGGATCAAACTATAGACACAAAAGTCATCAAGATACACCTCAATGAAATCATGCAAATGATTCTGAAACGCAGCCATCATTACTCGTTGGAAGGTGGTAAGAGCATTACAGAGCCCAAATGGCATCACTCTGTCGGCATAGGTCCCCCATTCGGTGGTGAAGGTTGTTTTGGATTGGTCCTCTTCTGCAATTTGAACTTGGTTATATCCGCTGAATCCATCCAAGAGGGAATACAGCTCATGGCCTGCCACTATGTCCAACATTTGGTCTATAAAAGGGATAGGGAAATGATCCTTCTTTGTCTTCGAATTGAGCTTTCGAAAGTCGACACATATTCGAAGTTTCCCGTTCTTCTTGGGTACTACCACAATGGGCGAAACCCATTCACTATTAGCCATAAATGAACTCTGCTTCAAGAAGTTTCAATAATTCAGCCTTCACCAAAGCAGAATAATTAGGATTCATATGCCTTCGTCTTTGCCTTACAGGTTTGGCATCGGGCTCTAGGTCAATGTGATGTTGACATACTATGGGATCAATTCCCTTTAGATCTTTATATGACCAAGCAAACACATCTAAGTTCTCTTTGAGTAGGTCTCACAGGACCACTAGTTCTTCTTCTGGAAGATTGAGACCCACTTTCAGGTGATGTTCAGTACCATCAGTATCCAAGAACGTTACTTGTCTTTCACCTTTCACTTCGCGGATAAATGTCCCACGGATTACTTCTGGATAGAGGTCTGACTTTTTCAAGGGAGCAGTGTCCTCATCTAATGTTCCATTAGAACCAATGTCCTCCTTCTGAATAGATAACTCATTTGTCTGTTGAGGTTGTTGAAAGGGTATCAGAGCTTTGTTTGCTTCTGTGTGAGGGGTGATTTCTTCCGGACTTAGATATTCATCTTCAAAGGATGCATCCAAGAATGTCACATAGCACAAACCTTCTAGAGGTCGTGGCTCTAAGGGCTTTGGCTTCTGTTGGCAAGGGGCATCGTCATCATCTTTTCTTTGGACTGAACAGTCAGAGCGATAGGAGCCATTGGTGAACTTAATTTTTATGCTTTTAATCCATTGCTTATACAGATTCTGCATACTTTGTCATCCATTGATCAACCCAAATGGAACCATGGTCATTCCATCCAGCACCCTGAGATCTTCGGCCTCTGAGATCTTTGTAGGGACATCAACAAGGTCATCCACTATCAGAGGAAATTCTTCATGTGCACTGTCATAACCTGCTTCGTTTTCTTCCTCATCATTTTCATCATCTTTCTCTGGAGGCTGTGTCTCTGCTTCTGTAGAGGCTCTGTAGGAGAAGAACATATCTTCTGCCTCTGCATCTACTTCTACTTCTGTCATAGCTTCTGACTCTCCTTCTGCCTCTGGCTCTGGATCTGGCTCTGTGTCTGTTACTGTCTCTGTATCTGCTCTGTCTTCTCTGTTCTGCCTCTGCTCTGTCTCTGTATCTGTTACTGCTCTGTATTTATTCTGCCTCTACTCTGTCTCTGCGACTGTCATGTAACAGGGACAATAGTACATCCATGCTTCTATTTCACTATCAGAGGTGATTTCAGAAGTTAATTCTAGTTGAGACAGGAGATATTCTCCCATGGACAAAGATTTTGCTTCCATTGGCAGTTGGCTTACAGTACCCACTGTTAGGGACTGTGCCTTTGCTTTCTTAGGAAAGATCTGCTTAACAGCCTCTTCGTCTCCTGATGTACCATCTGTTACCTCGTTGGAGGAGTCAGTTATGACTTCGATGGATGTGGATCTATTCCCTTTTTGCGATTCATATAGCTTCAACACCACTTTGTTGGGTCCTCTGCCTAGGGTTAGGGTTCCTTTGAACCTGTTCGTCCTGGCTCTTGCTTCAAAAAGCCAAGGTCTTCCCAACAGTAGAGGGTACAAGGTCCCATAAGAATTTGGTTTGACCACCAGATATGTTAGCCAATAGTCTCTTCCTGCAAGGGTTGTTTTTACATATGGGAGGATGCCCAACGGTTTAATTCTGCTTTGGTCTGCTAATCTGATAAGCCACTGTGTAGGTTGAATTCCTTGCAACCCTAATTCCTTCATTGTCACATCCGTCATTATGTTTACTGATGAACCTCCATCAGTCAATGCATCTGAAATGAAGCATCCTTCTATCCATACACTAATCTCTGTGGTTCTAGGATCTAGGAAGGCGTTAGCCACATCTACTTCCTTTACAGGCTCTGTGGCCTGATTGGTCTTGGTCACTGTTGAAGGAGCAATCCTTAGTCCACGTCTTCTTATCAAGATTCTTTTGAATTTCTTTTGGCAGCTGGGAGACAGCATCAGCAACTGTCGGAATGTTAAGTTTGGTTTAAAAGTGTCTAGGTCTTTTACCAAGTCATAATCTTTGATAGGGTCCACAGGCTTCTCTAGCCTGCTGGGGAATGGGACTATACCCATTTTCATCTTTCCTTTTTCTTCTGTTGATAGAGGTGCTTCTGTATCATCTATCTCCTGGGCCTCTGGTCCTATCTCTGTGACTCTCTGTAGCACTACAGTGCTTTGTACTGCACTATTCTGTTCTGTACTACTCTGTCCCTCTATTGGCAGGTTGAACTTCACAATCTTGGCAGGAGAGTTATTTTCGTTCTGAACAACTGGTTCCTTCTTCTTGGTGCGTGTAACAGCGGAAACTTCCAACTCTACCAAATTGGAGGCAGGCTCTTGTGCCTTCTGTTGGCTATCAATGCCATTGGCCTTTACAGGGGCTGGGCTTGGACAATCCTTTGCAGTGTGGCCTTCTCCTTTGCATCAGCTGCATAAGGGCTTGTAATCCACAGATCGTCTAGGGTTTGGACAATTTGGAAAAATATATCCCTTTTCTCCACACTTATAACATTCCACCTCTGATCTCTGACCACCCGACAGACTGTCAACCTCTGTAACTTTGAGAAGGAAACCTCCTTGGACCAAAATTAGGACCAAATTCCCTAGGCTTTGGTCCAATATCCTGTGTAGTCGTTTTGGATTCCAGCAAGTTAAAACTTGCATTTTCATCCTTCTGTCTTCGTTCATGTATCTCTTTCAGAGAGAAAATATCCTCTGTATAGTTTTCGCAAATAGTAGGAAGAACAGAAGGCCCCGGGAATGGTTGGTTTTCGGGTACATTCAGTGGCTAAATGTCCCGCTTGATGACACTTTCCGCACCATGTATTAGAGCGCATCACATCTCTTCCAGCTCCCACAAGAGTGGATATATTGGCGATATATTGGATAAGTAGTCCTTCAGATTTTCACCTCCTGAAGTACTTGTAGGAGGGTTTTGGGAAGCTTCAGTAATTACTGCATACACTGGTTGGGTTGATCCAGAGGATTCTCTATTCTGGCTCTGATTCAGAGCTCCTACTGAGACTTCGGGTTGTTGATTCCAGTTGGTAGGGTTCCACTATTGTTGAGTCACCATTGGAGGAACTGTTTGAGGCCACTGTTGTTATGGTTGAACCATCATTTGAGGCAATGTCGTCTGTGGTGACCACAGTGGATTAGGTGCATTATACTGCGGCACTGTTTGCATCTAGGGATAGGGGTAGGGAACTATCCCTGGGACCGCATTTGGTGGATATACCATTCCTAGCATGGGAGGAGGTAAGACTCCTCTTCCTGGAGTCATTGACAGCCTTGCTTCAACTTCATCATACAATCTTGTACCTCTCACTGCAGCTTGCAGATTGACTGGTCTTCTTAATTCCACGAACTTGCAAACTTATGGTTGTAGGCCTCCAAGAAACACTCATTTCTGGATGCCTTCATCCAAATGATGGTTAGTCCATCTCTTCGAATTCCATTCGCGAGACATAAGCTTCTACTCTTTCTCTAGAGGACTGATTTAGGTTCATGAACTCCTCTCGCATCCGCTCTTCGAAACCTTCACGCCTGAATTTAGTGAGGAAGGCCAACTTCAGGTCGTCCCATGTGCCAAAAGTTCCTGCTGCTTGTCTCTCATACCACTGAAACGCTGTGCCCTTGAAAGTGGCGGGGAATATCACTAACCAATGCTCAGGGGATTTGCCATTGTTAGCTACACATGCTACCATGAATTCTGCTACATGAAGATCAGGGTCTTCATTGTACTCTCTCTTAAAAACTGGCAATGGGACTACATTTGCTGGCCTGTCATCAATATTTCCAGGACGAATCTGACTAGGAAGGGGACCTTGAGTTGCCATGGGGACTTCTATAAAGAGTGCTTTTAGGGCATCAAAGGAGGCTTCTGTTGCGAGCTCGTTCTCAGCTTTGATTTTTGCCTTCTTTCTTTTTACATACCTCTAGACTCGTTCTAACGCTTGCCTCTTGATTGCGTCATTCATCAGGGGGTTGGCTCCAACCAGTTGGTCTGTACTCAACAGGATAGTATAAGAGAGGGCTTCAGCCTCTGGGGGATTCTCTGGCCAACATCTCCTCTACTTCCTTCTTCTCAACATCTCTGAATTCGGCTTTCAAACCACTACATAGAGGGAGATATTCCGTTCTGAGAGTACCAAAACTCATTTTTCTTAGGATCGTTGTTGTATCATTATAATAATGCCAGCTTCTGAGGGTTTCAATAGTGTATGTTGTGAAAAACACTCTGTCTACAAACTTCCAGTGGATTGCTAATTGGATAAACAGAAGATTGTCAGTACACCAAGCATCCCACGTATCTTGTTGTTGAGCATCCACAAACAAATTCCAACTCTTTTCCTTCTTGTTTTCGTGAACCTCTATAGACCACGACTCCTAAAGCTTCTTCACAATCTCCCACTTGATGATGTCTGGAAACTTCTCAATGAATACAAAATCTTCCATGGATGGTCGTTCTCTCTGTTTCTGCTCTTCAGTTTATTCCCAAACAGTTTGCCACCAAGATACAAGTTTCTGCTGCTTCACCAGAAAGAGGAAACAGCCCACCACATAGAGCATGCATCATGATGGTAATATGTTTCCGCCATTGTGAGGTGAACTTCTTTTGGAAAGTGGCTTTGATAATGAGAATATCCAACTCTTCAGTGGAAGAAGGAACTTTACAAACATCCATTGAATTCTCCTCTTATTGGCAATGTCATTTCCTTCATTTTAAGCCTCTTCTGATGCTTGTTGATGGCAAGCTTCCTCAGCTGCACACCAAAAACATGGAGTCCCAAGAGGAACACCAAGGAAAAGGGGATTCTACTGCAAGAAAATCTATCTTGTAACATCAACGAGATTTTATTTCATTCTTTTGATGACCAAACGAAAGAAAACAACAATTCTTCACGCAGCATCATAGTAGATATCTCCCACAGATTTGATAGAATCAACCATAATCTTCAACATCTTCATAGAATCCATCAATATAATAAAGAACATAAAAGAATACACCATCTTTGAATGGAAATCAATCACATAATATTCATCTTCAATCACATAATATTCATCTTTGAATCCCAATGGTCGCATCTCAAAGGGTGACTTTGTTCTAAGCACTGGCGTGGTACATGGTTGGGTTAGGCCTGCTTGTTCAAAGTCTATGGCTCCTATATGTTCCAACCAAGCATGGTCACAATCCATGCGCACGACCCCTCGCTCTATCCTGAAGGCGTTCTTTCTCTGTGGCTTGGAGTCTACTCGTATATGTTCTATCTCTTGTCCTTCAGTATCGTATTCTATGGTATCTATCTCACCCTCACTCTCGTCTCATTGAAGGAGCGTTAATCTTTGTATTCGTCATCGGAAGCATTTTCTTCTGACCACTCTCGTCATCTCCTAGGTCTTGGTATATCTCGTGTCTTTGATCGGGGACTAGGGCTCAATTGTACATGAGGTTTAGGTCATGCACCGTGGTCCATTGCCACCTTGGTTCATCTAAGAGATCTTGGAGTGTCTTGAAATTTGCTGCTGGATTGCTAGCTAGCTTGCACGTCAAATACTCTAAAATCTCCTGGAGTTCCCTCTTGTTTTTTGGCACTTTGAAAGTGACAAGGTTGGGTCTTTTGTGAAGATTTCCTGCCATCATGTAGACGAACGATTGATTACAACTCGTTGATAATCGGAGTATTTCCATGAAAAGTGTTCTTCAATGCTTGATAACAAAACTTGTACTGACCTGATGACTACGACAGATGCATGCATCACAAGCAATCGGGGTGTGTGGTGAACAAGGATGAGATTGTCTGCATGTGAGAAGATGGACCTGGTCGTGTTCGGGAGAATTGACGATGAAATTGTGTGAATGTGAGAAGCTGGGACTTGGTCGTGCGCGAGAGAATGGACCTTTCTTGAATCAAATAATTTTTTTCTATTTTCTTAAATCTTGGAGGAATGTTTAGCTCCCATTTAAGAAAATGACTAATTTTATTTTCATCTTTCTTTTTCTTCTCTTACATTGCCCAAGGTTTAATGGCCTTTTACATGTGTCTTACTAGCTATGCCCAATGGGCATCCTAAGTACCTAATCCCTTGCTCCAATTCTACTACTTTCTTGATTGGTCTCTCTTACTGGACCCCCACTTTCTCTTCCCAAAGGTCTTCCTCTCAATGCTCATAACCTCATGTTTTCCATTTGCCCAAACAACTGATCCTCAACCTCTGGAGCTAATTGAGCATTCTTTCTTGCTAAAATCTGATAATTTTGTCCATCTTCTTGTTAATTTTGGTCCCTATTTTTTATGAATTGGTATCCTATATGCTTCTCTCTTTTTATTTTTCTCATATTTTCTTTCTTTTTGTATGGCAATCATCATTACTTCCTCAAAGGTGCTCAATTCCTTTATTTCTAATTTAGTTCTCACCTCTACTTGTAAATTTTCCACAAAATGTTTTATTTTTAGCATTTTTGGTGCTCTCTCTCGTGGGCCTAATGATGTATTCTAACGATCCCAAAGTTGGGTGTATTCTAGGGTGAAAATTTCTAGTATGGTTTGGTCTTCTTTTTTCTGGCAAGTTTCTACTTTTCGCCAAAGGTTTTGGGAAGTCTTGATTTCTTTAAATTGGTTTAAAAATGCATGTTTGGTAACCTCATATTCCATAGGAACATGAAGATTTCTCAATCTTGGACTTTTCATCATCTTCAAACCAATTGCTACCTTCATCCCCAACAATTGAATTTTTAGAAATTGAAGTTTCAGGATCGAGTCATTAATTCACTGAATTATGCATCCAAACTCCAATTTTTGAGGAATCGTTGATGATTCTCTTCTTTTATACCATGAAATTTTGGAAAAGAACTGGTCATTGGAAAATGGTCTCAAGCAAAACAATTCACAAATCTCAAACAAAGTTTTTTTTTTTTTTACATTCCTCAAGTTACGGGGTACCTAAAAAGATGTATCATTAGCGGTGATCAAGGATAATCCTCTCACACAACCCGAAGACACAAGAGAAAAGGAGCACTGGTTTAGGTATTTGGCTTGATGCTAGGCCCGCCGACTAGCTCAATTCTTGGCTTCATTACTCTTTCTAGACTCTTTGAGAGTACGAAAACACAAGACAGAGGACTAAAACTTTCCCAACATCATCACTCAGCCACCCATTAACATATTAAAACTTTTCTGAATACATGAAGCATCGTCTATCAATTCATTTAAAAAAATCTATTTCAAGAAAAAGTCAAAAATCCTTGAGGCACACAAGACATCACAATAGTTGTTGCTACTCTCGATTAATTCATGGATACTATTTCTTCCCACAATTAATCCATGTAAGTGTAAATGATTCTCATTCCACCAAGTCTATGTACTTAATATACAGCTGCCACCTCATGGTTAGAAGAATGTACTCCTTTGTAAATAAAGCCATCTTCTTTGCTTCCAAGAAATGACTCATAGAATAAGGCTTTGGTTAGCTCTAGAAAATATTTGTCGATCTACTCATGAAGACAATGACGATTGCTTCCGGTGGGGATTAAGCCATGAGCCCCATCATCTGGTTAAAATAATATGCATGCAACTCCACGATCTTTCAGATATTGGAATTACATCAGTAGACCAGTAAAGCACTGAGACGAATGGCTACTCACATCAGTAGACCAGTAAAGCACTGAGACGAATGCATGGCTACTCACATGCCCGCCCTCCAACTACTGTCAATAGTAGCTGCGCCTACTCAAGCTGTAGCCTTTGGAATTACATCAGTAGACCAGTAAAGCACTGAGACGAATGGCTACTCACATGCCCGCCCTCCAACTACTGTCAATAGTAGCTGCGCCTACTCAAGCTGTAGCCTTTGGAATTACATCAGTAGACCAGTAAAGCACTGAGACGAATGGCTATTCACATGCCCCCCCTCCAACTACTGTCAATAGCTATTGGAATTACATCAGTAGACCAGTGAAGCACTGAGACGAATGGCTACTCACATGCCCCCCCCTCCAACTACTGTACTCAATATATAGTAGCTGCTACTCAAGCTGTAGCCTTGATCAATCGCTTTTCCTCACTATACTCCATTCCAGGTTATGCATACAACTCGATCAGCAGCACGGGATCGACGACAACGCTATAATCTTCACATTATCTGACGCCACTGGAGTAATGCTTTGATCTGTGTCTTCAATGATCAGACTTGATCTTTCCACAATCGCCATAGCTTCTATATATTCACTTGTCCCTCATATCTCGACTCTTCATCAAGCATGGATTCCCGGTCCTTCAGAATGTGCACTGCTGTCCCGTAGCAGCCTCCATCACGCAAAACTAGCTTCCTTCATCCTGCTCTCCCCCTCAGCTTTGCAAAACGACGCCCATCTTCTCCCCCCTTCAACATGACCTGCCACCCTGCATATATCGACCTGCCTCCATTTTTTTTAATTTTTTAATTTTTTAATTTTTGGTAAGCTTTTTCTTAAAGCTAGAGCTCAATAGCCTTAGCTTTTTGAAAAGCTAAACCTTTTCACACCACTTATTTCCTCAAGCTAACTTTCCAACGTAACATCATTAATCACTAGAAGAAAATTTTTGACTTATTTAAGATGGATAGAGTTTTTGCAAGAATATGTGACAATGAGCACTAACAATCCTTTTGGGCGATCCATGAAGCCTACAGATCTCCTTAACAAAGTGCCTTGTAATATCTAAAGCCTTGTATTTGGTCTTGATGCATATAAGGTGAGCAACCTTTGTCAACAATGTGTATCTAAATTCTTCAACAATGTGGAATGCTTGTATCCAAATGAGCAAAAGTGTTCCACAATGTGCATAAGGTGAGAAACCTTTGTCAACAATGTGCAACTATGAAATTTATACTAGTAAATTTCCATTTGATATATCACCCTTAAGTTTCTCCCAATGACGATTTTTTCTTTCGGCATTGAGAGTTTTTGTATAGCTAGGGTGCCTTGAGAATGGGGAGTCGTGAGCTGCCCCAAAGTATCTTAATCTTGAGTTCTTGACTCGAAGAAATGCACGATCTTACTAGGGTTTGTTCTTTGCCTTGACCTTAGCATTTGTTGATATCTTGGATCTTTAACAACTTCTTTCTTGGCCATCCCTAAGATAGGATTGTTGGGCATTGACACCATGGCAATTAGAGAATCTACTTTAGAGAGGTCCTCTAAGATGAGAGCATTGAGAAATGCTTTGTGGCTTAGCATGTCACCTATTGCATTCTCTTTTCCTAGCCTATAGTTGATTTCAATTTCATATTCTTGCAAAAGCTTAATCCATCGATATTGCCTCATGTTTAGATTTGGCTAGGTAAAGATCCACTTGAGACTCTTGTAGTCAATGATTAAAGAAAACTTATTTCTAAATAAATATTATCTCCACAACTTGAGAGAATGAAATACTGCTAGTAGCTCTAGATAATGTATAGTGCAACTATCCTCATGAGTTTTCAATTTCCTTGAAGAGTAAGCCACTAGATGACCTTCTTGCATAAGCGTACATCCTAATACAAGAGAGATTGCATTTGTTACACCTTTGAACTCTTGGCTAAGATCGGATAACTTCAGGATAGGTGCTATCACTAAGTTATGCTTGAGTCTCTCAAAGCTAGATTGCTCAATGGGAGTTCACACAATGGTGACTTTCTTGAGAAAATTAGTGAGAGGTGCAGTAATCAAGGCCTAATCCTTGATAAAAACCATGGACCATCTAGTTAATCCCAAAAAAATTTGCACCCCTTTAATTGTTGTTGGAGGTGCCCATTCCTGAACATCTTTGATCTTGATAGGATCCACTGACATTCATTGCTCAAATATTACGAATCCAAGATACTTAGTTTGTTTCTTGAAGAACTCATATTTCTTCTTCTTAACATAGAGCTTATGTGTCCTCCTTGTTTCAAGGACAATGTGGAGCTGTGATTTATGCTATTTATCTTTCTTGGAGTATGTTAGGATATTGTCAAAGAAAACGAGGACAAAATCTTCAAGATAGGATCAAAAGATATCATGAGTTAATCTATTAAAAGTTATAGGGCATTAGTCAATCCAAAATATATTACAATAAACTCGTAATGGCTATTTCTTGTGTTGAAGAAGTTTTGGGAATGTCTTCCTTGTTGATCCTTATTTGGTAGTAACCTAATCATAGATCAATATTGGAGAAAACTTTTGCTCCTTGAAGTTGGTCAAGGAGCTCATCTATCCTTGGAATCAAATACATAATCTTGATTGTCCCTTAGTTCAATCCACGATAGTCAATGCAAAGCCAAGGGGTCTTGTTTTTCTTCTTCTAAAACAAGACTTGGACTCTGAAAGTGACTTGCTTGCCTTGATATTCCCCTTAATCTAGAAGGTGCTTTAGTTACTCCTTCACTTCAATAGCTTCTGTAATTGATATCCAACCAGTATGGCCTCTTAGCAAACTGGAGTGGCTCCTAGCACTAGCTTAATCTCATAGTCAACCTCCTTTTGGGGTGGGAGGGCTGTTAGTTTCTCTAGAAATACATCTGTATTCCTTTAGCCAATATGGTTCATCTTTAGCTTCATTACCTCGCTCAATCTTATAAAGATTAATTAATAAACAAGTAAGCCTTTTCTTAATCCATCAATAATGTGGAATGCTTTTGTTAATTGTATCCTAGGCTTTCTGACCTCACTTCGGGTAGTCACTTGCTTTCCTTTCAAGTTTCAGAATCTAACCTAGCCCTTTCCATAATGAATGTGGGTGCCATTGAGAATTAGCCAATCCATTCCTAATGGGTGCTCATAGGCTCCCAAGTTCATATTCTTGAACCTCATATTGGTAGGATTGTCTTCTAGGTTAACTCTTACCTCACTAGATTGCTGTACAGAAAAAACTTATTTTCCATTGGCTAATTCTGCCAAAATCTTGGATGTAAGAGTAGTATCTATCCCCAACTTTCTTGCACACTTTGATGAAATTAATGAATGAGTGCTTTCGTAGTCAATCAAAAAATTTGATTTACCTCTGTAAGTATCGTGTGTTTGAATCACTAAGAGTTGGAGATAGTTTCCCTTTCTGTGTCTACCTCTAATGTAAGGCCTTCATCTTTCTACAATTCCTTAAATGTCACACATGCAACTTTCCCTTTGCTTCTGGCCACCCAGAATAGATTCATTTTTCCCACGAAATTTCCCTTGGTAAAAAGTGTAATCAAGCTTTGGGCATTGTCATTTCAAATGGATAGGTTTATTGTAATAATAGCATCTTTTCAGGTCATTGTTGCCACTAGTTGACATAAAGTTCTGGAGTACATTTTCCTTGACCTTCTTCCTTTGGTAAGTTTGGTATTGGCCTTGGGCTCTTTTGAGGAAGCCGCATGATCGTTTTTTTGGAAAATCATGTCTCCAAAATCTACCACTTTGACTAGGCTTTTATTTAAGCTCTTGCATAATTGGTCTTGCTTGGATCAACGTGTCTTGAAGGTCACATGGACGCATTGCTTCAAGGCTAGTATCCAATGGAGAAGATATCCATGGATGGTGCATACATAATAATAAGCTTCTAAAGCTTAGGCTCAACTCACGCAAAGTGAAGAATTTTCTCATTTTCATGGTCTAGTAAGCTAGCGGAAGGTATCTTCGTGCACAAATTCCTTTAACTTATCCTGTGTGATGGCTAACTTAGAAGATCCTTATTATTTATACCACTGCTTCCATCATAGGTAAGTCTCTCTTGAAAGATTTAATTTATCGATCATTGCTTGATTAGAAGGGTTAGTTTTTGTGGTAGTGAAGTAATCTTCCATTGACTTGATCCATATTTTTATCTCAGAGTCCACGCCCTTTCCCTTACCATCGAACTCGAGTGGTTCGATCTACTTAAGAAGGAAGTGCTTCTCTTATGCTCCTGCAAGGCTAAGAGCAAGTGTAGTGCACTATGATTTCACATGATCAAATTCACATGCTAAAATTTTATCTCAATGAACGTTCATGGTACAAGATTCCCCCAAATTTATACTTAAGAATATGAACTTAATACAATGAGTACATAATTTTTGAAAAAATAACTATAGACTATTTTCATTATTGGTGGCCATGATAATAATTAACCAAGTTTATAAAATCAAGTAGGGGAAATCTTTTCTATATGGCTTGTAGAGAAGTAGACTATTTCTATGTTTAGGTTTTCATAGCCTAAGGTATAACACTTCTCTTGGATCTAGGGATGATAATCACATATATTAATATGGTAATTCGATGGTGGTTCACCATGGATATCAACGAGTCTATATTATAAGCAAAGGTTGGGGAGACCTTCACTGTGATAGCTGCAATGACTAGAGAGGCCCTGCGCATGAGCACTCTATCAATCTAGATGCCAATGTGAACAAAGTAAGATTTCTTCTAGACTTGTAGAATGTAAAAGCCTTGACAACCTTGAGTCTTTCCATTCAATGTATCCTCTTTAAGTTGGTACAGATGTAGGGAAGATATTCAACATCAATGTAGCACAATTGTCCATCCTAAACCCATCGTCTCTCTGAATACAATGGTGAAGGATATAAATAGTTATGGTGGTCCAAAATGGGCATAACTTCTCTTTTCCAACCAAAGTTAAAAGAATGCATCATTGATGCATATGCTTTCATTTTGAAACCCCCATTCATACTTGGATGCATGTGCATCTAAGATGAATAATGATATATATAAGTGATCCCCTCATGACTCCTATTTTGCACTTGTATTGAGAGAATGCTCATTCTTCTCTCTAGTATTATGACCTAGGGAATAGATATAAAGAATTATGTATTGAAACCTAAATAATATGTATTTTAATAATCACAAATATGTCATAAGAATCAACTATGGCATCAAGAGATACTAGTGCTTTTATAATTAGACATAAACATAAGAATAGAAACACATGTAGATATATATACCGAGACAAACTGCATATTGAATTTGAAAATGTTATGTTTTTCATCACATTTACACAAAATAAATGTAAATACATGGATAACACACAATACTAGTTACAAGCATGCAACCAAATTGTATGCAAATTTGATTGACATTTGAGACAGTCTATGACTCAGCACATTGTGTGACATATGGATAATATGACATAGGATTTACGTTGATGGTAGCCAAATGGCATATAGATGTGAATAGATACATAGGAGGATCGACACTTCAAAGGACTTCTAAATCTCACTTCGAATACACCCGGTTTGTTCAACACGAATAAAGTACTCACCACATCAAAATAGATCAAGAGTTACATGCTTCATCCAAACCTTGTACTATATTTACATGTTGTTAAAACATAGCAATTTAATAAAAACAAAAAAATAACTAGTCACATGAATTTTGGCACTATAAAAGATAAATAATTTACTTATAAGATGATTTTCAAAAAATAAGATGGAATCTCTCCTCCACCCTATGTTGATTTTGCAAGAAGAAAAAATTCTAAAATTAACATTATCACAACCTATTGAAATGATAGATATGTCGATGCAAAGACTACATTTTTCAATGCCTCAATCTTAACAAAAAATAACTAATTAGTCACATGAATTTTGGAAATAGAAAAGAGGTCAAAATTATCTATAAGATGATTTATGAAAGAGAAACTTATTAAAAATGATAGATATGAGAAATTGAAACATCAATTCCTCTTAGCTAGGGATCTAAATAAATTAAAGAATTGGTATAATTATGACATGAGGGAGAGAAGTTTGGCATTATGATAGATAATAATAAAACTCACAAAAACACAGATCGTCTTCAAGTAGTAGCTTCCTTGCAATATTCTATTACAACTATACATTGAAAAGTTAAATGCATTACTATAAACCCAAAAAATGGTGATCAACCCTTAAAGCTATAGCACTATGAAGTGTGAAAATTTATGTATAGAAATATCTTAGGTGAGAAGATATATGCTTTGCTCAAAGTTTGATCTTTATAAGAAGACAAAAGCAAGAGTTAGACATGGCATCAAATCACAATGTAAAAATAGCAAGAGAGATATGAGTACATATGTTTTGCCCAAATTTGTCTCTACAAGAAGACAATAGCAAGAGTTAGAATCGACATGAATCTCCACTAAGAAAATAGGGGGGGGAGAGAGAGAGAGAGAGAGAGAGAGAGAGAGAGAGAGAGAGAGAGAGAGAGAGAGAGAGAGAGAGAGAGAGAGAGAGAGAGAGAGAGAGAGAGAGAGAGAGAGAGAGAGAGAGAGATGTTGAAATATCAGAGTGGCAACATGGAAATGTGGACAAGAGGGAGGAGAGAGCTCGAGTACAAGAAAAAGATATTGCTTATTTAGTTGCTTAAAGTATAACTAGAGTATACTCTCATCTACATTGAGAGTGACCTTTGGGTTTTTTATATAGCCACTGGGAGCAAGGGTTAGGATTCCCCTGTCCTTTAGTACATTCACATCTCATCTTTCCTCATGCACCCTTGCTTACACAAGATTCCCATGCTAAACTTCTAACACCCCCCCTCAATGCCACGATGGCATTAGATTACATAGCATGTAAATAGTTTCCCCTCTCAATGAATTAGTGCCTTTATACAATAGGCTACAAGGATGTTTATGGAAAGATGATATAATATATACTAGAAAATGTGGTTATCATGTGCTTTAGGGACATAGTTGGCCTCCAATTCTTTTGGTACTTTAGGGGAGTTAGGACATTTATTGGTCATATGTCTTGTTTACTTGCATTTTTTGCTTCATCTTGTTAAGATATTTTTTATAGCAATTGCTTAAAATATGTCCCTTTTTATTACAAAATGAACATTCAGTAGAAAAAATAAGAACTAAGAGTTGATCACAGGTTGTTGAGGTAGACGCTAAGCTAGTGCTCCCTTCCTTTTGATTTCTTTTCTCCTCATCTAAACAAGACTATATAACACCTTCAAGTGTAGGATTTGGTACATTTTTTTAGGGTAGTAAAAAGACTTGAAAAAACTTTCCTTACATCTTTTAATAGTATTGCAATGGCATATTCTTCAACAATTGGAGCTTGGACTGAAGCCAATCGGGCCATCAGTCCCTTCATGTGAGAAATGAAATTTTCCAAGTCTTCTCCTTGCTTGTATTCCAAGCTAAAGACCTCTATTTTGAGAAAGATTTTGGAGTTCTTTTCTCTTGCACCGTACAATTTCTCAAGCTCATCCCACTTCTCCTTTGCAATTGCAAGTTGATCAATGTGGTGGATTAATGATTCATCCATGTGAAATTGATTAAGAATAATTTGATGAAGATACGAAATGGTCAATGTGTTTATACATGGCACATAGCCTTGCAATGATCAAGAAAGAGATGATGAGAGTTAAGCACTAAGTGAAAATGCTCAAGGTCTAAAAACCTAATCTCCTCAAGAATTAGATTTAGAATAAACCATCTTCCACATATACTAATTGGGAACAAGATCATGATTGAGAAATGTAGCATCAGTGCTTCAAGTACTCATCCTTCTGTATATGAATGCAAGTAAGCTTTTGATGTACTTAATGATGTCCAACAAGTGTTTCTAGAGTTGTGAGATCTAAAATGAGTTCTAGAGATAGTTAACCAATGATTAGAATCACTATTATAGTTGAAATGATGATTGGGTTTAAGAAAAACCTAAAGCTTTCGATGAAGCTTTCATGGCTGCCAGAACCCAAAATTAGGGTTTTTCTCTATGTGAGCAAGAGAGAGAGAATTAGGAAAAACCCTTTTAGGGTTAGAAGGCCCACCTAGGGGGCTACCAAAGCCCCATGAAATCCACTAGCATTATGCCACCTACAATAAACGTTAGGTCACTAAACATCATGCTATACAAATTGTGTATTTTCTAGGATTTCTATAATGCCAGGTTGTAGAACACACAATATGGAGGTCTTAAGTGACAGGTTGGTGCATCCTAAGTTGGGAAAACAAAGGCTGAAAATGGAAGAAGTGGCACTTTTGAAGAGGAAGAAAAGCAACGAAACATTGTAGACTTCCTACTACTGTTGAAGAATTAGATATCTTCAATACCAAAGCCACTTTCTATAAGAAGTGCATTCCTTAATAGCGGAAACATATCACTATCCTAATGCTGGCTCTATGTGACAAACTAATCCCACTATCTTTTGAAGTTACATAAAGTTGTATCAAGTTTAGTACCCAAACAAAGTCAATTTCTTTATCGGCACTCCTTGAAAAAAGATGTATTACAAGTGGTGATCGAGGGTAATCCTCTCACACAACCCAAAAACACAAGAGAAAAGAAGCGCCAGTATAGGCATTTGACTTTATGCTAGGCCCAACTAGTTCAGTTATTGGCTTCACCACTCTTTCTAGACTCTTTGACAATACAGAAACACAAGACATAGGACTAAAACTTTCCCAACATCACCACCCATCCATCCATTAACATATTAAAACTTTTCTGAATACATGAAGCGTCGTCTATCAATTCATTAAAAAAATTCTTTTTCGAGAAAAGTCAAAATCCCTGAGGCACACAAAACATCACAATAGTTGTTGCTGCTCTTGATTAATTCATGGATACTATTGTCTCTCACAGCCAATCCATGTAAGTGTAAATGATTCTCATTCCACCAAGTCTATGTACTTATACAGCTGCCACCTCATGATTAGAAGAATATAGTCCTTTGTAAATAAAGCCATCTACTTCACCTCTAAGAAATAACACAATTCCATGGACAGACAGGTCGCCTCTTCAAGAGATGCATGCAGTTTCTCTGTAATAACTGATCACAGTGCTTGCTTCTTGATACCATAATATATAGAGTAGTGCCATGAAACCACGAACCGCATCATCTGGTTAAAATAATATGCATGCAACTCCACAATTTTCCTCCTCCATAACTATTGGAATTACATCAATAGACCAAGAAAGCACTGAGACAAATGGCTACTCCAGCTGCTGTCAATAGCTACTACTTGAGCTGGTACAACCTTCAATCGCTTTTCCTTAGCATCAATAGTATAGTCCCTTCAAGATTATACACTCAACTTGAGCCCAGGACAAGGATGTAACCTTTGCATACTCTGAGTGCACCACTAGACACAAGGGACATTGGACACTTTCCTATATGGCAAAAAAAGAGAAATTTTCTAGATACTTATCAAAGTATCTAGAAAAAGTCTCAACTAGTAAAAGTGGAACACTTTACAAGTTAGCAATATGGTAAAATATTCCCATATAGAAATTCCAAAATTTTGTAGTTGTTGATATAGTACAATTTTCCTATATAAGAAAACTAGTTAGAACCAATAATATAGTAAAATTTTGCTATATAAAAAATTTATTTAGAATCACCAATATAGTAAAACATTTTCATATATTATATGATAAAAGTTAATTATACTTTACTATATGTTACCAAATAAAAATTAACTAGTAAAATTGAGTTTATATTTTTAAGACAACTAAATAGCATAAATATGAAGTCCTAAATAGTGGCTCCAAGAATACAATAGTATGAGATCCATCAAGTTCTCACAACATCAAAACCTATTACGAAATCCATGCATAAAACATGGATCAACACTCCAATATTTCATGAGATCCAAACAACTAGTAGACCCAATCGATATCGTTATTCACTGAAGATCCCCAAAGGAAAAAACCACATGAACCAACTAATAGAGGGCACATTAAGGAAAGTTTTCATCCACCCCTCCAAATGTTTGTGGGTAGCTAAGCCCCTCTTGGTCAAAGGAGAGAGGGAAAATACTAATTCTATGTGGACTACAAACTACTCAATAAAGTGACAATCAAGGATGTGCATCCTCTACCTATGATAGATGATCTCTTTGATCAACTTGGGTAGCCAACATATCTTACATTCATTGGCATGGCTTCCACCTATTGGTAAATATTTTTAAAGCCCTTTGGATTAGCTAATGCCATTTGGATTAACTTTGAGCACTTTCCAATGTATAGGCAATATAATTTTCCGTGACTTACTAAAAAAGAAAGTCTTAAGTATACACCTCTATGCCAGATTCACACCAAGACTTGTAATGAGCATCTTTATGTGCTTTGGGGAGTTCTCCATCATTTTTAAGAAAATAATCTGTCGATCCAATTCAAAAAATGTAAGCAGGCCAAAACATCATCAAAATTTTTAGGCGATATAAATTTTAATACACGAGTCTAAATAGATTCAAAAAAGTACTAGCAATCCAAGAGTATCCCATGCACGTCAGTCAAGCAGATACAACAATTTCTTGGATTGGTTGCAAGTGCCACTACTCATGTCACCACCATCACAAACCCTTTAAAGACCTTGCTAAAGAAAGGAAACAAATATAAATTGAGAGAAGAGTGCCACATAGCATTTGTAAAAGAGTGGGGATAGATGGGTATGACATGGGTTTAGCATGGGAATACTTGTTTACACTGATGGGGTGTTTAAGGTGTTGAGAGACCGAATTAGGGCATCAATTATCAATAATCAAGTCCCTTTTTATCCTTTCTTCCAACTTCCATGGCTTCCCTTCTCTTTCTCTCCCTTACTTTGTCTTTCTCTCTCTTTTTACTCTTCTTCCTCTTTCTCTCTTCCCTCTTGCAGTCTCTCCTTCTCTCCTTGTCTCTCCTAGGTCTCCTTCATTACAGTTGGTATCAAAGCTTCTATCTTTGGTCCCTTCTTCCTTCTCTTTCCTCATGTCTAGTTACATTTGACAAAAACCAAAAACCTAGTTCATATAGGTATAGCAGAGACAAGAGTTGTAAGGAGCAGTGATGGAGTACCATAGGATATTGGTAGCCTTTCTTGGAGAGCTCACAAGAGCCATGGCCAAGTTGGAGGTACTCAAGTCAAATGTTGTAGCTTGTCACTAACTTTGAGGTAAAATTTTAGGGGTTCTTGGGTGAAGAAAACTCATAGGGCAAGGAGAGAGTTTTGGTTGTAGTGTTGGGGGTAAAGGCATATGGCCTATGCCATCATATATTAGTTACACTGACAATACCCACATACCTACACAACTGTATATTGCGGGTGGCAGGTTCCCTTCACTGTCACTTCATTATTTAGTCTTTCAGTGATATTTAAATAAAGGGAAGGCCGGACACACATTGTGATTATTGGAGTTCTCATATTGTGTGTGTCTCTCTCTCTCTGTCTTGCTCTTGCTTCTTCCACCATATATCTTACTTCAGCTCCTTGCTTCCACTTCAGGGCACACTCCCTTCGATTGGTATCAGAGAAAGATTGCGGAGCTCAATCCAAATATCTACAACAAAGGTTTCATGGTAGTCAGCCAACTCAATAGCTTTGAACCAATCAGATGGATTTTGAGTTGAAACATCAATCGTCGAGAGTTGAGGATCCAGCCCAAACACATACTTGTGTAACTTGGCATCATCACTAATCGACTCAACATACATGGTAAGGTTGAGGAATTGATTTGTGTATTCTCTAACAGCAAGACCATGTTGTTCAAGGCCATACCATTGGTGGGCAAGCTTTTCTTTCTCCACCGGCAAGATAAATACTTGCACCATGAGTGCCTTGAACGCTTCCCACGAGTTTACTTGTTGCTGATTCTCTCTTTTATTGTACCTCCACCATGTATGTGCAAATCCTTCCAAGTGGATGGTTGCAAAATGGATCTTTTGGTCATCACTACGGGGCAAGATGTCAAAATAATCCTCAAGCTTGGAGAGCCACTCTTCGAGTTCAGCTGGAGATGACGAATGACCATTGAATTTTGAGAAGATAATCTTGTCTCTCAGCTCTCTTTCATGATTAGGTGGCTGTCCCATATATCCAAACTGAGGCCGATCCTTGTGGCTACCCAAAAATGATCCATTATTAGAGTAATTCCTACCAAAAGATGGCTAAACTCGCATAGATGGCATGATCCCTTACGAAGGCTGGAAATCACCCCTCATTGCATTGTTCATGGGCTCCTCTTGCCTATGTGAAGGCTCTCCCTTTTCAAAAGTGCTGTTAGGGATGCCCACTCTCCCCAAAATACCTTGGGAGTTCATATTTGTTGCATTCACTGATGGGCCAGTCACTCTTCAGCATGCATACCCAACCTATCCTCATGTTCCTTCCCTTTCATTTGGAATTCCATCCACTTAGTGAGCTGGGAAGCGAGGGTGCCCATAGTGGTCTTCATTTGACAAATGCCTTCCATCAATTCTCTATGCCTCTCAGCATGCCTTGTCTCATGCAAACTGAGGGTGTTAGTGAGCGCAGTGAGGCTCCTCCCGTCATGAGGGTAATCTTCATCGTCCATCTCAAGGTTAGTTTCAGCCCTCATGGTGCCTGCATCCCTTATTTGTTGTTGAACATCTTCATTGGCCTTGGTTTTTCCCCTATTCCCTGCCATGGTTAGGTGCAATCCTGTTAGACCCATGTCACTATTTTGCCCATAACTTGAGCTAGGAAGCTCCGATTGATCTACTTTTTTGTTCAAGCCAAAGCTAAGGATGCCCTCTTTAAGCACACGCTCCCAGGTTTTATAGAAAAAATTCTGTAATAGGAAAAGTATTGTTGTACTGTGTAGTCCAGCACCCTGTCTACACCTGTAGGATGCCTGTTTTGACCTGTACGTATCTTGTAGGGTCCAACTAGAGCTCCAAAACTGATCAAGGCCCTTAGTAGGACCTGCGGGCACACTACAAGACCTGCACCTCAATTCCTGGGAGTAGGTACACTTCTGTAAATGCAAGCAGATTGCTTACAACACCCTTTCTGCGGGAGTCAAGAAAGGGATTGCAAGGAATCAACTTGTCAATGCATGACGGAAAGGTCATCCCACATGGCATAATACATTGCCCAACCATCCAAATTCACTATTTGTAACCTTTTTCCAGAACTGAGCATGTCATAAACATCTCTTAGCATAATTTTCCCATGCATAGGCATCTCCCATACATTCCAAGCATTGTATTCACTGCTATTGAGTGCATATGTATTCTCATGTCTACAAATACATCCTTAGTAGTATTTTCCAAACATTTGCAACCAATAATACATCCATACATTAGTGCCAAGTCAATATCTCATTTCTTCAAGTGGGTACTTGCACCTGCAAGCAGCTTTGGGCTCCAGATCATTGGGAGGTGGGCAAAGTTCCCCCTGGGCTAGGTTGTGCACCCCTTCAGGGTCTTTGATGGCAAGGGGGGGTCACCCCTCTTTTGTCTTGCCACCTCGCTTGGCATCGGGCTTTTCCTCACCCGGAATATGCATGGTAGACATTTATTAATTAAACACCCAGCATGAGATGCATTCAGAAGTAGGAATTGAACCTTTTCATGAAATGCATGGAATAGAAAATTGGGGTCAAGGGTAGGGCTTACCAAGCAATGACTCACTATTAACTTACCCTTATACAATGGATTTTTTTTTAATTTAAGTGGCTCATTCAAGAAACAACAACTCAATTGGTTAAGGTAAGTAGAAGCAATAATCCTAAATGAGTTTCAGCATGAATTTACCCATTTAATGAGAGTGAAGCAAAATGACTGTGACGAATTGGATAGCAGACAAGCATCAAATTTATCACCTGATGCCTACTTAAGCTCTTGCATTCTCTCAAGCAATTGGTTATGGCTCAGCAAGAGGATAAATTTGAGAGAATAAGAGTTTAAGAACCAAGTACCTTATGATGCTTGATGAAGTGAAAAACCAGTTACGAGCGGAACTTCTCAAGCTTCTCTTGTTGCAAGCTTCATATTTGTCGCATGTGTACACCATGTGCCCAACAGCAACATGATCTCCAATCTTGAATCGTGTGATGTCTGAAATGTTGAACTGACCTCAGTAAAAAATAACAATTCCAACAACTTCATGCCCTGAAATGATAGGTATTGTGATCCTCAGGAATGCCCTCTACCTTAAACCTTCAGCAAGTTGTTGGCACTATCACAACAAGATGCTCCTCAGGAATGCCCTCTACCTAAAACCTTCAGCAAGTTGTTGTCACTATCACAATAGGAGCAGCACTGTCACAACAAGATGCTCCTTAGGAATGCCCTCTACCTTAAACCTTCAGCAAGTTGATGGCACTGTCAGGCCGCAAGGAGAAAGGAGTGACCGCATTGGATCCCCTGCACCAACAACTTTGATCTCATGTATGAGCAGGTCAAGGCTATCAAGGAAGGCAAGCCCATTGAGAAGCCTATTTACAACCATGTCACTGGTCTTCTTGACCCGTCGGAGACTATTCTGCCTCTTAAAATCTTTGTGACTGAGGGTCAGCACCCCATGTTCGATGCTCGAGTGCGAGAACTTATGGATTTCTGTATCTACCTAGATATCAGTGATGAGGTTAAGTTTTCTTAGAAGATTCGGTGGATATGGCAAAGCACAACCACACCTTGGAGAACATCAAGGCTAGCATTACTGCAAGGAAACCAGATTTTGATGCATACATAGATTCCATAAGCAATACATGGATGTAGTGATCCAGGTCCTACCTACCCAACTAATCCTAGATGACAATGAGAGCAAGGTGCTGAGAGTAAAGACGATAATGAAGGGAGGAGTTCCAAATTTCACCCCTGTGCATCTCTTTGATGAGGGATCGACCAGCATCACCTCGGGTTCACAATAAGGCAGTGCAGGAAGCAACAAGTGGCCTTATGAATTTCTTTGCATTTGATCTGCACCCTTTCGGTCCACGCCTGTGATCATCTTCTTGCAATCTTTGAGTGTTTCTTTCTTGTCTCCAAGGTTTGTCAGAACAAAGTGGAGCTCCTCTGCAATGATATTTCCATTTTTTTCTAGATCGAATACATCAAACATAGCTGAGAGCTCATCAATGCTTGCAATCTCAATCTCACCCAAGTGATGGACTCCTCTCCCATTGAAGTTAATGAACTCTTGAAGGGCTTCCCAGGCTTCAAGACCGAGCACACCACATCTAAGTTGGATCAGAAGTCATGGAGCATCGGAAGAAGACGGTTCACCTCTGTTTGCCCTTACCTCGCAGCAGGATCTGCAAGAGGACTAGTTTCTCCTCCGAGTTAACTGATGGCTCTTCTCTAAAATCCCCCCCCCCAACTGCTCCTTCACCTTTGTCTCAAGGATCTGAAATCCCTCGCTACTCCTTCACCTTTGTCTCAAGGATCATCTCGTGCCTCTCATCACACCTGGATAGTTCCTCCCTATCTTTCTCCTCTTCATCTCGAGTACTCAAGAGCAAGGTTGGAAGCTCTCTGAGACATGTCCCCCCTAGCATTATCAAGGAGATGGAGTAGGTTTTTGCACAGTTTGATGCCAATGGTGATGGGAAGATCTCCACAGATGAGCTTTGCTGTGTTCTCAGATCTCTTGGTGACAATACAACCGAAGAGGAAAAACTCGGCTAATGGTCGCAGAAGCAGACTCTGATGAAGATGGCTGATGTCAATTCAGAGGCCATTTACAGGCTGGCAGATGGGAAAAAACTTCCTTAAAGGTTCCAAAAGTAGTAGAATCCAAAGCCATAGAAAGGACAGATTTGAGCATGATGGAAACCAATAGTGATAGTAAGGAAGAATGGCCTGATCTCCTCCATGGAAGCTTGAGAGGAGCTTGAAAAGAAAGAGAGAGAAAGACTCTCCCTAAAAAAGTAACAGTAACTACTCCCTCCTCTACTCCTATTACCATTGTTTTTAGAACGATACCTTCAAGTCCTTCAGTGCTCCTCCATTTTAGTGTCTGTCCCTGTGTACCTAAAGCTTCTTGGATTTTTAATTGAAAAGGATGGTAACTGAGCATGTAAGGTAACTAAATGGATCAGAACTAGAGCTTTGATACCACTTGTCAAGAGGAAGACAGGAGAGAGAGAACAAGAGGAGAGAGAGTGCAGAAGAGAGAGAAAAACTACAGGAAGAGAGAGAAAGAGAGTGACGAGGAGAGAGAAATACTAGAAAATGAGAGAGAAAGATAGAAAGAGAGAGGAAGAAGCCATGAAAGCTTGGAGAGAGAGGTGAAGACGAAAGGAGACTTGTATTATCAGATGGTCCAAAAATCAAGTTCCTAACACCTTATATACCAGCCAGTGTAGTTAGTATTTCCCCATTATTAAATCCCCCTCTCTTCCAAGCTTTGCTTGGAATCGCAAGGCTCACATCACAAGTTCTAGGCCCTTTTTAAGTGCTTTATTTTCTCATGGGCCTAATTGCGTCTCTTATGGCTTGACACTCTCCTTTTTAAGAACTTGTGATGTGAGCCTTTCTCATGACCCTAGTGGCAAGCCAACCTTGACACTCTCCTACATGGCGGCCTAGCTCATCCTATGGCTTTTCCAATGCCTACGACTTGAAGTATCCTTTTTCACAAGCATGTACCTAAAATATGCCTTGCCAACTCCTTTTTAACAAGAATTATCTTATGTGCATTTCAGGTGATAGTGGAAGCACACATCACTTTTGACAAGGCCTTTAGTAAGACAGTTGAGTTTGCCCACTTGGGGTGAATATGACATGGATAATGGCTATATCGCCAGTGGGGATCTAGCAATCTAGTGTCCTATCAAGGCAAATTTCCTGAACACTCCTTGGCCCTTCTTACAACTTGCAAAATCATCGATGTGGAGCATGGCCTACATTAACATAAAATTAACTCAAAATAGTATGCATACTAAAACAATGTATCTAGATGGAACTATTGATACACTTACTTTGTACTCAGCATCAACGAAAATCTCGAAGGGTTTGATCAAGTCCATGCTTAACTTAGACTTTCATCCATTAGGTGGGGGAGGCTTGCAACTCTTCCAAGGGCACCTGTCATGCCACCAAGTTGCCTTGCACCACTTCAAACTCTTAGGTGCCAACTTTGGCATACTCTAGTGAGTCAACAACATCTCTAAAGCTATGAGTGTGTTGTCTATGTCTTCAAGCTTTGGATTATTGTACTCTGCATGCAAATCATCAAACATGAGGGGGAAGTCATTGGTGATTGCCAACGTCAACAACACCTCATCCTCTCTCACTCAAAAAATTTCCTCCACATCATGGGGAAACACAAATTATTTGTCCTTGATCAAGATTTCACTTGTACTATCTATGTGACAATCTGCATCAACAATAGGCAATGCATCCTCCTACTCACCTGAGCCACTTCTCAAGGTACTGTCCATAGCAACTATAGCTCTATCGACCATAAGGTCTAGAGCTTTTATCTTTTGAGCAACCTCCGCTTCCTCTCTAGCATTATTCAATGGTGAAGGCTTTGGATCAAGGACATCTTTCGACAACACTCCCACGTGCTCTTCAACATCCACTATGACTGCAATGGGATCTTCACCTTCATTGAGCAACAAAATGAAAGTGGCCATCCAAGAGAGGTAGTCGATGCCATACTGATCAATGTTGTATTCCCTAGCTTATTGAGGAGTGAGGTGCTTAAAGTAGGCGTGCAAGGGTGAGCTTTGCATAAAAATGACCTAGTCGTTTGTGAAATGTTAATGTGCCATTGATGTACTTTCAAAGATTGCAGGGCACCCATCCCTTGATGGGATCCTCAAAGCCGATTGTATACTCTCAAAGGTATGTATTCATATACTTGATAGAGTATTGTAGGCTTGGACCATGCCACAACACCATATCATAATACTTGATATTGAGACAAAAGATTTGGTATATATCTAATCTCCTAGTGAATTTCATGCCTTGAAGGAATTGCATGAAGCTAACAATAATATAATCCATCATGGAAGGAGAGGTATAGGAGGCAAGTGCAAGGATATTTGGAAGAGGAAAAGTGGTTGGAGAGTCAAAAAATGAAAATGAGACTAAGTGAATAGTTTTTATAAGAAATATACTTAAAATTTTGTTTTAAAATTATTAATTTTTAAATATATTTTTAAAAATTTAAAAATCATAAAAAATCTAAAATATACAATATAAGAGAATCTAAAAATATATAAAGAATAACAAAATCAAAATTTTCAATCTATTGATTATGAATTTTCAATAAATTGTTTTTCTCCACACAAATTCTAACTTGTTGTAAAGCACTCGATACCATATAATTCTTCTCCATTCTTTTGCCCATTTGACAGGAAAAAAAAATTAATAAGATTCGAAATATTGTGTCCCAACTAAAACAAAAAAAAAAAAATCAATATTGAACAAGCTTATCTTCTTACCACCAATAGGGAAGTTAATGCTCTCCATATAGACACTTCGTACCAAGATAAGATGCTCCCCCAAATTTAGGAGACTCCAATAATCACTTGTTGTGGACTAACTCAATGATTCCACTTGGCATATGAATTTGAATACGGAATGATCGTTCCATATATTTAATGGACTCCAAGGGAATCCA
Organism: Lygodium microphyllum; assembly: GCF_053477565.2. Taxonomy (NCBI): domain Eukaryota; kingdom Viridiplantae; phylum Streptophyta; class Polypodiopsida; order Schizaeales; family Lygodiaceae; genus Lygodium; species Lygodium microphyllum. The sequence continues at coordinate 119,352,927 of NC_141149.1, read as the reverse complement.
TTAGCTTGCTTTTTTCATCAAACGTCAATAATAGACATATATGTACAATGATGAACCTACAATTAAGTAACGAAAGGTAACACTAGAGATCACCACCCTGCATGAAAAGATGTCACCTTTGTGCATCCCCCTTTCTCATTCCATCCTTCTTCAAAATTGGAATCAAGAAAGTCCTCACTTATGTCCTTATAAATGAACATAAAGAAACATTGATGTGTATTAGTGGTTTGGAATATATAAGCACAAACATAAATTGGTACAAACCATGAAAGACCCACTGATCTCGAAGCTCTCCCAAATTTTAGTGAGCTATGAATATCATGTACGATCTTCATTTTAAATGTAAAGCATCTACTCATTCAAAATGGGCCATTTCAAAGAATTGAGAGATGGACAATGAAGTAATTCAAGAGAACCGTATGAATCAATTGAGGTAAGCACTATATATATGAACTTATAAAAGAAAATCTTATAATGTAAAAGGTATTGCGGTAACTTTCCAATCATCATTATCTCACCCATGTTCACATATAGAGCTTTGTGTATCTGCTTGATGGGAGAAAAAAAGTAAAACATCAAAAGCATCTGAGAAGTTAAGTACAGAAAAGCAATGACTTACAATTCAAGAGGAAGAATTAACGATGAGTAGCCCTAGGAGGTTCTTCACACCATACACATATTGAACTAATGCAACAAGACCATCGTCTCGAGTCTCCCAAAATGTAAGTACTCTGCCCTTCCAATGATTTCATAGTGCACTACAGCAATGAACTCGATAATGCCCTATTGCTAAAGGATGCATGTAGATCCATGAATCCTATTTGAATACTGCTCCTTCCCATTTGCAATGCTCATCCTTCGTATTGTGTACATAGATAGAAAATATGAAATCACGTGGTTGCCTTTGATGACATGTGGATTGAAATATATTCGAGAAGAATACTACTTAGAATGAGAGGAATGCAAGTAAGAATACTTCAGAATGCTGGTGGATATGGAGATGGAATAAATAGAGAAGTTGGGTGCTATGTGGCTATGGCTAGGAGAAGATGAGGAGCTGTTTGACTATGGTTGTATAAGCATAAAAAGATGAGAAGATTTATGGAATGGAGGCAAGAGAATGGCCATGTAAGAAAGAGAGAAGTTGGGTGCTATGTGGCTATGCCTATGCTCAGAAGAAAAAGAGAAGCTAGATATTGTGTGGCCATGGCTAGGAGAAGGTAGGGGTTATGTGAGTATAGAAATATGAGGAGATTTATAGAATAGAGGTAAGAGAATGACCATGGAAGAAAGACGGAAGCAGGCGTTGTGTGGCTATGGCTAGGAGAAGCTAGGGGATATGGCTAGGGCAATGTGAGCATAGAAAGTTGAGAAGATTTGTGGAATGAAGATTTAATTAAAATTGCAAAAAGACACCAAAAAATACTCTTTTTTTTAACTATGCATGACATAAGAAGAGATTTTTTTGGGAGGGAATGCCCTTTTTGGAGGGGAATGAAAATTTTTAAATTTTGGTCGCCTTTTTGGATCATATACATGTGAATGATGTACCTATGCTTCCCTCTTCACATGTGAGTGAATCATGTATATGTGGATGAGTGTAATGATTGAGTCTTGTGGGTTTTATGATGAATTGTTTGTAGATAACGAGTTGTTCATTTTTGTGTTTTTTCTTTTTCTTTTTGAGTTTTTATGTGATCTTTTCCTCACCCTATCCTAATCTAATCAAACATTAAGGAAATTACTAAATTAACAAATTGATACCGTATTGATCCAGTCTTCCTAAGCTAGCCATGGAAATCAATACCATCTCACTCTGGTCCTCGTAAGCTAGCCATGAACGTTTCAAAGTACCTACATTATCAACAAGTCCCCTCTTCCAAAAACCTCAACAATGGATTCTACATTTCAAGAGCTTTGACCGTCTTGGCTACCCTATCCCTCACCTAGCTACCTACATTCCTCAATCCAACCAACCACTTGTCGATCTACCAAGAAAACAAATGCACGACTAGACTCAATATGTAATGAGCTCACTTATTCACCTATCATGTTACAAACCTTGTTGCTTGATAGTTCATAATTGGCTCCACGATCCAAGTGGTACTCTTCAACACAATTTGCTACTTACACTCCATGCAATTGTGAATGAAGAGAAGAAAAATATGGCACAACAATTGGAGAAGAGGTTCTCCAAATGGGCTCTCTCTCCTTCATGTACACATACACATGCATGCATGCTCTCTCTCTCTCTCTCTTTTTTTCGTAAATGCTCTCTCTCTCTCTCTCTCTCTCTCTCTCTCTCTCTCTCTCTCTCTCTCTCTCTCTGTGCGTGTGTGTATATATGCGCTCAAACAACTAAGACAGAAAACAGAAGGGAGCTCTCAAAGTTGGCATACACAAAATAACCTCTTTTATTCATTTTTCAACCTTTTTTATACATGGACAAGTTAGGTACCCTATCCCTTTCTTAGCCTCTCGACCAACCCTTTGTGATGCATGCATATATTTGAAGTTTAACCTACACTCTTCTGACTAAAATGTGATATAATATGCACAAGATTGAGCCCGCAACTCTCAAGTAATACAATGGCAACATAATACCTCATGAAAATATTACAAGCATTTTAAAATTTAATTTGATGAAGATCCAATCACGCATGTCCTTGCACTTCTCTTCTCCTTTTGCTTTGTCATTTGAAATTGAGGTTACCAATTGTGTTTATTTTATACCATAGAGCGGACATATTTGAATAAGCAAAAAGAACATGAGTTGCTTACCAAAAATAGAATCATATATGTTCAAAATATCCCACAAATTTTAGGCATTCTTGCATCAATATATGGAAAAAACTTTGAAATTAGTATAACTGTGATTTTTGTACCATTGGACTAAAGCACATACGCACTCTAAAACATTTGAATGAAAGTTGCTATAGACATCCAAATCCATTGGGATAACATGACCCGATAAGAGTTTCAGACATCCAAAGAAATCATTCTTTCATGAAATATAAGCTCATTTCTTTGAAATCAAATCACATCATGGTAGTAGAGAAAGCCTCCATTCCCAACCATGTAATCTCTCATTCCAAGTTTAGTGAACTCAAGTGGATCACTTCCAAGTATTGTCTGAAATATGTGGAATCGCAAAGAACTCTTGGATCATGCATAGCACTTCGTCCACAAATGTTTACATTCAAATTTACAAAAACCTTCCTTTAACCCATCAATTCTCCTTCCAATGACAATTAAACAAAAGAAATATGAAGCATTCCTAAGAAGGGAGAGAGTATAAAAGCTCGATCACAGTCAAAATACTGAGACATCATGTTGTCTCAGCAAGGTTGTTTGAAGATTTAGTGTAGATATCATAAATTGGTTGACACAAGACTACAATTCTAACATTCCCAAAGCTGTTTAAATAAATAAAGTAAAAGCTCTGCCTCTGGTCTTATATTGAACATTTTAACATTTTTAGCACAAACCGACCATGCATTGGGAGGATGGAAAGACCATGAAGTGAATTCATAGGAAAAACTTGTAGGATTAATAAGTTAAATGTATAGCTGCTGGCATAAAACACATACTAGATCCAGAGGACAAAGTGATTCAATGTTTGAGCTCCCCTCATATCATCATTGAGTAGGAGGCTGCAACATGCCAAGGACACCATACAATCTGAGATTACACGATTGAAAAAGCGTTCGTGGATGGTGGTGGTTCTGAAGTAAATCACTCCTAAACTTATCAGTTTAATCTAACCTTTGAAAGCATACTATGGTTGTTCATTAGTGAATTCTTGTAGTGAGGGCATGCTATGGTTGTGGTCTGTGGATCTTGGTGGTTCTAAAGTATATCCACTCCTAACTTACCAGTTAATCTCTGCTTGATAGTATGCTACTAGTGGCCTAGTATTGGAATGCCATCCTAAGTGAAGACTCCCAGTAAGGGCATGCTATTGTAATTGTTGGTGGATGTCGGATGGTTCTGATGTAAAGGACAGTTAATCTAGCCTTTGACAACCTCAACCCTTGGCCTCCCTCAAATCATCGTCTTCTCTTTTAAATGCCTGTGACATGCAACTGACCCTGCCCATGCCCGACGCAAGAACCTGAACTTCCAGTGTGTATATGTACATCCATATGCCCATATGTATCACCTGGCATGGCCGACGTTGCCCGCTACTTCCTAGGATGGAAAATCGCGAGGACTCTTCATCCCTGTAGGGGTGTAAAGGGGCGTGGGAATTTTGGGCCTGATTTCTTCAAGCTGTCGCACCACCTCCTTCATGTCAGGCCTCGCTGCAGGGGAGGGAGCACAGCACCCCATGGCCAGCTGAAGGGTCTGAAGCAGCCCATCTTCAACAGCACTGCGCATACCAGTGACAAGCTCAAGGTCAAAGAGCTCTGAGATACGCTCTTCCAGCACCGCGGCCTTCACCATGGTGGGGAGGTCCGTGTTCTGCTCATTATTAGCAGCAGAGGAACCCTTTATTGCTGTTGTTGCTGCTGCTGCTGCTTTCTGATCTGATGACTTGAAATCACCGATGTCTTTGGGCCTCTTGCCAATCAAGACCTCCAAGAGGACAATGCCGAAGTTGTAGACATCGGTCTTGGTGCTGGCCCTGCTCATCTTGTGCAGCTCAGGTGCTTTGTAGCCTTGTGCCACTGCCGTGTTGAGCATCTCCTGTTGGGCACCTGAGTTCATGAGGAGCAGGAGACCGTAGTCGGCGATGTGCCCTTCGAAGCTTTCATCAACAATTATGTTCTTCGATTTGAGGTTCCCATGGATAATCTGTGTGTGTAGGCCATGGTGCAGGTATGCCAGCCCCCTTGCTGCCCCTAGAGCTATCTTGTGCCGCCTTGCCCATGCTAATGGGGGTCGAGAACCAACTCCTCCCCCACGTTCTGCAGATTTCAGTCCAGAGTACACTGAGTGGGGTCAGTACATGGAAAAATTCTAACTTGATAAAGAGACCAAATAGGTGTTTACAAATTACAACTGATTGATCATCATGTCTGAGGGAATCCAAAATTTAATGTGAGCTTACATAGATGTCACATGCTTAATACTTAACAAACCATTCATTTCACATGCTGAAACATTTTCTCCGCACATAAAGGTAACATGGTTACGATAGGCATCCATACAATTCTAAATCAGCTGGGTACCTATCAATAGTGAAAGAAGGCTCTACCACCTTGTTGCTTTTGCCCCGCAAAGGCTGAGGACAAACATTGCAGAATGGCAGCAACTCGGTCTTCACATCTAAGCAGCTAAAGCGGTTGGACCCTGTAAAGAACAAGGTAGATAATTCCATTGTGGCAATTCTGCTATCCCAGTCAAAAATCCTTACATGCACTTCAAAAGTGTCCCTCATCAATCAAGTGCAAATTGGATCGGTTCAAGGCTACTTAATTTTCTTCTTTGATGATTAAGTTGCCTTGAAAGCTTGACCACTGGAACGATTTCCTATCCCTTGCGTTCATGGGGTGATAAGGGGACCACAACTCTCATATATCTCAACAAGGTCTTCATAAGCAAGTCAAAGGTGAAACACATTTTGCAGTGAACCTGACCTCCATTGACACCTCGTCCCGGCTGCATAAGTAACATAGAGAGTCCAACCCACAGAGGGCTTCCTGTCCAGCTATTACTCTCCATCTTATGCGCATGGATTTGTGCAACCCCATGCCACTCCATCTCTAGGCAAGACCATTTACCTCATGTTGATTGCTGTTTCTCCAAATATGTTTGGGACTTCTTTTTGAAGGCCGAGTAAAAAGTATTTTCATAATTCTCTGATTGGAAGAGTGTGACGGTGAGACAGTCTACTCGCAAGGTCAGAACAGTGAGCAGATCAAGGTGCTGAATTTATGTCTCATCAGTATCAATGGTATTGCACAATCCATGGCATGAACATGGAGTATACCAATTTTGGCACACCATCAGAGAGCGTTGCAGTTTAGAGACAAAACAGGACAATTATAGAGATGCTTACTCTACATAGGAGCACAGGGGAACAACCTCAATCTTTGGGCTGAGGCATTCCCACTGAGATGCATATCTGCAATAGGTCTTCTGTTGCTGTTGTTCTAGGTATGGCTTCTATGGTACCACAGACTATCGAACCACTTAAATTAAATACCTGCATTAGCACAAAATTATCATGCATTTTGGCCTATTTCCTCCATAAACAGCCCCAAAAATATCTATTCATGAAAACAGTATTATTTTATTTCAATATGACAAATGCCCAAAACGCTTAAATAAGAACATGTGGGCGCCCAAATCTCTCTCTCTCTCTCTCTCTCTCACACACATCACTACCATTCCTTCCACTCCTCTCCGCGTGTTCTCTTCACTTTTCATTTGGTCCTCAACATGGCAAGTCGATTCAAGTCTCTACCCCTTTTTTCTTTCTTGGACTACTTTGGAGGACAAACAAGCCTGATTGTCGTATCGGCATTGTATGTTATTCATTAGTACTTTATTCGTCCTTGATGTTTTTGAGTGCATTCACTTCTAGTATTTCTCATATATGCTTAGTTGTCTCCACTACAAGCCCTACCCCATTTCTTTACACCGACATGTACCTCCTAAAGTTACTTTGGACATGATGGGCATGATGTACAATCCATTATAACAATACAAGGCATGGCCAAGACCTTAAAATGTTCAGTTATCAAAGGTTGAACAACATAAGTAAAACTAGGAAAGTTCTTTCCAAATAGAATTTGGGGATCAAATTCCAAGGCTGGAAACACCATTCTGAGATGATTCATTTGACCATAAATACAAACATGTCCTAACATGCTAACATGGAAGTGATGATATGGCATTACCAATGTCACAAGGACATGAAATTTTATTGCTTTGCTTAGCATTTGATTAAAAGTTAATCAAATTGCCATATGACTTGTACACGTGAGGTGCAAGTTAATTAAGATTGCACTCAATCACCGTGCGTGCACTTCCAATGTCCGCAAGTCATTGCCTTTCTCTAAGAAAGGCAACCAATCCATGCACATGATCAGGAGCTTGAGAAAGAGAGGCCCGATGTGGATGCGGAGTCCCTACTACCAATGGTGGAGGCGTCGCCCACCTCAATTAAAGATACACCCACATTTAATGCTTTCTCGTTAGTAGCCAGAGGTGTTGGTGGTCATACTCCACTTCCTCCTCCTCTAGTGGTTCCCCCTCTCATCTTGGCAAGAATCTCTTCCCAATGTCTTGAGGCATTTTCTTGCATGGAGTAACTTCCCCCCCATCTTGGAAAGATGTTGAAGAAGTCAGGTTGCACCACTTGTATAGCACTTCCCACAATACTAGCATGTCTAACAGTGGGAGTTCGACTTCGTTGTGTCCCTCCCCACACGGATGGTGTGAAAATCAAAGGCATCGTGCTTCACATGTCATGATGCCAACGGAAAGGGAAAGTGAGAGAGGCTTGAGAGAGAGAGAGAGAGAGAGAGAGAAGCATCAAGGATAGTAAGAGGCTTAAGCTTGGGAGGGAGAGTGAGAGGCTTGAAAGCTAGAGAGAGGGGGAGTGGGATAGGCTTGAAAGGTAGAGAGGGGTGGGAATTGGAATAGGCTTGAATCTTGATAGATAGATAGCTTGCTTGAAGAGAGGCTTGGAAACACTTGTTGATTTTGTGTGGAAGGATGGAGGGCAAAAGCACCTTTTATGCGCTAGAGAAGAGAGTGCAAGAAGTGAGGAATCTAAGGTGGAAAAAGACAACACTCAAGAGTGGAAATAGAGCATCCAAGGCTAGAGCATGGGATCCAAGGGAGCTGGGGTAGCAATAGCATCCAATGGTCCAAGTGACAACTGGCAAGTAGCAAGGACTCCAAAGTGCTACACAAGCAAAAACAAACAAAAAACAAGCTGCATGAAACTTTGACGGGACGTGGGAGCGTGTTAGATGCAATGGACAAAGCAAGCATGCTTTCTTGCAGTACAAACAATCTCATTCGATATACAAAGGCAACGATGCCATGGGCCTTCTCGTTTACTTCTTTAGAGTAGCATTGATGGAGGCAAATGCTTGCATAGTGATCACAAAGACAAAGTGTACACATGTTCTAGAGATAGCAAAGAGGAGGTATGCATGGATGCATAAGCCCATCCATGGTTTTGCAACATTGGTGCATCCAACCTACAAGTTGCCGCCAATCATGGACATTAAAGAGCTCTGTTCGGACTAGCTTGCATATTTGACTCGAGTGGTCCCCGTGGATGACCACAATACAGTGCTAGAGAAGCTAAGATGCTATGCACATTAGAGAGGGCATAGCATATGGCATTTGCTTCTCCCACTTGGAGGAGAGAGTCACTTGTGAAGCTTCCTTTGGTGGCAAAACTTTTGATACATGTTGGAGACCCTTCAACCCTTAGCCATCAGAATCCTTGCCCAAGTTTGCTCTTCGCATGCATGTGAGAGAAACTAAAGTGTCTATTCTCTCATTCACACGAAGATTCACAATCAGCTTAGCATAGGATAGTTAGAGCACATAGTCTATTGCCACACTAATTTACGTATGAAGAGGGCTATAATGAGCATGGGTAGTCCAAAGAGAGCTTATAACAACAGATACTCGTGTCACTCGTAGTCAACATGCTCATGGGCAAGGAGTTCGAGTAAATGGTAGCAAGGACATGGTCATTTGGCACCCTCCAACATCCAGGAGGGGTGATTCGAGTGGCTTGCAAACATATGTGAGACAAGGCTCTGGTAGCTCCCATTCTATGCCTCATGATAACAATCCTCCTTGCCTACACAACCAACACCTAGGGAACCATCATTTAATGATATTTGTAACCTTATCAATGAGGATGAGTATGAGAGTGTCACATCATTGATACATCCAACCTACCACTTGTCGACAGTCATAGACATTAGAGAGCTCCATTCAAACCAGCTTGCATATTTGACTTGTGTGGTCCCCGTGGATAACCACAATGTAGGGCTGGAGGAGCTAGGATGCTATGCAGATCAAAGAGGACGTGCTATTTGCTTCTTCCACTTGTTGAAGGAGTCACTTATGAAGCCTCTATATTGGTAGCAAAACTTTCAATACATGCTAGAGATCCTTCAACCCTTAGCCATGAGAGTCCTTTCTCAAGTTTGCTCTTCGGGTGCATGTGAGAGAAACTGGAGTGGCTATTATCTCATTCACACAAAGATTCGCAATTGGCTTAGCACGGGACAATTAGAGCAACTAGTCTATGGCCGTACTAACTTATGTATAATGAGGGCTATGATGAGCATGGATAGTGCAAAGAGAGCTTATAACAATAGATACTCGTGACACTCGCAATCGATGTACTCATGGGCGAGGAGTTCAAGTAGGTGGCAGCAAGGGCATGGTCATTCCGGGCCCTTCAACATCGAGAAGAGGTGGTTTAAGTGGCTTGCAAACATATGTGAGGCAAGATCTAGTAGTAGCTCCCATCCAGTGCCTCATGATGACAACCAACGCCTAGGGAGCCATCATTTGATGATAATGGTAACCTAACAAGGAGAATGAGTATGAGAGAGTATCATCATCCAACACCAAGGAGTCATCTTCAAACTCTCTTCATGAGCACTCAAAGGGTTCTAATGATTATGATGATGATAGCGATGCCTTATCATAAGCCTCTCTCTTCCTTTTAAATCCATATCATTGTATCTAATATGATCCAACATGTACTAGAATGTAGTTGTATTGAATGTTGCACACAGCGCATGCGACCACAAGGGCCACCCTCATGTATTCATCTTATTTTGTAATGACATGGCTGTTTCACTTTAAACACGTGTTATATCATTTAATAATTTATGATTCTTTTAAAAATAGTTTTTTTCCGTACTACTGTCATATCATACTTTATAAAATCATAAGGTACTATTTAGTACGATATTTTATCGTATAGTACCATGTCGTATCTTTTGTACTTACAACTATGAGCAACCCCTCTCTAATAATTACATTATGAAAGCAAAGTGTAGGAGATTGCATTTAGACAAATACCCTCACATAACATCCATTCATAACAATTCATCGCTTTCTCACCATGCCCACGTGGTATATAACATGCAATTAATGCACACTAAGGAACATCCCTCACTAGAAGCCCATCAAGCACTCTTGCTTTTGCAAGCACACCACATCTCGTATACATATCCACCAAAGCATTGCCAAGCGCAATATTTGTTCCCATAGTTAATACCTATTTGGCAATGCCACCATGAGTTTGTTTGCCCTTGTCGATAGCTTCCACAATGCAACAAATTTTTAAGATGCAAAGATCCGAACAAAGTCCCTCACATTGCCTACGCCCATGTCACATCACCTAGACTTAACACTCTCCACATATATGGGAGAAAAGGTTGTGCCATCATCAACCCTGCACATGCCCTTGGGTGTGTCCCATTGTGGCGCGAGCACATCAACCTACTGCAAAACGATCTCATGAGCCTTTTAAAAAATCCTACAATAGGCTCACACTACCCATGTGGAGCCTACAGGAGGCCTCTCTGTCACCAACCATAATGGACAACCCGCAACTAGGAAGATGAGGTAGGGAGTTCGCAAGGATGACACTACAAGCTTATATGATAACTCTTCCCTAATGAGAGGAATAGGTAGCAGCTTGGGTCACAACTATGATGCTTTGAGCAAATGAGAGGAATAGGATGTAGTAGAAAGCCATGCAAGAGGAGGTACCTATTGTCGAGAGCGATGGTGGGAACAAGAGGATACATCTATTGCAAGCGGCTTGAAACCCATGAGATTAGAGAAAAAAGAGATCAAAGGAGAAGAGCAACCAGTTGGCCAACAATAAATAAATAAAATAATCAAGTTTGCCAGCTCAATAATACCCAATCGGTCGAAATCAAGGGCCAATAAATCATACACAAAAAAAGCATAAATAATGTGCCCAACCCACACAATGCATGCACAAACTCACTCATGAGTTAGACTAATATGCTAACATCCTTAATCAAGTCGGCCAGCTCAATAATACCCAATTGCTCCAAATCAAGGGCCAATAAATCGTACACCAAAAAAGAACATAAATAATGTTTCCAACCCACACAATACATGCACAAACTCACTCATGAGTTAGATTAATATGCTAACATCCTCTCTCAAATCATGAGTAATCTAATACAATTCAATATACAATGATAAACTCATCCAAGTACATACAACAAGGACACTCGAATAGGACAACGAATACCCAAGTGGTGGGTGTGCAAGCCACTCCCAAGGTGTCTCAAAGATAACCTAATGTCAATGTCAATCGTACTAGCTCTTAAAAACAAAGAAGGATTATAGCAACTCTCTATATCTATTAAAGGTGCCTTACAATAGCATTTGTGAGCATCCTATCAACTATGTCTCTGAGCATACATGACCATGGACTCCTCGTCGCCTTTGGCCGGACCACCAAAGTGTCCCTTTATGTGTTCGATCAAGGAGCCAATTCTAGTCTCGATCAAGAAAATAGCCCATCATGAATCTGGATATCAATCCCAGCTCCAAGATTTTAATTCCTGCTAGACTTCAATCAATGCATAAGGGAAATCTCTCTTTGGATCCTTTGCATACGTATACCGGTATAGATAAGGCTTACCTGCCTTGCCTCACGAACCTCACTCCCTCTCTAGCACTAGAGAGTCATGAGGAATGACTGCATCACTAACACTAGAAAGCAATAAAAGGAGAGGCAATCATGCCCATCCCTCTTTCAACTGAAAATGAGCCCTTGCGTGCCTTGGTAAAAGGATCGGAGACGAAGTCGAAGTCAAAGGCATAGCTTTTTCATACGGTAATCATACATGATACGCAAACGCGTATGAAAGTATGGTTGAAGTATGATTCACACCTTGGGGCTGAATCATACATTGCCCTACTTTTTTTTTTTAAAACTAAAATGTATATAGATCTAGTACTTTATACTAAATTGAGTAAAGAAGCTAACAAGCTGAATGAAAACTAGAATTCCATTGTTTCAATAGCTTTAGTCTACTAGCAAGGCATCCAATAATCTACAAGTGAAAGAAATCCAAAAAAGGATACATAGGTAAAAACAGACTGCCATAAAGTCAATGGGTTGCATAACAATAGAGTTTAGACTCTAGAGTCTAAACTACAGTAGAAGGCTGAAGCAAACTATATGGGAAGAAGAGTAGAAATATTGATCATGGACAAGATGCATCCTCCTCAATGTCTTCATCCTCATCCTTATCATCCTTCTCCTCATTTTCCTTATCATCACACTAAAAGTTTTCAACTATTTTAGCCTTGCTAAAATGTCAATTTCAACTGTAAAATCAGAAATTTCAGAGATCTGAAAGCCAATACTAAAGGGGAAAAGAGTGTTTCTCAAGAATTTGAGAGTTTGCTGGCTGAATTTGATTTCAGACTTTAGTCTAAGAAATTTGCAACAGTAATTAGCCACTCAGACTTGAGAGTCAAGACACATGAGGGGAGAGAGAGAGAGAGAGAGAGAGATGCAGTCTGAAATTTTAGACTGACAAAAACAACACATGTAAAAGATGAGAAAGAGGAGAAAAACAATTAAAAAAATCTTACTCTTCAACTTTGGTGCAGATAATATCAGGGCCGAAGTCTAAATCGACCTGTTGAGCAGTCCATGAGCAGGTTTCCATGTTTTAGGGCAGGGAGAAGGCAGGTGACAGCAAGGAGACACCTTCCTGGTGAAAATTGTCAAGTGTTTGTATGCTTTTTGCAAGGCCACAGCTTTTTGGCAAATTTGTGATCTTATTAGCCTTTTCCAGCCTGTTTTTTTGACAAAAAGTATGTCAAATATGAAATAAGATTTCATTCTCCTGTTTTCATACGTTTTTCAGACGCCTGCATGGTGAATCAGATGCGTCTGATAAAAACTATGGTCAAAGGGGGATGAAGATGACTTGTCAAAAGAGTTCGTATTTTGCTTCTTTTTCTCCTCCTCCTTCTATGAAGCTGCAAACTCCTTGTAATCCATTCATAGGTGTCCCTTCTTTCCTCAATGATAGTAGTGTGCCTTCATTGCTTCTTCCTATCTCCCCTCTTTGAAACTGCAAATACTTCATCATGGCTACCATATCGAGATGGAACTCGGAAGCCTTCCTTGTAATCTCAAACATCAGTAAGGATGTATGAGTAAAACTCACTAGCTAAAAAGAGGCTTGGGCCCACAAAGCATTGGCTACTCCATCAAACTCCAAAGGGAGTTTATAGAGAATAGTCCCCACCAAATGAGGCTTTGCAAGCTCCAACTACATATGTCGAAGCTAATCCTCAACTTCATACAACATCTACAACTTCTCCCATACCTCTGAAGATGTCCTAACAAAAGGTGACCGCCGGTAGAACCTCTTTAGCATGCATCAAAGAAGAGCAAAATCTCATGTTACAATTGTCATGGTCCCAATCATTGTGAAGAGGAGTTGGAGTCTGGGGCCACACAATAGCTCTTGAAACAACATACCATAATTGATTTTGCACAAACCATGCTTCCATGACAGCACTCCATGTGAGATAGTCAAGGCCATGAAGTTTATCATCAGTAGAACAGTAAAGAGGTGCCCTTCAGAGATGATAGGATGAGACAACAAAGGGGAAGAAAAATAAAGCAGAATATCAAAATGCAAGAAGTTGATATAAAAATGCAGGAAGTAGAGGCTGGAAACTGACTGGTTTGCACCAAAAATCAGGTGGCCAGGCAGCAGCAGTCAGGGAAGATCAGAATCAGAAGTTGGTAGACCTGCAACAGCAAAGAAAAGCACTCCAAGACCTAACACAGACGTCCCATACCATGTCAAAAGTGAGTGCAACACTGGAAGTGTAGAAGACTACTGTAATAGACTGCACAGCAAAAGAGAAAAGAAAGAGAGAAACAGATGAACACTACCATGCACATGCTTGAAGTCTACCATGTTGATCATCACAATTGCAGTGAATCTGCTCTGTGAACTCATGAATATTCAAAAAGGGCATACAACAGCAAGAAATGCAGTTCATCATGCAGATGATTGAAATCCCCCACATTGCATTTGCAATGCTTCTCCGCAAGTTTGGATATCTAATTCTGCTCCCAGCAAGGTATTCAATCATTCAAAAGAAAATGCAAGCAAAAGCCAATCCCCATAATTGGACTCAAGAACATTGGATACCTATTGACACTCTGACCATTTGTGAACAAAAAGGGTGGCAAGGGCCAGCAGATGACCACTGAAGGGCAAGGCAGTCCACACAAAATCTACTATATTCAAAGTCACATATGGAATTCAGGGATGCATCAATTGTCTGTGTCCTATGAGCATCCCACTGGATTCAGTCGGACTACTCTGACAAGGTGACTAGGACAGAGTCCTACACAATAAATAATGCTTTTCATGGGAACCAAAAATGCATGCTTGTTTGTGAGTCCCATTAGCACAGTAGTGTGGCTGAAGACATGTTGATTAATTGATGGTATGTCCCAAACCAAGTTGTACTTCCCTTGAAATGTAGGACTTAAAAGAAATCGCCATGTAAAAAGGGGAGAAGTCATCCCAGCAGGTCTACAGCATTAAGCTATAGATAAAATTTACTTGAATTAAAGCCAAACAGTTTTTCTATAGGGATTGGGGGAAGGGCACCTTGACTCGTACCATTGTAGAGCAGGTCCGCCAGGCTCCCACGAGAAAGGTAGTTGTAGACCAGCAGCTTTTCGCCTTGTGGTCCTGCATAGTAAGCTAGTAAAGAGACGATGTTAGGGTACCGAATGAGGCCGAGCTGTTGAATTGCAGGGCCGAAAAACTGCTGCTCTTTGACAGTGTCTTCACGAAGAAGGCGCAAGGCAATCATCCCACCACCACTCAGCTTAGCTTTGTACACTGTGCCATAGATGGTCTTTCCTAGGACCTCTCCCGGAGCATTTAGAACCTCTTCTACAGTTAAGTGCTCACCACCCTCAAAACGCACTAACTTTCCATCACCCACAGTGTCTTCACCCTCTTCATTTACATCCTGCATCCTAAGTGCACCTGTTCTTCCCCAGTTGTGCTTGTGTCCTACTGCCACCGAGATGGCTAGTAGAACCACAGATGCTGCCAAGCAGCCTATCACTAATCCGGCCACGAGATGTGGATCTAACCTGGTCTTTCTCACAGGTTCTCCGCTGCCACTGCATGCTGCGGATAATGGAGGTCCACAAAGCCCAGGGTTGCCTGTAAACGAGCTTGCCCCCACACTCATACTACTGGAGAATGTAGGGATCTCTCCACTTAGGTTATTAAAGGCCACATCAAGCATTGTGAGATTGCTCAATTCTGTCAGCTGCTTTGGGATTCCTCCTGACAAACTATTGTTGCTCAAGTTCAGCTCACTCAAGTTCTTGAAGTTCCCCAGAAAGGAGGGTATGGAACCTGACAGCTGGTTGCTGTCCACATCGAGCTTCTGCAAGAAAGAGCATTCTGTATTTGTAGTGGCTGGAGAGGGAATGCTCCCAGAGAGAGCATTGTGATCCAGATGAAGCTCCACTACCTGCCCACAGAGGTTCCAGATAGAAGAAGGTATGGGACCTGTGATAGTGTTGATGCTCAAATACAGGGCCTCCAAAGATGGGCTGTTGCCAAGATCCACAGGGATAGTTCCCACAAGTTTGTTGGAGCTAAGATCCAGTGTCCGTAAGGAAGAAAGCTTGCCGAGGGCAGGCGGAATGCTGCCATTAAGCCCTGCAGCTGCCAAGCTGATGCTGTAAGCTGCAATGGCCGGGTCCTGCGAGAGGGTGCGGTTGTTCTTCATGGCGGGGGCAGAGCAGTCCAGCAGGGAACCATTCGAGAAGGTCCACTGAATGTTTCTCCATCTGCAGAGGGAGCTACTACCATCCCAGCTAGACAGGATGGCACCATCAGAGTTGCCGAGAGCGGCCTTGATTTGCAGGAGGGTGCTGACCTCAGTGCTCAATGTCTGGCTTGAAGCTTGGTCAGGGGAAGCCAGGAGGAGGAGAAAGCCGAAGCAGATGCAGATGGAGAGGGCCTGTCCTGTTCCTGCCATGGCAGTCGGGCGAACTGAGGGTGCTCCGATCATTCACGAGGAAGTCTACTAGCTGCAAGACTACCTACAAAGAGAGAGACACAGACAGAAATTGTACTGCTAGATGCATAGAGAGAGAGAGAGAGAGAACATACTACTAGTTGCAATTATGAGAGAGAAAACTACTAGGCTACTAGCTGCACCTAAGAGAGAGATAGAGGAAGAGAGGGAGAGTATAATACTAGCTGCAAAGAAAGAGAGAGACTCCAGGACCGGTCCGCGAAAGGTTGTCTAGACTCTAGACGAGAGAGAGAGAGAGAGGTTTTTACGTGGTAGACTGGTAGTGTGCACTGGAGAGAGAGAGAGAGAGAGAGAGAGAGAGAGAGCAGTACTGGCTGGCAGCTGCAAGAAAGTGTGTATACCACTAGACAGACAGAGACAGAGAGAGAGAGAGAGAAAGAGAGAGAGAGTATACCACTTGGCACTAAACGATTAACAGACAGAGAGAGAGAGAGAGAGAGAGGGAGAGAAGGAGAGATTGACAGACAGCCTCCCTCCCACAACCAACTGGGATGATGATCCCAGGACCCGGTCCAAACTCCCGACCAGATTTTCTTATGATTTTAGAATATTTGGCTTAAAAGCAACCTACTGCCTGCACTCTCTTTTTGACAAAGAGAGATCGTATTTTGGACTAGACAAGCTGAAAGCCCTGCGGGCCCACGAGCCACCAACACCTAATACCGATCGGAAGGCTTAGAAATTAATCAAGACCCCCTTCCCCTTTTTACCTGGCCGTGAGAAAACAAACAATGATAGTGTCACGGGTGTAAATGTCACAAACAGCATGCGGCATGCCTTTCTTCAGCAGCTAATAAGTGCATTTTGAATGCTAGACTATGGCCAAGGTGTCCAAAGGTCGTGTCACACGCAAGTCATAGCTACACTATCCTGATTTTTTTTAATATAGTAATCCCCTTTTATAGTCATAAAAGGGTTCAAAAAGGGTGCCACATGGAGTTTACACGCACACCGAGTGATAAACACACATTTTACAAGTTGATAACCAGTGGGTATGGCTAGGGGTTGGGCATATTAGTAGGTACTCGGAAAATCGGTAAACTCCCTATTCACATTGGGTTGGGCATATTATTGTGTAATCACAAAATTGGTAAACTCCCTACTCACATCTTTTTCCCTCACTTTCTTGCAATGTGTCCTCTTGGTATTAAAGGTGGTGTGCTCATGTTCACACTCTCAATGATGATTATTCCAACCATAGCTCTTCTAACTATGTCAATTGATGAAGTTCATGATTTTTTGGAGGAAGAGAGAAATAAACTATGTAACCAACAATCGATGGAAGGCTTTGAATGAAGCAAAAAATCCATTTTGTAGTGGGGAACCAAAAAATCCATTAGTTGCAATGGGGAACCAAAAGAGGGACAAAGACCCTTTTCTTTATAACTAATGAAGTAATTGCTTTTCCTTCAAACTACCAATAGCATTCTACAAATCTTGACAATCTCTTGGGGAAGGTTCAAAGTGTTATTTGATGCAAATGATGTAGCATTGTGGATGAGTTTGCAAAAGAACAACTATGTTTCATCATAGAACCAATTCTAGTTCACAAAAGCCTTCTCAAATTGCTCAAAGTATAAAATACATTTTGTAAAAAGCATATGTTCAAACATCATTTTGTAGAATTATTTAGAAAAGATTTACTTGAATTCCAAAATGCTTCCTAAACACATGATGAGAAGGATTCTTGTTTGTTTCAATTAATAATATTGCCCAACCCTACTCAATTTACAATACCCATCACGTGCTTGTCACACTCTAGAACCTTAATTTAGAGTCACCCTTTCATCACAAACTAAAGGCCATTTTCCACCTGTATAGTTATGTATATTTGCAATAGACTTGTGGCACAAAAAACACAAGCATGTGTCACATGCACATAACATTTCCTAACCTCCAAAATCTAAAAGTCCTTATTGAATTTGAATTTATATATATTCTTTGAATACAAAAATATGAGTATCAAATGTAACCAGTGAGATATATGAGAACTATGGGAAAAATACCAGTCACACAACGGTATTTAAGGAGTAAGAGAGTTAGATTAGTTATCGTGCATTAATCAAGAAACTCTCTTAATGACCATGGCAGCCTATCTTGGACTTTTAAATGGAGCTTTGACTGAATTTTGAGACAAGTAGACAAAGATGGAATCTCTTTTTTACTCTACAGCTCAATTTTGGAGGTGTTTTATCCAAGTAGGACATTTAAGACTTGGAGGGTGGCTTAATTGTGACTACTTTTTCCCAAAAGTAAGTTTCCCTCTTCTTCCTCACAATTTCTTGAGGCATCCATGGAACCTCCAACCCAAGAACTCGCCAAATCTTCCTCCTCTCTCTCCTTGAGCTTGAGCGCCATCTCCCACTGCTTTTCTGACACTTTAAGCAGCTTATAGAGCACCCATGAGCTTCACCTCTCCTAGCTAGAGCCTTCAAAGTCAGCCTCTTATAAGATCGGAGATACACGCTCGAGCTTCTTATATACTTAAAAGATATAAGGTGAATATTATGCTAGCGCAGAGAGAGAACAAATGAGAGAAAAGAAAGATGTAGAGAGAGAGAGAGAAAGAGAGAGAGAGAGAGAGATTGACAACACACTGGGGACTGGAAGATGGGCTAGTCCCCCCCCCCCCCCCCTGTGGAGTTATATTATTGACAAGGAGCAAGCTCCTCTGTTACACATAAACCAGTTCTTAACTTGTAGATATTGGGAACAAGATCTCGGTTCCTTGCACGATATACAACTGGCTAACACTTCCACAACTTGGAAGTTGGCACCTTTTTATCCTTCTTGAGTCTCTCCTTCTCTCCTACACAATATGTGTAGGGCTCTCCTATTGGAGCTTGATTTCAGCAGAGCTTTTGCAACACTTGCTCCTTCTCTTCTCCTCTTGGATGCATGCAAAGTGATGTTTCCTTCACCTCCTCTGCACCCAAGGAGAGCTTCCCTTTTTATAGGCTCCAAGAGCTTCTCATCTTGGAGAGAGACTTGAGTGCTAAGATTGGAAAGGTTGATCTTCATGCAAGATGTGATTGTTCTAAGACCTACTCTGCAACACAACTTTTGAGATATCTCTCTGTGCGTTGCTCGGATGGAAAAACATCCAACACGAAAGTTGTAGATCTTCCCGTTTTGAGGCCCGTTTTTAGAGATTGGCTTTCTATCACGAGATATTTTAAAAATGGATTCGCCATGTCTATTTTAAGAAAAGTAGCTTTTTAAACTCTACTGTTAATTTATGGTCCATGCAACCACCTTGAGTCATAAATAAGGAAAGTTCATTAGATTGCCTTAGGCCTCAACCTTAAGATTGACTTCCCACAAAAGCTTATGTCATCTTAGACCTTAGAAAGAGAAAATCACTTCTCTCCTCACTTCTAGAGGATCATGCCTCTCATCTTTCTTAGAGAGAGAATTACCTCTCTCATTTTTCTTAGTGAAAGAATTACTTCTCTTCTTAATTCATTAAGAGAGAAAAAACCTTTAACCTTGACTTGTAAGGGAGAGGATGACCCCAAATGAATGCAATGCTCATTACACACAAGTAAACGTTCCCAAGTGTCCCCGAATGCACACATAAATACATATACACAATGCTAATGCACTTCCTCTTCTTAGAACTCAATCTATCTTCATTTATGTCTAACTCCTTGGTTCTTGTGTACACTCTTACACTTGGCAGACACTTCTTTTCCCCTTCATAACTTGTACTACCTATACTAGATATCCTCGTCATAGTGCTCTGATCATCCCATTAAGTGATGCACTAGGAATACTAGTCTCTAAATGGTCTAATGACCATGCTAGATCATCATCAACACTTAAAGAAAAGTGAGTCATTAATTTATTGACATAAATTTACTAAATAGAGAAAATGTAATAAGCAATCAATTTAGTGACATCCCTCTGGCTTCTAAATAGTTGACCTCAACTGTAGAGGGGATACATAGTCCTTAAGAAGTTTTGGAAAGTCTTGTAATTCTTTCTCAGTCATAAACTGGGCATCCAATCGGTGATAATTCTTAAACTTAACTAGATACTTCGGTAATACCTTATCTGACCTTAGAGTATTGTCTTGATGGTGTAAAATTCTTTCAAGCACAAGGAACTCTTTTGTTTCTTCTATGTTAGGTAAATCTTTCTTGATTGGTTCCATTGGAGGTTCTTCAATATAGGGATGTAGCAACCTTATATGTAAAGCATTATGAATGTTCCAATGACTTGGTAGATCCAAACAAAACGTCACATCGTTTATCTTATCTGTGATCTTAAAAGGGCCATAATAGCAATTAGAAAGCTTAACCACTTTACCCTTTTGACATTTTTGCTTCTTCAAGTGAGCCTTCTCAAACTTAAGAAGAACATACTGTCCCAAACTGAGATCTAACTTACGATGATGCTTATTAGCTTCACGTTTATGCCCCTCTTGTGCCCTTTGAATAGCAACTTTTACTTGAGTGAAAGTTGTATCAATGTCTCTAACAAACTCATCTACTGCAAAGACCTTATCCTTCGTAAGAAGAATGGGTGGTAAATGAGGCTTACCATAGATGATCTCAAAGGGTGCCTTACCAGTATTAGAGTGTACCCTGTTATTGTATGCAAACTCTACTAAAGGCAAATACTTTTTCCATTCTCTTTGATTATCAGATACACAGGATTTCAAGCCCAGAACAGTAGTACCTTCGCTTTGCCCATCTGTTTGAGGATGATAAGAGGATGAAAACTTTAATTGAGTCTCAAGGTTCTTGAAGAGAGCTCTCCAAAAGAGGTTGGTTATGCGGGGATCTTGATCACTTATAATGGACTTAGGCATGCCATGATGCTTGAAAATATGAGCAATGAATAGCTTAGCCATATGATCAGCTTTGATTATCTTTCGCACAGGTATAAAATGAGCTTGCTTACTGAATCTATCAATGATAGTCCAGATTGTATTGTTGCCTGCTTGTGCGAGGAAGCTCCATGATAAAGTCCATGGCTATACTTTCCCGAGGCTCATTGGGAATAGGTAATGGCTTCAGTAGACTAGGTGGTTTATGCCTATCATACTTTACTTTTTGGCATATCTTGCACTCACGGACATATCTTTCAATGTTAGCTCTAAGAGTGGTCCAGAAGAAATAGTTGTGATTGCATTCACTCGAGGTTGCTGTGATAGAGCATTTGCTACCACATTCTTAGTTCCAGATTTGTGAAGGATTTGAAAGTAAAACATAGATAAGAAATTTGCCCAACGCATCTGTTTCTCTAAGAGCTTCTTTTGAGTGAGGAAGTATCTTAGACTTTGGTGATTTGTTTTAATAACAAAATTTGCACCAAGTAAATAGTGTTTCCATACTTGAAGATCATGTACCACTGCTATAAGCTCTTTCTCATATATTGGAGCATGTAGCTCATGATCCTTGAGGTGTCGGCTCTCAAATGCCACTGCATGATGCTCTTGGTTAAGCATAGCTCCAATGCAATCCCCAGAAGCATTACAGTGAACTTCAAAAGGTTTTTGAAGATCGAGAACTATGAGAATTGGTTCTTGAGTCATAAGAAACTTAATTCTTTCAAAGGCTTGTAGTTGCCTTGATCCCCAGTGAAAAGGCATTTAAGGTCATGTAGAGGAGATGCAACATACACAAAACCTCGTATGAACCTCCTGTAGTATGAACATAGGCCCAAGAAACTTCTAACTTCATGTATAGAAGTAGGTGTAGGCCATTCAACAACAGCTCAAATCTTCTCAGGATCCATTCTCACCAGATTGTGAGAAACAATATGGCACAAGTAATGAATTTTCGAAAGGAAAATTTCACTATTCTTAGCATTGACTTGTAGCCTATACTTGCGAAGCTCTTGAAAAACAATAGATAGATGTTTTCTATACTCTTCTTCAGACCATGAAAATATTAGAATGTCATCAAAGAAGACACATGTGAACTTTGAGTAAGGTGGCGGGTGCACTAGTCAAACCAAATGGCATGACTAAGAACTCATATAGTCTAAACGTTGTACGAAAAGCTATCTTATGAACATCTTTAGGTGCTATTCGTATTTGGTAATAGCCACTCTTGAGATCAATGTGACTAAAGATACTAGCCCCTTGCAACTTATCCAAGATATCATCTATCCTTGGGATAGGAAAACGATTCTGGATTGTAATCTTGTTCAAAGATCTGTAGCCTATGCACATACGGAAAGAAGTGCATTTCTTTCGAACAAATAAGACTAGAGAGCAGTATGGATAAGAGATAGGTTGAACTAACCCTTTTTCCAACAGTTCATTTACTTGTTTTAGGATCTCCTCTTGCTGACTTGCACTTACTCGGTAAGGTGGTTGGTTAGATTGTGAACTTCCTAGGATAAGATTAATTGTGTGATCTTCCGGGCACTTAGGAGGTAACTCTCCTGGGAGTAAATCACCAAAACAATCTTCATATTGTTTAACAAAATCATGTTTGGCTTGATCAATTAAAGAGAGGGGTTCTTTTAAAGTCTGAGACTTAGAAGCATTAGTTGGTATTGTGTGTTCATTAGAGGCATCAAGTGCCCTTGAATCATTAGCTTCTTTTGACTCTCTCACAAAAATCATGTACGCAGAAATAGCTTTCTTCATTTCTTTAGAAATGCTAGCATGACTAACCATTGGCACATGCCAATCTCCACCATTAGCAATGCATACTATGTTTCGACCCTTGAATTGAAATGCAAGGGTCTTCTTAACAAAATCGAGAAGAGGTCTAATCTTATAATGCCAAGGCATACCCAAGATAACATCACAGTTACCAATGGGTGCAAGTAGAAAAGATTCTTGGTCGCGATAATCCCCAATTCTAAGATTTAGCTTCCCTTGGATAGGAGTAGAATTGGTTGTAAGTTCTTCAAATACTGAAACCTGATCCAATTGGTGTTCCCAATCAATCTAGTAGAATTTGTAGCCTTTTAGTAGTATTTGTTGACACAAAATTATCTAGTGTCCCCCAGCCCTTTAAGAGTTATCTCTTCTTCTCATTTGAATGAGTTTTAGCTTACACATCCAGAATAGAATTTGAGGATGATGAAGGAGGATCTTTAATCACATTTGCTTTGTTCCTTTTGTGAGGACAATCGAGCTTCATATGCCCTAACTCGCCACAAAGAAAACACCTTCCTTCCTCTTTGTACTTTTGTATCTCAAAGGGTGAGAGATACTTACGCTTCTTCTTGTTACACTTTGGCTTTGAATATTAGTCATGGGTAGAGGTAGGTCTTCTTCGATTAGTCCTGTCTCTTGGTTGATCACAGAACTGCTCTTGTCTAGCTCTATAATAACTCATCTCCAACTTTCGAGATGTACCAGGTGTATGCAAACTTTCAGCTATGATGGAAGACTCCATCATGCGAGATAAGGTTTCATGTGGATATAACTTCATGGTACTGTGTAAATGAGGGAGTAGGCCAGCTTCAAGCTTCATTTTATTATCTTCATCACTAATCTCCCCATGAAAGGAGTAACCTTGAGAAGAGTAGACCAAAACTTGTCTACATAACTATGACCTTCTCATGCTCTTTCTGGCCTAGCCAATCCCGCTCCTTCTTGACATCATTCTCAAAATCAAGAGGCAAGAACTGAGCATAAAACTTCTTCTTGAACTTTTCCCAAGTCATAGGTTTCATTCCCTCCAAAATGAGAGTCAACCACCAATTTCTAGCGGTGTCTTTTAAGTGCATGCCTACATGCCTGAGCTTGGACTTTTCTAAGAAACTACCATCAGAAAAAGTAACTTCAAATTGCTTAACAAAGGCTAATGCCTTAACAAGATCTCTCTTACCAAGGTGAGTCAAAATTTATGTCCTTATCCCCAGACTTGAAAGTCTTAGTCTTCTTAAGCTTGCTCCTCTTATGATCCCTCTTTGTCCGTTTGCAGATTGCACAAGACTTAGAACCAAGAGAGTAGAAACTAGAAGATGATGAGGAGGAGGAACTTGAGTAATTAGGGGAGTGGCTGGTTGTTGAGGGAGATGACTTTCTCCTTATCTGCCTCACTCGAGGTGAGGTCTTTCTACTCTTGTTGACCCGAAAGTCCTTCCTTCTAGGAAGCTTCTCAACAATTGGATGCTTTGCACCTTTACCATCAATTGATGCAATGGTGTTTCCTCTAGTATCACCATCTTTTGGAGGATCCCATCCTTCATAAGTAGCTTCTTCCCTTGCTCTTAAGCTGTCAATCAATTGATATACTTCGGGAATCTCCAACAAGCTGTTGGGGGTAAAGGCGCCTCCGTCGTGCCGCCTCGTGTATTACTACACTGACAGTACCCGCCATTGCACACTGCAAGTGGCGGGCGCCCGTCACGTCACTTTATTCTTTATTCTTTTAGTGACAGTTTGAATAAAGGAAGGCCCGGTCACACATTGTGACTGTTGGAGTTCCCATTTCTTGTCTCTCTCTTTCTTGCTCTTGCTCTCCCGCCATAGCTCACGTGCAAGCTTCGATCCTTCTCACCTTTCAACTGGTATCAGAGCTTGGCATTCTCTTGCTCGAGCTCGACTCGGTGCTTCCTGACCTTCGCATCGACTCGCTTCACGCATTGGGTCTCCATCCCGGCGGCCATAGCCGACCTCTCGAGCTCCCGACTCTCCCCGGCTTCCCGAGAGCTCCATCCCGGCCTTCTTGAGCTTCATCAGGGCCTTGCCCTTGAGGTATTGCTTCAGCATTTGCAGGCATTTGAGTGTATTCTCAGTTTGAAACAGGGCAGGAACAAAGGGCAGCCACTCTTCTTGAGCTCCATAGCTCATATCTTCCCTCCCCTTTGCATTGGGCCTTCATGGCTTGGTATGTGCCTACCTTGGGCCATCATTGAGCCCCCCCCACACTCAACATTCGGCCACGTGATTAAAGCAGCACTCTAGGCCTCAACACACTAAATATGGCGCCCATGTTCAGACTTTGACCTCCACGTTTTACAGCTGAATGCTTTGTTGCTCATGGAGCACTCATCATTGGCCTATTTGGAGGGCATTTGAGCCATTTTTGGATGTCATTTTGATGCTTTGACTTGACATTGAGGTTGGGAGCTGATCATTCTCAGTTTTGAAACTGTCATTTATTGCATAACAGTGCTGGAAACAGGGCAGCACCCCTGACACTGACATTTGTTGCTTATGTCTCATTCCATTGGAGCTATTTGATGCCCGTATGTGGTCTACTTCCTACTCGGATGTATTGGGGATGTATGCATTTGGTTTGACCATGATTTTGGCTTGAATTCGGGGCTGAAATCTACTGTTTAGAACAGTAAATACATGCTGGAATAACAGTGGGCTGAAGGTACTTTACATGCTTTGGCACTTACCTACCGATACCGGATGTATACTTTGAGCTTTGGCATGATGTCTCTGAAATTTGGGGATGACTTGGAGCGATTTTGGCTTGAATACGGGGCTGAAATCTACTATTTAGAACAGTAAATACATGTTGGAATAACAGTGGGCTGAAGGTACTTTACATGCTTTGGCACTTACCTACCGATACCGGATGTATGCTTTGAGCTTTGGCATGATGTCTCTGACATTCGGGGACGACTTGGAGCATATGTATGAGATTATGGGATGCTTTTGAGCTTCGCATTAGCTCCATCTTCACTGGCATTTGGACCGACTTGGCATGCTCGTGGACCGCCTATGCCTCATGTCTCTGCTTGACAGTTAGGCTTTTGCATTACATGCTTTGGTTCGTGACATATGCTATTTGGTTCGTGTATGCCATACCGACATTTGGAGCTTGGATTTGGATGTATTTGAGCATTCCCGGCTTACTTGATCACTGACCTTGGTTGCTATTTGGATGTCATTGAGTTGACCGAGAGCTTATTTGGGCTTATGTATTGCTTCATGGTTAATACGACCGGTGCTTCATGTATGTCATGCTCTCTTGGATGCGCTTGATGCATTGACAAGTTCACTTATCACTGGTGCTTTCTCTTGGGTTGTTTGAGCTTCTGAGCTTGCTTTGTACGCCTTTTGTGCTAGTGGGAGCATTTTACATGCTTGCTTGACCTTTGATAGTTGCATGCTATTGGAGCACTTACATGTATTTGGAGCAGTTTATGTCTTGAGCAGCTACATACGCATTGAGACTTTGGGATCATACTCCGATCTTTATGGATATGCATTGATGTACTCTTGGTTCACAGGATGCTTATGAGCTGAGTCTCATATTTGGATCTTTCTCTTTGAGCAGACACCTATTTGTGTCAGGTTATGGCAGTT
Organism: Lygodium microphyllum; assembly: GCF_053477565.2. Classification (NCBI taxonomy): domain Eukaryota; kingdom Viridiplantae; phylum Streptophyta; class Polypodiopsida; order Schizaeales; family Lygodiaceae; genus Lygodium; species Lygodium microphyllum. Next base: position 119,326,580 of record NC_141149.1, on the reverse strand, counting down.
ACAGGAACACTTTGCCTAGAGTGTTTGGGGATGTGCCTTTCACTGGTAGATGTTATTTTGACATGCTTCGGTGTTGAGCTCATGTTCTTTTCACTGTCATTGGCCTTGCTTATGCCCATTTCATGCCGGCTTTGGACCTAGCATTGTTTGCTTGACATTGGATCCTATTTTGGGACAGTTTGCTCTCTAGACTGCATACCTGCAATTTATTACAGCAAGCAGTTATTGGTGGACTGAGGTGTACTTTTCATGCTGAAATGTCCTGATTTGGTGTACCGCACCTAGTACTAAGTGGGCAGTAACTTTTGCCACACTTTGCTCGTCCTTTGGACCCCGTTTTGGTCATTTTTGGGCAGTTTCTGCAGTAAAACAGCAAGCAGTTTTGGACTGTTTGGGCATTTCCAGCCTGCATAATGGCGTCATCTTCTCATGATAGTGCCATCTTTAACATTACAAAGTTGGATGGTACCAACTACTCTTACTGGAAGAGTCAAGTATGGCAGGTTTTGGTGCAGAAATCTCATATTAAGCCACTTCGGTTGAGTGGGGAGCAGCCTGAAACTATGGACAATGACGACTGGCTTGAACTTGATGAGCTATGCAAGTCCACGATTGTATTGTCTCTCACTGAACATGTACGTTATAATGTATTTGAGGAAGCACAGAGTGCATGGGATCTATGGAATAAGATCAAGAATCTTTATGATAAGAAAAGTCCGGCGAGTCAGATGTACTGGTTGAAGCAACTTATGGATCTGCGCATGAAGGATAATGCGACTATGTTTGCTCACTTGAGCCAGTTCCATGCTATACTGAAGAACCTGACTTCGCAGGATATCACCTTTGGAGAGGAAGTAACTCCTCTTTTCTTGCTTGGGACTCTGAATGAGTCATGGGATGTTTTCCGTACTGCTCTTTGTGCTTCTAGTGCTACTCTAAAATTGGCAGATGTTGAGAGTGCTCTTCTTTAGGAAGAGGTGAATCGCAAAAACTTGGATGCCTCTCGTGGTAGTCATGCTTTGATAGTTAGAGGCAGGAATGACAGGTATGACCGTGGTAATGGCCGAGGCCGTGACTCGCAGAAGGGTCGGTCTAAATCTCGTGGCAAGTCGCGTGGGCGCAATGCAAATGTCACTTGTCATCATTGTGGGAAAAAGGGCCATATTAGACCACAGTGTCATGAGTTGCGCAATGAGAAGCGCAAGGATAAGGGGAAAGATAAAGTGCAGGAGAAGTCCTCTGATCGCAGCATAGTACCTGCGAAGTCCAGCGTCAAGATTGAGGAAATTAATGTCATGCAGACTGAGGAGTCCGATGGTGGTGATGAGTTTATACTTGCAGCTAGTTCTTCTGATGTTTCACACTTGACTGAGACATCTAGTATGTATGCACAGTGCTGGTTATTGGATTCAGGTGCGTCCTTCCATGTGACGCCTTACCGTGAGTGGTTTCACTCTTACCGTACTGTATCTGGATCAGTCAGACTTGGAGATGACAGGTCTCTTGATATTGTGGGCTGTGGAGATATTCAGTTGCAGTTTTCCACTGGCAGTTCCTTTTTCCTCAGGGATGTACGTCATGTACCTGCGCTTACGCGCAGTCTTGTGTCTGCAGGATAGTTGGATGATGCAGGGTTTCATGTCTGTTTTGGGGATTCTGCCTGGAAAATTACCAAAGGCAGACTTGTGATTGCTAGAGGTGCCAAGGCTGGCAGCCTCTATCCTCTTGTTGTATCTGGGTCTTCTGTAGACCATGTTTTGGCAATAAGCTCTATCCCACATGTATCACTTTGGCATGCCCGTTTGGGGCATATGTCTTTGAAGGGAATGAAAATGTTATCTGGGTTGCAGTATCTTCCGCCTTTGGACTATGCACGTTTTGACTCATGTGATCATTGTCTTTATGGTAAGCAGAATAGTTCTACGCATAAGAAATCGGGTAGGCCACGCATGAGTGAGCCCTTGGCATTGGTGCATTCCGATGTTTGTGGGCCTATGCCTTGCATGTCTATGGGTGGCGCGAAGTACTTCGTTACCTTCATTGATGATTTTTCTAGGAAAGTGTGGGCTTATCCCATAAAGCAGAATTCCGATGTCTTGACAGTTTTTCAAAGATGGCTTGCTCTTGTTGAGAACCAGAATGGGTATAGGCTGAAATGCCTTAGGACTGACAATGGGGGAGAATATGTCTCGCATGCTTTTGAGCAGTTTTGTGATGACAGGGGTATTAAGCGTCAGTTGACCGCCCCTTACACCCCACCCCAGAATGGTTTGGCTGAGTGCATGAACAGGACTATTCAGGAGCGTGTGCGCTCTATGCTTAGCCATGCAGGCCTACCCCAGAGTTTTTGGGCTGAGGCAGTTAGTACGGCAGTGCATGTCATAAACCGATCGCCTTCCAGTGGATTGGATTTCCAGGTTGCAGAGGAAGTTTGGGCTGGTAAGCCACCCTCTTATGCGCATCTCCGTGTCTTTGGATGTGAGGCATTCTGCCATGTGCCCAAGGACAAGAGGAGTAAATTGGATCCAAAGAGCATTAAATGCATATTCCTTGGCTATGGTGAGTCAGGAGAGATGGGCTATCGCCTATGGGATCCGCAGGCGCGAAAAATAGTACGCAGCCATGATGTTGTCTTCCATGAAGACAAGATGCACAGGCAGCCTAAGAAGGTGGTTGAGATCCGCAGAGTGATCTTTCAGGAGGAGCCTAGAGCTCCAGCACAGCCAGTAGTACAGCCTGCAGCAGTTCCTCCACAGGGCCAGGGTGTTGGACAAACAGTTAGACAGGCAGTAGAGCCTGCGGTGAGACAATCTGCTAGAGAGAGACGTCCACCTGACAGATTTCAGCCCTCTATGCATTATGTTTTGGTTACAAATGCAGGAGAGCCTTTCACTTATGATGAGGCTATGCGCAAGGGTGACAGTCACTCCTGGGAGAGGGCTATGCAGTCTGAGATCGACTCCCTGCATAAGAATGAGACTTGGGATTTGGTTGCCTTGCCTAAGGGCAAGAAGGCTTTGCCATGCAAGTGGGTGTACAAGCTGAAAAGTACCCCTGGACACCCCAAGCCGGCATACAAGGCTAGATTGGTAGCAAAGGGTTTTAAGCAGGAACATGGTGTGGACTTTGATGAAGTCTTCTCTCCTGTGGTTAAGATGACCACCCTGCGCTTAGTCTTGGCTTTGGTTGCACAGCTTGACTTAGATCTATATCAGATGGATGTCAAGACTGCTTTTCTACATGGGGACTTGCATGATGAGATCTATATGGATCAGCCTAAGGGCTTTGCAGAACCTGGCAGGGAGCACCTAGTGTGCAAGTTGAAGAAGAGCTTGTATGGCTTGAAGCAGACACCTAGGGAATGGTATCATAAGTTTGATGCCTTTATGCAGTCACAGGGCTACAGCAGGAGTGCTATGGATCTGTGTCTTTACATGAAGAAAGCCCGTGATGGCAGTTTGCTTATCTTGGTACTCTATGTTGATGATATGCTGATAGCAGGGAAAGCTCATGATGAGCTAGATGCTCTTAAATCTCAGCTGAAGAAGAGCTTTGAGATGAAGGATTTGGGACAGGCCTCACATATACTTGGGATGCGCATTAAGCGCGATAGGCATCAGGGGCCTTTGTATCTCTCACAGCGGGAGTACATTCATAAAGTCCTTGAGCGCTTCCGCATGCAGGACGTAAAGCCTATTGGCTGTCCATTACCTTCTTATGTGAAGGTATCACAGGCCGATTGTCCGCAGACAGATGAGCAGAGGGCCGAGATGGCCAAGATCCCTTATGCTTCAGCCGTGGGCAGTTTGATGTATGCCATGATAGCCACTCGTCCAGATATTGCGCATGCAGTTGGTGTTGTGGCACGCTATATGGCTACACCTGGCAGCAGACATTGGGATGCCGTGAAGGGTATCATGAGGTACCTGAAGGGCACAGCAGATATGTGTATTTGCTATGGCAGCCAGGATACAGGGGTCGTGGGGTACACTGACTCCGATTATGCAGGACATGCAGACAGTAGGAAGTCCACTTCTGGCTATGTATTCACCTATGCTAGAGGGGCTGTCTCTTGGATGTCCAGGGTTCAGAAGTGTACGGCTTTGTCTACCACTGAGGCTGAGTATGTTGCAGCCACTGAGGCTTGCAAGGAGGCCATATGGCTAGGCCGTCTAGTTGTGCTGACCTTGGGATTGATGCTATACCTACACTGCATTCGGATTCTATGAGTGCCATTTAGTTGGCTAAGAATCTGGTCTTCCATGCGAAGACAAAACACATTGAGGTGAGGTATCACTTCATACGTGGTGTTGTGGAGGACAAGTCTGTTGACCTTGTCAAGATCTCCACTGACGAGAATCTTGCAGATCTGCTCACGAAAAGCCTCACTACTGAGCGCTTTGCCTTCCTCAGGAGATTGATGGGCATTGGATGAGATGTTGCCTTTCCTCATCCCTTGTACCTATGTACATTTGTAATGTCTTTTCTTTTTTTCTTTTCTCTCTCACTAGGGCAGATTCGCCTTTAAGTGGGAGGTTGTTGGGGGTAAAGGCGCCTCCGCCGTGCCGCCCCGTGTATTACTACACTGACAGTACCCGCCATTGCACACTGCAGGTGGCGGGCGCACGTCACGTCACTTTATTCTTTATTCTTTTAGTGATAGTTTGAATAAAGGAAGGCCCGGTCACACATTGTGACTGTTGGAGTTCCCATTTCTTGTCTCTCTCTTTCTTGCTCTTGCTCTCCCGCCATAGCTCGCGTGCAAGCTTCGATCCTTCTCACCTTTCACAAGCTACAATACTTTGTCAATTGAGCCTGTGATTTCTCACTTGTAGGCAGTTCATCAATTGCCATATTTACATTTTTCTTGCAAGGATCACCTTTACTTTGAGGAAAGCAAAGAGAACTACTCTGATACCATTGTTATAAGATTCGAGATACACTCTCAATCTTCTTATATACTTAAAAGATAAATGTTGAATATTATGTTGGCGCAAAGAGAGAACAGATGAGAGAAAAGAAAGATGTAGAGAGAGAGTGTGTAGAGGCCTTCAACCGCCAAGATCCACGAACCGCTTATTGCTTCAAGCGTTCCAAGCAGAGCACTAATGGCTACCTCTCACATAGCCGACACGCCATCCATCTCTATGGGTGTAGTGAGCTTACCTCCATTCTCGATCGAGTTACCTACATGCCCGATCGAGTTACCTCCTCTCCCGAGCACTCGGGTAGCTCCACAATCCAAGTGCAAGCTTCAAGCAAGCTCCATGCTCCAAGCTCCATTGTCGCGAGTAAGACAAGAGAAGAGAAGAAAAGAGGAGAAGATGGAGAGCTTCTCCTCCCCAGCCCTCACCCTCACACACTCACTCCCTCACACTCTCACACTCCCTCTCTCAAGCACAAGCTCAAGCAAGCAAGAAGAAAAAGAAGAAGAAAAATAAGAATAAGAAGAAGCAGAAGAAGAAGAAGAATAATAATAATGATAATAATAATAGGAGAGCCACTTTTTGCTACACACAAGAATGAGCTTCTCATTCACTTTTCAACTTTATATACAAAACCCTAAATTCCTTTTGGGCGGTCATTCCCCTATCCCCTTTTTTACATGGCCGGGCCTTTCAATTGTCCTCCTATCTTCCTAGCTTCCTTCCTACCGCCCATTCAGCTTTACAAATTGCACGGGTGAGAGCCTGACACTCTTAAAATAAATCATGGTGCACCCTACGCCTTTTTTACAAAAGTATTGACTTGCGCTTTTTCTCGTTATGTCTTTCTCCTTGATATAGAACTTTTTTGCACTTCTTATGTTTCCAAATTCTTCTTGGTGCGTTTCACTTTTGCCTTGGCCTTGTCTTCTGCTTTAGATTTTTCAACTTTTCCACCTTGTTTGTTTGAGGGTTAACATTACCCCCCCTCTTAGATGAGTGCCAGTCCCATGGCACTCATCTTATAGGTAGCAGGCTTTGGCATGCACCGAAGACGTGGGTGGAAGGGACAACTGTGGTTTTTCGTGGAGGAGTTTTGGTGGTGGGGCAGATGAAGGTCATTTGGGGCATGTGGTTGGTGGTTGGTTGGTGATAGGGTTGGTGAAGTTGGTAATAGGGCTGGTTGTTATCGGGGGAGTTGCACTCCTGGATTGGCACATGTATTGGTGTTCTAGGTATTCTGTGGCCGATGATTCTTAGTGGACTTGCATGATGATAAAGTATAAGAATTCGAAGTTGAGTGTTGATAAAGGAAAAATGACACTTTCATTAGAGTCTTCAATACACTGCAATTGAAAACCTCTCATATGTCGTCTCTCCTTGGGGGTAGTGCTAGTCTTCTTATTGTACATAAGATATAGTTTGATTAGTTTGGGAGACAGGTCGCAAACTCTAAGTAAGCTGAGAGTATTGTCCGACACTTGAGGACCCAAACTGTGTATATATTTTGGTGCAGATATTATGTGAGTGCTCGTACATACTTAGATATTACGTAGTTAGAAGATCGTGGGTCTGGTTCCTCAAAACAACGTGTGGATGAAGCAAAGTTGTCCATGTTGAGGAGAAGTACACAGGAAGGTGTATTTCACATCCTTTGCGTTGTGACATCACGATGTAGCATAATTGAAAACATTGACACCAAACTTTCGTTAGCTGGTAGCTATTGGGCTTGCTCGACGAGTACGGTGTACTTTTCATGGCCATTTGTGCGGTGCTTACCATGATCAATTGCAATAATACTAAGGCGGTGTGCAAAAATGAATCGTGCAATTGGGTCATGGTTATAGGTCTAACCATAGGCGAGACAAGCTCCCTAGGTATGTCCTGCCCTTGATGTGCCTTGAACAATTGTAGGGGATGTGTAGAGAGGTAGGGACTAGGGACGGAGCCAACTGACCAATGTCATTGGGCGTACCTAATTTGAGAACCCCTAGGTGTTGTGATGTGATTGTGAGTGCTTTTTTATTCTTTTGTTTTGTTTTTTTTTTCTTTTCTTTTTTCTTTCTTCTTTAAAAAAAATAAAATAAAAAGAATAGCATGAGTATAACCATAGCAATACGTTGAGGCTATCAGCCTTTCAATGGATTGGAAAATGTCGAGATTCGAAGGCTCAGGAAATGGATATTACAACGATGACTGTGCCCTAGCCTCCTTGTTAGGGAAACAGTTGTTGAGATGGGGAGATACACTGGAGATTTTGCAAAACCTCTTTGTACTGTGCGATGTTGGTACAATTGAGGTAACAACTACCGTGATGAGTGCCAAGTGTAGAGTTTAACCCAGAAAGAGAGAGTGGCCCCTTATCGTGCTTTGGATCATGCGATGTAAGCGGTTGGCAAGGGTGATTTTCACTTCTGGTAGTGAGGATTCTACCATGGCTCTTCGTGAGGTTGGTGGTCTTGCGGTGGCTTGGGCCCTAACCACTTTCGTACAAAGACATGTGTCGTCCTGCATTCACTTGATGCTTCATGAGAGTATATGCAAATCACAAGTGTCAATTATGATGAACAGATGCAACACAAAAAGATATTACTTCATCTAAATCCTATGGTGTTGATTGCGATGCATCTCATCGGCGCTTGTTAAAGACATGTCATGTACTAGTAGTAAGGGAGGTTTGTATAGTTGGGGGGGAGCTTGCTCCTTTAACCACTTAAGGACAAAAAGTTATGGCAAGATGGCCTTTGTTAAGCAACTTATACAATCATAGGGGCTATTCTATTTGTATGAGGCGGGGTGAGTTTGGATGGTCGGGCGACTGGGGCTGTGCCGGTGAGGGGCTCCCATCAGACCGGGCAGGGAAGATATCGGACGGGACCTGAATGGTGTAGTCCCTGGCCGCAACTGTTTCAAGAATGCTTTTAAATAATTCATCTAATTTCCTCTTGTTTCTAGCTGCCTTCCCCTCTTTCGAGCACCTAGTGCTCGAGGGTTTGGTGAGGGCCTGCACGGTCGGGGTTGCTGCCCCTGGGCGTTCCCTTGAGCCTTTGTTTTCCTGGTCTGGGAAGTTTTTGACTTGCATCCAAGGCGGTGTCACTTAGGGCCTCTTTTCGGTGTATACCTCTTAAGGGTAGGCACGTAGCACTCTAGCGGAGGAGCTTGCGCCATATGCTCCCTTCGACGACAGATAGTGTCCTTGCAGGCCAGCTACATTGGGTGCTCCATGACGGCTACTGTGAGAAAACCTACAAAAAGTGAGCCAAGGGTTAGGCCTTGAGGCAAGATGGAATTATTTGTATGACAGGGATTAACTAGTAGATCATCAAGCGCATAGTAGTTGTTGTAGAGGGACGGCCCTTGTGATAATATTTGTCCTGCTTTGATTGCGGGGCATATTCCAGCCACCACAGTAGTAGATCTTTGCTCACCCCAAATCACATGGACTGGTTGTGATGAACTGGGGCAGGACTCATTTTCGGAAGGGGAGATCGGAAGCGGAGGGAGAGCCCGTAGAAAGGGACGGTGCCTCGTGTACACCCTCAAAGGTGTTGGTCAGGGCTTCCCATGGCAATCATGAGGACTATTTGCCCTTTACCCAGAGGCAAGAAATGGTCACAAGACTTCTAGATGTGTGGTGAGAGGAGGATCCTAGGAGCTCAGCATGTCAAACCCAAACTTTTCTCTCTGTGCTTGACTATCATTGCTTGTGTGTGAGCTTGCTTGGGTATTATTTATTCACAATCACAAAACACATTGTTCATTTATGTACAATTTATGCATCCATGTCGCTTCGCAAGGATAAAAACCAGTTGTAGAACTCAGGATTATACTGGAGTGTGGGACATGCATCCAGTACTCGTGGTAGCTTACTCAATAACAATAGATATTTTGCAACATCGAGTAGCATCGTACCTTCTCCGAGCCTACTCGCAACATGTAGCTCCTCCTCAGTGAGAACCTTATCAATTAGAGAGTTTTCTTGGCTGGTTTTGGCTAAGTCCATACCTCGAATGGCAGTTAGCACTTGAAAGGAAGTTTGTGCCACATAGGTTGGGTCTCTTTGAGATTGCCATTTGGCCAATCGCTCCTTTGAGACTCCCAGTTTGGCCATTGTAATGCGGTTTTCAAACTAACATTTTTCGAATTGACTTCGACCCTCTGATTGTCGCTTTAGTTGCTCTATCTCTCTAAGAGATTTGGTTGGCAAAGCACATCATTGAATGCCGCAGTTAAGCGTAGTTCGTCGACTTCCTTGTCAGAGATGAGTCCCATGCGTTCATGTAGGAGCTTGTCATAGTGCTCGTCAAGATGTTCTTGCTCTTCCCAGAATAGGGAAAATGGCAAGTATTCTTCAAGCTTCTCCCTAGGGAATGCGCCCATGCCTACGAGGACGTAGACACGTGCGAACACTTTGAGCTTAGCATCCAACTCAGTTAAGCATTCTGTGACACTTCTATGTTCAATGAAGGCTTGCTCAGTTACTATCTCATGCAAGGTTCTAGGAGTTTCCCTAGGCTTTAGCATAGCTGGGGGCTCAGGCTTAGACGAGCAAGATTAGTCAAGTATAGGAATGTCCTCGGGGTTTCCATGTTTCTCTTGAGGCTTTGTTGATACTGCATCATGGTTCTCCTTGGATGCGACTGGTATAGATTTGTCACCTTGTTGTGACAGTGTTGTATCCACTCTTGATTTGTCACTGCAAGTTCTGTTGTGTCGGTGGATTGAATGTTGCAAGCAACCACTGATGGTGATGGTTGCTTTTACTTATCAGTACACACGGATGTTTCTGGGGTTTCACCACTATTAGGGGATATGTCAATGGGTTCATTAGTGGGTGGACTCGATGCTTTATTCCCAAGTTCTTCTGTGCTCTTGGTCTCAATCTTCTTGGTGTCCACAACCACTTGTAACTGCCATTGTGTTCGCTGTATTCTCCTCTTGTTCGTGGGAAATGAGGGTGTCTTTCTCAAAGGCTTAGGACCTTGAACTAGGTCAGCCGTTGATGTGCTTGGTTGGGCCTTAGCACTCTCTTTCTCTGGTGTGCTCTCATGGGACTTAGTTGTGACTTGTTGAACAACCTTGCTAGGTTGATTGGTTAGATGTGCCATCTCCTAGGCCACATCTTTGAAAGGTTTCTCCTCAAGTGTAGGCTTTAGGTGCTTTGACAGTGCTAGAGGTATCAAGGATGTTGGTTGCGACACCTCTTCCACCGATGAATGGCTAAGGACACATTCCATAAGGGGCATCGTCACGGCCAAAGGCTATGATTGCTGTGATTCCTAATTGGAAGTAGTAACAACTACTTCAGCGGACTGGCCACTATTGGTAGGCTACAGTGTCAAGTCCTTAAGCAGATCAGAAGTGGCCGTGTCTTTTGTTGCCCTCCTTTGCACATTCACCTATGGATATTGAGCATTAGTTGAGCTAGTCCTCACGATGGATTGCACATGCATATCCTTAGGCTAAGAGCTAAGGGTGGTGTCATGTCTCGTATTTTGGACATTTGAAAGCTCAGATGGAGATAGAGATTGGGATTGAGTAGTTGCACTTGACGACTGCTATTGTGCTTCCTGTGTCCATTTAGGGAAAGAGGGTGTAGGAGACTTGGGACTCCTAAGTGGACTTGACATTGGCTGGATGATTTGCTCGTGGTTGTTAGATAATTCTGCCATTTGCTTTGTTGAGCAATTAGCCTTACCATGAATAATGTTGTGCCTATGATATTCATTATCCTCTTGGGAAATCAAAGGCTCCTTAGACACTAGTGGCTTTTGTGTACACTTGATGGGTACATATGATATTCGCTTGTTAAGCACACTAGGTTGAGGATCTACCCTTCGAATAGTCTCGTTTGGTTTCTTGATTTTCATGAGGGGCTCAATCACTCCAACCTTGTTGAGTGAAGGCTTGGATTTTCATCTAGGTTTCCTCCTTCGCTTCTTTGCTTTTGACACGATCTGGCCTTCAACTAATAGAGGTGATTTAGCAGGGGACCTTGGTACCCAAATCCATCGATTACCTACGTAATACCCTTGAGCATGTAGCAACACTTTGGATATCCATTGCCGCATTGTGCTGACTCTCCATCGATGCCTTCGTCTGTGAAGCTTGGGCTTCTTTTGTGGTCTTCTACGATATTTGTAAGTCCAAAGCCTATACTTAGCATTGTCTCTTGACCTTCTTAATCCAAGATGGCCCCGCTCACTAGTTCTCTCAATTCGATATGCACTTGTATCAACTCTTTCAATAAGTCCTTGCTCTCATTAGTAGGCTTGCTTGTTATGTTAGCACATTCCTTGCCTTTCCCTTGAGGTTCGATGAGGTCACCCTTGCTAAAGGTTGTGACTATTCTCACACCCAGTAATGTCAAGGGTATCATTTGTGTTACATAATCAACCTCACACTTTATCACCCTTTTGAAGGGTCTTCCTAGGAGGGTTTCTTTTCCACAATTAGCACTATTTGGAGGAACATGGAAGAGGATAGACAAGCTTCCCGTTTCAATAGTTACAAGGATTTTGCACTTCCCTATAAGTGCTTGTGAGTGTCCCCCATAAGGACTAAGAGTTGCATTAGTCGGTGTGAGATCTAGTTGGCCTAGTAGGGTCCATGTGTCATAGGTCAAGATATTAAAATCAGCTCCTTCATCAATGAGAGCATCGACAGTGTGCTCTCTCTTCGCGGTGAGTTTGACCCTAAGATAAGTAGGCGGTACTATGTCTTCATCTTCCAGGTCTTGAATTATAATTTTAAGCCTTCTGACAAATGCCCTCGAGTCCCCAACTATAGGACCAAATGTGGATTCTCCATTGATGTCTTGGATCATCTGCGTAGTGCTATTCAAGGTGCATTTATCATCAGGACTGTCACATCTAGTCATCCTCGCAGTTGTAGCTTGATGTTGTTGCTTTCCACTTTGACTAGATGCAATCTGAATGCAACACATACGTGTTTTTGAGCTCTGGCCTTTTTGCCCTTGGCCCATTGAGGTTCTAGGATCTCTGTTTGTCTTTGTTCAGGTATGGGCTTTTGGTTGTTCTTTTGCAAGTGAGAATCCATGCTTGTGTAGAGCCATTACTACACTAGGATCTAATTTGGAGGACCTATCACGGTGCACGTTTTCTCTCCAACCTACTTGGAGGAAGTGTAAAGGGGGTAGCCCCCTTTGCGGGGGGGAGGGGGGGGGGGGGGCAGTCCCCCCGGTCCCTAGGGCCGTTACGCTAAATACCATACATAATTTGAAGGACCATTCGTAGCCAAATTTTAAACTACTTACTCTAGATTTCAGCTCAGTGATAGATCTATGATGTGCTTCTAGCTTTCTGTGGTCTCTAGGTCAGTTTCAAGGTCTACAAGTTAAAGATTTGACCAAATCCAAATTTGACTCAACAGGTCCGAATGCCCAATTTGGCCCGTTCGAGGGCCGAATGCAAGCGGTCCGAAGGGTGAATTCGGTCGGTTCGAGGGCCGAGTGGGCTAAGTGGGCCAAGTGGTGGGTGTCCGAGTCAAGTGGACCGAGGACTGAATACAAGACAGTGGGCCGAGGGCCGATTCTGGGACTCAGCCTAGAATCACTGTCACTCGGACAGCTGAGCGCGATGCCTTTTTTGCAAGACTCCACAGAATTTGTCGTGCCGAGCGATCGAGGCCTTCCTATTGGTTGAGGATCTCCAGATCGAAGCTACTCATGTAGAGGAACGTGTGGAATTACCTGTGGTGGGCAAAGAACTCCTCGATGGCAAGATCAAAGTAGGTCCACGCAATGAAGCTCTCTCTCCCTCTCTCCAGCTATCCTGAAACCTTGCAATGCAAAATGTGGTTTTTCTTGTTACTCCTGGCCCCTTATCACCCTGCCCATGCATGTACTCACCTTAGTCTTGCTCCCCTCACCAAGATTTAACCTGAAATTTCATTTTTTTGCCCTTCTTTTTCTTGTTTCAACCTGTTATATAGCAACAGAAAACCCTAATGTGTGCTCCAATGTTTTGCTCCTATCCTATCTAAATGCAAGAAAAAATCACAAGGGAAATACCTACACTACTCCAATATGCTTTTCTAAGTCCAAAAACCAAAAACCTACTTGCTAATGAGATCAAATACCTCTTCAAACTCCCTCGCTTCCTACTCATCTATCTCAAGCATCGGTTCGGGGAAAACCCTACTTCGATGCTCGATTCGAAGCGCTCAAGGCTTGAATTTGTTGGTCTTGGCAACGGAACCAAAATGTAGAGGCCTTCAACCACCAAGACCCACGGACCGCTTATTGCTTCAAGCGTTCCAAGTTGAGCACTAATGGCTACCTCTCACATAGCCGACGCGCCATTCATCTCTATGGGTGTAGTGAGCTTACCTCCATGCTCGATCGAGTTACCTCCTCTCTTGAGCACTCTGGTAGCTCCACGATCCAAGTGCAAGCTTCAAGCAAGCTCCATCCTCAAGCTCCATGCTCCAAGCTCCATTGCTGCGAGCAAGATAAGAGAAGAAGAGAGGAGAAGATGGAGAGCTTCTCCTCCCCGGTCCTTACCCTCACACACTCACTTCCTCACACTCTCACACTCCTCTCTCAAGCACAAGCTCAAGCAAGCAAGCAAGAAGAAGAAGAATAAGAAGAAGAAGAAGAAGAAGAAGAAGAGAGCCACTTTTTGCCACACACAAGAATGAGCTTCTCATTCACTTTTCAACTTTATATACAAAACCCTAAATCCCTTTTGGGTGGTCATCCCCTTATTCATTTTTTTACATGGCTGGGCCTTCCCATTGTCCTTCTATCTTCATAGCTTCCTTCCTACCACCCATCTACCTTTACAAATTGCACGAGTGAGAGCTCGACACTCTTAAAATAAATCATGGTGCGCCCTGCACCCTTTTTATAAAAGTAATGACTTGCACTTTTTCTCGTTGTGCCTTTCTCCTTGATTTAGGACTTTTCTGCACTTCTTATGTTTCCAAATTCTTCTTGGCAAGCCTTCATCTTCTGTTTCACTTTTGCCTTGGCCTTGTATTTTGCTTTAGAATTTCTGGCTTTTCTACCTTGTTCCTTGAGGGTTAACAGAAAGAGAGATAGAGAGATTGACAACACACTAGGGATTGGAAGATGGGCCCATTCCCCCCTTGTGGAGTTATATTATTGACAAGAAGCAAGCTCCTCTGTTACACATAAACTAGTTCTTAACTTGTAGATCTTGGGAACAAGATCAGGGTTCCTTGCATAGTATACAACCGGCTAACACTTGCACAACTTGGAAGTTGGTACCTTTTGATCCTTCTTGAGTCTTTCCTTCTCTCCTACACAATATGTGTAGGGCTCTCCTATTGGAGCTTGATTTCACCAGAGCTTCTGTAGCACTTGCACATTCTCTCCTACACAATATATGTAGAGATCTCATCTTGGAGCTTGATTTCAATAGAGCTTCTGTAGCACTTGGACCTTGTCTTCTCCTCTTGGAACTTGATTTCAGCAGAGCTTCCGCAGCACTTGGACCTTCTCTTCTCCTCTTGGAGCTTGATTTCAGCAGAGCTTTCGCAGCACTTGCTCCTCTTCTCCTCTTGGATGCATGTAAAGTGATGCTTCCTTTACCTCCTCCACACCCAAGGAGAGCCTCCCTTTTTATAGGATCCAAGAGCTTCTCTTCTTGGAGAGAGACTTAAGTGCCAAGATTGGAAAGGTTGATCTTCATTCAAGATGTGGTTGTTCCAAGACCTACTCTGCAGCACAACTTTTGAGAAATCTATTTGTGTGTTACTCGGATGGTAAAACGTTCAGCACAAAAGTTGTAGATCTCGCCGTTTTCGATAACCCATGCAAGCCGTTTTTAGAGAGCAGCATTCTATCACGAGATATTTCAAAAATGGATTCACCATGTCTATTTTAAGAAAAGCAGCTTTTTAAACTCTACTCTTAACTTATGGTCTATACAATCACCTTGAGCCATAGATAAGGAAAGTTCATTAGATTGCCTTGGGCCTCAACCTTAAGATTGACTTCCCATAAAAGCTTGTGTCATCTTAGACCTTAGAAAGAAAAAATCACTTCTCTTCTCACTTCTAGAGGATCACGTCTCTCATCTTTCTTAGTGAGAGAAATACCTCTCTCGTTTTGCTTAGTGAAAGAATTACTTCTCTTCTTAATTCACTAAGAGAGAAGAGATCTTAAACCTTGACTTGTAAGGGAGAGGATGACCCCAAATGAATGCAATGCTCATTACACACAATTAAACGTTCCCAGGCGTCCCTGATGCACACATAAATACATATACACAATGCTAATGCAGTTCCTCTTCTTAGAACTCAATCTATCTTCATTTATGCGTAACTCCTTGGTTCTTGTGTACACTCTTACACTTGGCAGACACTTCCTTCCCCCTTCATAACTTGTACTACCTGTACACCAGATATCCTCATCATAGTGCTCTGATCACCCCATTAAGTGATGCACTAGGAATACTGGTCTCTAAATGGTCTAATGGCCATGCTAGATCATCATCAACACTTATAAAAAAGTGAGTCATTAATTTATTGATACAAATTTACTAAATAGAGAATGTATAATAAGCAATCAATTTAGTGACACAGCCCCACAATTTTGATGTATTTTGTGCGGAGTCATCTTGATGCCAGGAGGCATATTCTACGGTGGATTCCATGAGGTTTTTATTGCACGGTGGATTCCGTGAGGTTTTTCGGTGGATTCCATAAAAGTATATTTATTTGCAGAGGCTCATACACAAGGTGGATTCATTGCGTGAGAAGTTGACATGGACGCCTGTCATTTTCAGGTGCCAGATTAATTTAATGTGCATATGGGTGATTCCATAGTGGGTGATTCTGCAAAATACATATCAAATTAATAGACGTTTATGAGTTTAGAGTGCGCACTAGAATTAAATTAAGGTTAGGACAGAGTTCCAACCTATTTAATTATTTGTAACTGAACACTGTTAGGTATTTACTTTTTTTAGGTTTTATCTTATTATTTTCTAACAATTGTAAATGCTTCAGTTGATGTGTAGAGCAAGTGGTGATGGCGTTGGGTAGCATCGGGCGATGACAAGAATTCAAAATGCTTTAAAGATTTATTATTTTTGATGGGCGCCCACCTTATCACTAAAGGCATGGCACCAGTATTTATTTAGGCGCGCTTAAAGCGCTTGACAAAATATTTATTATTTTGTATATGCATAGGTGCTTGGTTTAATATTTCATTATTTGACATTGTATTTGGGCATAGCTCGCGGACTTTTGGATGTCCAAATGCTTTACTTTATAATTGGGCAAAAGCAAACACAAATTCCAAAAGCATGCTATTTATAAAATGGCCTATTATTGAGCTTGGAGATAAATAAATCTATAAATACATGCTTTGTGAAGCACTCACACAAGGCATGGGGGGAGATTGCGCCCAATTTATCTTTTTGTCTCTTGTCGTGCAAACTTTTTTTTTTTGTTTTTATGAAGGTTTTGTAGAGTTCTTTATTCTTGGGGACCTTCCAACATTTGCTACGCGCGTATATATCATCCAATTTGCGCACCAATAGTATCAGAGTGAAGATGAGATCAAGAGCTTCCAATCACTTACCGTCTTGCGCGAAGGCAAAGCTCCTGGAACGAACGAGCTCTACAAGTTATTGTCTTGCGACGAATCGTCAATATAGGTGTGTTCGTAGTGGTGAAGAACCCCCTGCCGTACTCTCAGATCGTGAAGGACCTCTCCCAGGAGGCGGAGGACCACTCAAGAAGCCCCTTTGTCAATAAGTTTTTTCTCAGAAGAAAATTGCTAAGTTTTATGTTAATTGTTAAGCTTGAAAAGAGCTTAAGTTTAAGCTATCCAAAAATTCAATGATTCGTGGTGGCAACATGTACTAACGACCGTCGATTTCATCGTGAAGATGCCGCCGTCCTACTACAAAATCTCCAAATTATCAAGCTTTTAAAAAAGCTTTAAGTTCTAAAGCTTTACTAAAGCCTAAACTTCAAATTTCAATCTCCTCCATAATGTGTATTCGCTCTATGGTAACTCCCGAATAAGTTTCAAAGTTTCAGCAAGCCCCTATTCCCACTTGCAACTTGGCAGTGTTGATTCACCGCACTGAGGTTGTCACACACAGTCTATATGAAAGACTTTTTTGCTTGGAAGAAGACTGTTATCAATTGCCATACTCGAGAAAAGCAAGATCGTAAAAGCAAAAGCCATTTAAAAAAAAGGAAGCCTTGTAAACCCAAATTTAAGCTACTCTTATCCTTCTAACGAGATTTCAAGTGTGTGAGGTTGCTTGAGATTTTTGTAGAATGTCTGATCATCACATGGATGATTTAATGGGTGAAGGTGATTTGCTAGAGCCGCCTATGGAGCAAAAATTGGACCTAATCATGATACAACTTCAAGAAGAGCGAAGAGCACGTCAAAATTTGCAAGCACAATTGGCCACACTTCAACAATCCACTATTGACCAAGACGAAGCGCAACTTGAAGATATTATTCGACATACGATTGATGCAACACTCCATGCACAAACTCTCAAGAAAGAGGCCAAGATACTTAAAAGAAATTTCAAATTCCGTACTTTTAGTGGGCAACGTGATGGCAAAATTGTTCTTGCTTTCATTAGTCAATTTGATGACTATTTTCATGAAGAGCAATATGTTGAAAAAGATAAACTTAAATGCATCACTAACCATCTACCAGACAGAGCATCATTATGATGGATTGTTGTTCGTAAGATTGTTGATTTTCCCTCTACTTGGGAAGCCTTTCAAAAGAAATTTTTGTAGAATTTCCTTCCATCTCAATTCCATGAAAAAGCTATCAAACAGTGGGATCTCCTGCAATAAAGTTGTGAATCCATCCCGCAATACATTGAGCATTTCTGGAGTGCCTTAGTTTAACTTCGAATGCTTGAAGATAATCCTGAGGTGACCCATAAATGCAAGTATATGATCGATTTGCTTGGTCACTTCTATATGGAAGTGAATATGTTCAAGCCAAAGACTTTGGAGGATGCGATTTCTTTAGCGCATGATGATGAGGATAAATTCATGGACGAGAAAAGTGACCACAATAAATCTCGATTAATGGTAACTTTGGTACAAAGAAATTTAATTCTAACTTTTGAATATTCAATCAAAATTGCTTTGCTCCTTCTTCTTTTCGTAAACCTTGGAATCGACCTCCTACTTTACCATCAACTACTAATTTATTCTAAGCCTTCTCTTCAGCCAAATCCCAATATACCCAAACTTCCAGGCCTTACCAATAATGTCTCCAAAGTAAAACCTATGGTTTGCTACAAGTTTCATCAACATGGACACTTAGCAACGAATTGCCAGTCCAAGAAGCAAGTAGTTCAAATCAATCATTTGGGAGCAACTGAAGATGAAGACCATGAAGATATGCCAGACTTCACTGAAGATGATGATGATATCGGCAATGCTTCAGATACTTTACCAGGTATGCCAAATCCTCATTAATTTTAAATAATGAAATGTTTTGTGAACTTACTTACTGTTCCAACTCATTATCGCACAAAGACTGTATTCTTAGACACTAGATACAATGGTACACAAGAAGTTCATAATTTAGAAATTAAAATTGGTGATTATGTTGAGTGTATAAATTTCTTGGTTGTGCCTTTGTAAGCTAGTGATATTATTTTAGGAATGCCTTGGCGTCACAAATATAACCTTGACATAGATTATTCCACACATTCCGTGAAAATTCATTTTAAAGGGAACCAAATCACATTACATGGATTGCACAGCTTTGATAATTTTCCACTGCTTAGTCACACACAGGCTAAACGTGCATTGAGAAAAGGTGGTAAATTATATTTAGTATGGGTGAATGAAATTGAAGTTAAGAGAAATCAGATGCATCCTAGGTATGCACAAATTTTTTCACAATTTAAAGATTGTTTTGCTGTTGATCTACCGCCTCATTTACCACCTACACGTCTTGAAGACCATAAAATAGATTTCATCCCAGGTTCTCAACCACCATGTAAAGCACCTTATAGACACAATCAGATTGAGCAAAAAGAAATCCAAGCACAAGTTGAAGAACTGTTGAACTGAGGACTCATTAGGCACAGTAGTTCTCCTTTTGGTGCACCTGTCCTATTAGTCAAGAAGAAAAATAATACCTATAGGATATGCATTGACTATCGCGCCCTAAACAAAATCACTGTTAAGAACATATATCCGATTCTTAGGGTAGACGACCTCATGGATAAACTACAAGGGACCACTATTTTTAGCAAGATAGATCTCAAATTTGGATATCATCAAGTACGATTAGATACACTTGACACTTTTAAGATTGCATTTAGAACTTAGTTTGGTCATTATGAATTTATTGTTATGCCTTTCAGTTTGACCAATGCACCAGCTACATTCAGCCGTATGATGAATCGTATATTTTTGAAGTATCATAATTGTGTGATTGTTTTCTTTGGTAATATATTGGTTTTCAATAAGAATGAGAATGAGCATTGTGAACATCTATCTTTGATTTTCAAATTGTTGGAAGAGAATCAATTATATGCTAACTCTGATAAGAGTGAAAATTTCCAAACTCAAATTGAATACTTAGGTCACATTGTTTCTTCTAATGGTATTTGTGTTGATACAAAAAAAAAATAGAGGTAAATTTGAATTGGCCAATCCCTAAAAATGTGCATGAGTTATGTTCTTTCTTAGGTCTTGCCAGCTTTTATAGAAAATTTATGAAAAATCTTTCATTGCTTGCATTGCCTTTGACAAAATTGTTAAAGAAAGATGTTGCATATCATTGGTCTGACAATCAGCAAAAGTCTTTTGATTTGTTGAAACATGCTTTAACACATGCATCTATCTTGAAATTACCTAATTTTAATTGACCATTCTTTCTAGTAGTCATTGATGCTAGTAGCGGATCAGGAATATGAGCTGTTCTCATGCAAGATTCACATCCCATAGCCTATTCTAGTTGTAAACTTAAGTCTTCTGAATTGAAATATTCCACCTATGATAAAGATTTGTTAGCTGTAGTACAAGCTTTACATCAATGGAAACACTATCTAATGGGATCCAAATTTATGAATAAAATTGACTAGCAAAGTATCAAACATCTCATTAGTCGGCCACAAATTTCTAACTGTCATATTAAATGGACTGCTTTCATTTTCATCCACTTATCCAGTATCAACCAAGTAGAGAGAATGTTGTTACAGATGCATTGAGTAGAAGACCAAGTATCTATAATATTTTCATTTTATCTTTTGATTCCCTTATTCCTATGAAGGATACCTATGGCCATAACCCCAGTTTTCAAGCTGATTGGAACAAATTACTTGCTAATAACTGGATTCCAATTGATTCCTTGTCTTATTCTGATGGATTTATGTTTTATGAGAAAAAATTGTGCGTAACTGTTTAATTTAGATAATTTGTGTTGCATGAAATTCATTGTTCCCCATATCAAGGACATAGAGGTATTATTTCCACTTTAAGAACATTCGTTGAAGATTTTTACTGGCCACAAATGGAATATGATGTTTCTAACTTTGTTTTTGAGTGTTTAATTTGCCAAAGAGTCAAGCGACACCATGGTAAGAAATATGGTTTGTTAATGCCTTTACCCATTCCTGAACGTCCATGGGAACATATTTCAATGGATTTTATAACTGGTTTGCCTAATATACAAGCTAATCATGATATGATTTGGACTATAGTAGATTGATTTAGCAAACAAGCATATTGTCTACCATGCAAGAAAACATTAACTACATCTCAAGCTGCACAATTGTTTTCACTAATCACGGTTTGCCAAAAGTTATTATTTATTATCGTGATTCTAGATTTTGTAATAATTTTTGGACTACTTTGTTCGCTAATTTGGGTACTAAGATTGATTTCTCATCTGCATTCCATCCTGAAACCAATGGGCAAATAGAAGCTACTAATAGTACAATTCTAGATCTTTTGTGTGCATACATAATTTCAAAACCACAAACATGAGATACACATTTATATCTACTTCAATTTGCATACAATTATACACTACACACAGCTACTCAAAAAGCACATTTTGAAATCATTTATGGACATAGATTGTCTATACTTGTTACATCATTGTCGAACAAAGTTAAAGTTGCTAATGATATTGCCAATACAAATGCTACTATTTTTGCTCAAGTTAAAGATATGATTGCGAAAGTCCAACAATAATACACTAAACAAGCTAATAAGAAAAGAAAAGCCATGAGTTTTAATGTTGATGATTATGTATGGTTACACATTGAAAAGAGAAGATTGTAAAGTGTTGAGAAACACCTTGTTGTTAAACTAGCACTGAGGTTTTATGGGCCTTTCAAAATAATTCACAAGATCAATGACAATGCATTTAAATTAGAACCCCCCAACATTGGAAGATACATAATACTTTTCATATCCGTTTACTACGATCTTTTAGAGGCCAATTACCTATCCACCCTGTCTATGAAAACCCTCCTTTGTTAGAAGAAGAAACTGAAATCCTTGAACTTAAAACTATTCTAGACATTGAATTTATAACCACTAGAACTGGCCATAGATTTCTAGATATTTGGTTAAGTTTAAAAATCATCTTGTTGAAGAAGCCTAATGGATGCACACCCATGACCTAAGTGCTTACCCCTCACTGATCGCTCCACATTGAGCTAATAGCAATTGAGGACAATTGCTATCCCATCCCGGGGGTATGATGCCAGGAGGCATATTCCATGGTGGATTTCATGACGTTTTTACTCCACGGTGGATTTAGTGAGGTTTTTCGGTGGCTTGTACACAAGATGGATTCCTTGTGCGAGAAGTTGACGGGGACGCCTGTTCTTTTCGGGCATTAGATTAATTTAATATATACGTGGGTGATTCCACATCAAGTGATTCTACAAAATACATATCAAATTAATGGACATTTATGAGTTTAGAGTGTGTACTCGAATTAAATTAAGAATAGGATAGAGTTCCAACCTATTTAATTATTTGTAGCTAAAGATTGCTAGGTATTCACTTTTGTTGGGTTTTATCTATTATTTTCTAACAACTGTGAATGCTCCAGTTGATGTGTAGAGCATGCAACGATGGCATTGGGTAGCACTCGGCGGTGGCTTGAATTCAAAATGCCTAGAAGATTTACTATTTTCGATGGGCGCGTGCCTTGTCACTAAAGGTGTGGCGCCAATATTTATTTAGGCGTACTTATTTATTAAAGCACTTGACAAAACATTTATTATTTTGTATGTGCATAGGCGCTCAATTTAATATTTCATTATTTGACATTGTATTTGGACACAGACGGATGCCCAAACACTTTACTTTATAATTGGACAAAAGCAAACATAAAAGCCAAAAGCATGCTACTTGTAAAGTGGGCTATTATTGAGCTTGGAGATAAATAAAGTTATAAATACATGCCTTGTGAAGCACTTACACAAGGCACGGGGGGAGATTGCACCCGATTTGTCTTTTTGTCTCTTGTCGTGCAAACTCTCTTTTTTCTTTTATGAAGGTTTTTTAGAGTTCCTTGTTCTTGGGAACCTTCCGACATTCACTATGCGTGCATACATCATCCGATTTGCGCACCACATCTAGTCGTTCTCCTCCTACTCTAGCACTTGGCACTGATCTCTAGCTTCATTCCCCAGTTCCTGGCACTCATCTAAGCAAGATTTAGCCCTCTTGGCTGAGATGTTTGATCTTGGCACACTCTTGAGCCCCTAGAGTGGACAGCATCAATGGTAGCCATGGCACCTTCCCTACAGCTCAAGCTCTCTTGGAGAATCTTTAATTTCTTGCCCTCAGAGCCATTGGCAGTAGCTCAAGGCTCTTCCCCTTGAAGATTTCAAGGGATTGAAGACCTTCTTCCATCCACTGGGCTAAATTAGAGAAGAAGCATGGGTTCTTGATTCAGCAACCTACCACCACTTCTTCAAGCATGTCTAAGGTATGTCTCATAGTTATTGACCTCTCTCTTCATCTATTTGTTGAGCTCCATCCTCCTATTTGAGAGAGATTAGAGAATCAACCCTCTCTTGATCTTCTTCCATCCACTGGCTGAATTAGATAAGAAGCATGGGTTCTTGATTGAGGTAACACACCACCACTTCTTCACACATGTCTAAGGTATGTCTCATAGTTCTTGACCTCTCCCTTCATCCATTTGTTAAGCTCCATCCTCCTATTTGAGAGAGATTAGAGAATCAACCCTCTCTTGCTCTTCTTCCATCCACTGGATGAATTAGATAAGAAGCATGGGTTCTTGATTCGAGTAATACACCACCACTTCTTCACGCATGTCTAAGGTATGTCTCATAGTTCTTGACCTCTCTCTTCATCCATTTGTTGAGCTCTATCCTCTTGTTTGAGAGAGATTAGAGAATCAACCCTCTATTGGCATTGCTTGAATCAAGGAAATGTGTTGGCCTACTTTTTCATCTACTCAATCATTTATGGAATGCATTCATGTCAGTGGTTCAATTGATCCCTCTCTTTAATTGATCATCATACTCCTAACCATACCCATCTTGTTGGGTGTTATTTTGAAAGTAAACCCAAAAAATTGTAAATGGGGTAAGTTAAGCAATCAACGAGTCACTAGATTGCTGAGGTAACACTCTTCACCATCCAATTTTTCTATTATACCTTGCATCTCATCAAAGCTGAAAGTCTATTTTCAAAATATGCATTTGATGCTGGTTGATTAGCTTAGAATGCTCTTGCCGTGTCTCTTCTAGCTAATGTAATCAAGGCTGATGCCAGGCAAGATGGCAAGGCAATAGTGGGGTGACCCCCCTTGCCATTAACGATCCTGAAGGGGCACACAACTTGGCTTGAGGTGAAACTTTGCACACCCCTCAAATCTCAGAGTCCAAGAACTTGTTTGTAGGTGTAGGTACAATCCATCCCTACCACCCTGAAGACCATTGTAAGAACATTGGAAATGTACATGGGATGTATGTCACACATGTATTGGCAGTGAATTGAATGTATGCTACTTGGGATGTATGTCACACATGTATTGGCAGTGAATTGAATGTATGCTACTTGGGACTCTTGCTGAGTTTGCCAAATCATTGCAAGTATTCACTAGCCATGTTTGGATGCTATGGTATGCTTTAGAGGTTATGTATATGCTACAATTTGTTGTCCAACGCTTTTGCATCATAAAAAGGTCAAACAATGTTTGATTTGGACCAAGACAGATTGTGAGACAGGGTGTAGGCATTCCAAGACTTCTCTAGAAAACCTATTATAGCCAAAAGGAATGGGAGAAGTAAGCTAGAACCCCATAGCTTTTTTCAAAGAGGGATCCATACACTTTGAGTAGAGCTAGAGAGCTCCCGAATTGAAGTTCCTATTGGAGAGTTACATCCACTTTTGTGTGCAATGGTCCTATGGGATAGGCTACATTTCCCTTTTATACAGCCACAGGAAGTTTCACAGGAAGTTGTTCACAGCCAAATTTGAAAATTTTCTATCATAAAACTCTTTACATTTACATACACTCATAGAGGGATCTCTCCCCTCCATTTTGAATCAAAAAGTTCCTTGATCAGAGCTCCCTAGCTAAAGATATCTTGGATTTTGTACCGTAGGGTCTGTTTCAACAACACTCAGCATAGTGGTAGGACAACAAAGAGGCAAGGCAAAGGCCCATGAGAAGCTTCAACGTGAAATCAAGAATTCTTGAGCATCAATGAATGACCTTAGGTCCATCCAAGAGGACCATGAGGAGATACATGAAGGACAATTACTCTATACTTAATCACACGTTGTGCTAACATGAGAATCATCATGCTAAGAGACATAGAAAGATGATAGCCACAATGACTAGGCTGATGGAGCAAATGACACACCCTCGTCTCGACATTGGTATCCCCCTCAATGCAAGCAAAGGAGCATCCATCCAATCTTGAGGCCAATCGGCTCCCTCCCTTGGAGATTGTGCATGGCCAGCAAGGCATCAATAGGATGCACAATATTCCCTTTAGCATCTATGAGACAGGTGGACCCTCAACAAGGCACGATGAGCCTATTCTTTGATCCCTCTTTTCCAATCTGTCCAACCCTACCTTGGGATAGTCAGCCCCATTGGTAGCTACATGCTTGCCCAAAATTGTGGACAGCACACTCCACAAGGTACTTTTGGACAACATGGCATGCATGGCACTCATGGGCAGCATGCACATGGTACTTTTGGGCAATAAGGACCTAATGTTTAATTGGGGCAGCATGGTATGTATGGGCAACATGCCCCACATGGTAATCATGGGCAACAAGGGCCTTATGGACAATTTGGCCAGCATTGCCCTCATGGATAGCATATGCATGGGTAGCATGGGCCACATGGAATGTATAGGCAACAAGGCACTAATGAGCTGTGTGACAAAATCATTTTGACCAAGTTTAATAGACAATCCCCATCCTCGGATGACTTGGAAGAGTGGACCTCTAAGCTAGAGGCTTATTTTCACATCTACTCATGCACTGATGAGGCAAAGATCATTTTTTCCTCTCTTCATTTAGAAGGCTTTGCCCACATATGGTGGCATTACATACAAAGGGAAAATCAACAATTCCATGATTGGGATAACTTTAAGATGCATATGGTGCAGATATTTGTGTCCTCACAGATGGAAAATGAACAATTAATAAGAAGATGGTACCAACTTGATTAGTGTAATCTCACCGTACGGGAGTATACAAATCAATTCATGAACTTGACAATGTATGTAGAGGCTATTAGTGATGATGCCAAGTTGCTGAGTATGTTGACGGGCTGGAACCAAGCCTTTTAGTTGATCTAATGAACTTGACAATGTATGTAGAGGCTATTAGTGATGATGCCAAGTTGTTGAGTATGTTTACAGGCTAGAACCAAGCCTTTCAGTTGATGTAATGGCCCAAAAGCCATCCACTTTGTTTGAAGCCATAGAGTTGCTTGAAAGATATGGCATAAAGTATCGCAAGAGCGACAATTTACTGCCTAAATTTGGACAACAATGGTGGGATTTATTGCAGCATTGATATACATAGCGATAGCCCCAAAATACCTATTTTTCCCATTTTTAATGTTGATAGAAAGCAGGGAAGTTTTGGGACAATGGCCACCCCAAATGGAGACATTACGTATGCTAAAAAACTGGACCACACAATGCATCAACCCCCCAAGTGGTCAGAAATTTATCCCATCGGAAGTGATTAAGGAAAGAAAAGCTAAGAGTTAATGTTTCAAATGCATGGACAAATATACAACCGATCATGCTTCTCAACGCCTTTATACCACAGCCACTGTCAAGTTTCATAGCATGTATGACTTGGAAGATTATGAACATGAGGATGAGGACATGTATGCTATATCACCTACGCCCCAAGCTAGAAATATGAGAGCGGAGTTTTGAGCTCGAGATGTGCCTAAAATTTGCCAAAAAATCTGAAATTTAGGGGAAAAATATTTAACATCGAAGGCGGCGGCTCCAGCTAGGATGATTTTAAGCACTAAGTGAAATACGACTCTTAAAAGGCACCCGAGCGACACTTGTTGATTTTTGATAATTTTTCAGATTGCCATGCGGGTTGTTAGGAGTTGCCAGCCAATGCAAGTTGTCAAGTTGGACACGTAAAAATTTACAGCACTCAAATCGGAGCTCGGACGGGGAAATGGCCACAAAATGGTCAAGATTTGAAAAGGTGGACTTATTTTGGACCAAATGGGATGTGCCTTTTGGAGTCTTTGACCCCCCCTTCAAAATTTTAAGCATATAAGATGAAAAAACGTGGAGAGAAAAGACGAAGAAGGTGGAGATGGAGCGCCAATATCACGCCGAAATTTATGCCCTCTCTCATCATGGGGGTGATGGCAGGTTACAAACACCCTATCCAACCGATGATACCCCTGATCTTCTCCCTCTTTGCCGGTCTTATCGCCTGTCTTCGCCCGTGAAATGGCTATGGGAATGAGAAGAACCAAATCTAGTATTTCTCTCTCCTCCCTCTCTCTTCCCTAAGGGGCCGTTCTTGTGTGCAAGAGGAAAATGAAGAATGGTGAAGGAAAGCTTGTCCGGTTGGGACCGGATTGCTTCCGGATTGATGTAGACATGAAGATTGCTGATTTTGAAGATGTTGGACATTGAATGTGGGCTGACCCGCAGTCCCGCACCAAAACTGAGATCCTGAGACATGAAGCCTAAGCGGTAATTCAATTTTTATGAAGAAAAAATGAGTTTTTATGCTATTTGGTTGATGAAACTTTGTTCCCATGGGCTGATTATTCATTATGATGTTGTTTTCTATGAGTTTTATCATTTTATAATCAGAAAACCAGAAAATCATAAGTGATATGGCTGAAATTAATGTTATAAAACCCGTAAAGCACACGTTTAAGGGGTAAAATGGGGTTTTTTTGCAAAATAAATGGGAAATATGAGACATAATACCTACAAAACCTGAAATTTTATTGTCAAAGAACCTAAGGGTCATAGCCTACAATCAATCTCAATTTTTAGTTATTTTTTATTGAAGAAAATAGAGGAAAAATACCAAAAATGGTAAAAAAATTGGTTTTAAATGGGAGAAAATTAGGAAATGATAAAAGGAAAATTCCAAAAAATTACATGTGTGTTTGTGCAATGTATAATGAAGGTAAAGCATGGCCTCGGTTTACCCTCATTTCTATGTTTTTGTCCGTGTTTATGGCTTTCTTTATAAAGAAATACACATAAAACAACCTTTTCACCTATCAACGAATGCAAAACATTAAACGGTAGGATGAGAGGGGAGACTGACCATCAAAGTATAATCTTAAATCTGATTTATGTGTTGCATCATGCCTATAGGATGTTTTTTTAAAATAAAAGGAAAAGGCAGCATGAGCGTAAGGCTTGGTGCCTTGTCTCATTACATAAATGTTAGCATGGAAATCATGAAAAGATTAGTTTCGCACGATGCACAATGCTGATTTTCTATTGTTTGTGCACTAAACCATTCACATTATGCACTATGCATGGTTCATGGTATCAAAGGAAAAGCTCATGGAGTGCATAGCAATTGTTTGCTTAGGAATTTGATCCACGATTGAGAGCGTAAGGTTATCCCTTGCCATAGGATAGAGGGCCGATTTTCTAAGGGACTGTGAAGTGAGGAAACACAGTATATCTCCTAGAAATACGAGAAATATAAATGAGAGGAGTTTGTGTTCGATTGTGTTATATGTTGAGCAACACATCAAAGGGCCAATCCCTGCGATGTAGGAGAGCTGCAGTGGGGCTGCGGTGTTTCTACCATGAGGTTGCCTCCATATGTGTGTGATCGTGGCATTATCAATATGTATGGGTTGTCCTTCTGAGGAGCTTATGAAAAGGGAAACGTTGGACTATAAACTATAAATGCATAGATTAAGCTTTAGGGCAGTTTGTCCTTTAGCATTAGATTGATGCTCCTGATCCGCGAGGCCGTGAGGGTGTTTGTGTGTCATGAGCATGAGGTCCGGCTAGTGCCATAGCCATGCCGGCCCATTTTAGATCCCATCAAAATACAAATTATGTGGAGGACCTTGACCATGAAGAATTATTTGACTCCTCGAAAGGATTCTCTTTTGACCCCATTGGTTGTCTTCCTCATGAGATGGATGGGACTAATCATATGACACCCCCACATGCTACTACTTCCATTTGCTCCATATTTATGGATGCATGGATGGACTCTAGAAGTCCAAGTACACTACGTATACAAGGAAACATAAATGGGAAGCATGTGTTTATTCTTGTTAATAGTGGCAGCACACATAGCTTTGTAAATAAATCAGCTATTGATTATTTGAGATGCTTTTCCACAGAATTACAGCAACCCCTTAAGGTGCAGGTGGCTAATAGCAATGAGAAAATCAACAATCACATATGCTCTAGGGTACTACTTAGCTTGGCTGCAAATTATGAAACAATTGTGGACTTGATCACACTTGATGTGGGACCCATTGATGTTGTCTTGGGCTGCAACTTGGTTGAAATAGTTGGGCAAAATTGTCGAGGATATCTGTCAGCTATACATATAATTTTTGATGCATGGTCACCTTATACACTTAGAGGGGATTAGGGATAATGCGGATTTTCAGTCGATTATAGCAAAGCAACTAAAACGGGAGTTTAAGAGGCACTCATAAATATTTGTCTTACATTTAAACAAGGGTATTCAAGATTAGTCCACTAATTTGACCAAGGATGCAGCCTTGAGAGATCTTTTGGATGAATATAAGGACCTCTTTCAGCGACCTACAACTCTCCTACCAAAAAGGCAAGTGGATCATTCTATTGATTTGGAACCCCACTCGAAACTAATCAATAAGCCAAGTTATAGGCTCAATTAGATGGGGTTTATCAAGCCTTGCTCTTCCCCCTATGCATCTCCTATCTTGTTGGTCCGAACACACTACACCTTCTTGGGGTCAGCTTGGATCCCCTTTTCAATCACAATATGGCCCAAATACTCAACTATTGGCCCACATCTAATAATACCACCTCCTTACCTGGATTTTTTGGTCTCTCCTCCTTTTATTGATGGCCTATTTGCCATTATGCTACCATTGTAGAACCATTAACGGATAGGGTGAAAAAAGATATTTTTTGTGGATGCTCTGGTTGATCACAGCTTCCAACATAGTTGAACGAATTTCATACTTTAGTCCCCCATTCTCGTGTATCCTAACTTTACAAAAGAATTCACTATACAATGTGATGCTAGTGAAAGGGGTATTGGGGAAGAGCGTCCCAGTGACTATTAGAGATGTCTGAGATGATGTAGAGGCGAGTACAAGCTCAACTGCCAAGACCCATGGACCGCTTATTGTTCAAGTGTTTTAAGTGAGCACTAATGGCTACCTCTCACATAGCCGACGTGCCATATCTCTCTACGAGAATAGTGAGCTTACCTTGATGCTCGATTGAGTTGCTTCCTCTCTCAAGCACCTCGATCGCTCCACGATTCTTGATGCAAGCTCAAGCATCCTCAAACCTCCACCTCCAAGCTTCATCCTCCATAACCATGCACGAGATGAGAGAAGACAACAGAAGAAGAAGAGAGGAGATGGAGGAGGGCTTCGTCTCCAAGTTTCCTCACCCTCACACACTCACTCCCTCACTCACTCTCACTCCCTCCCTGAAACACTCACAAGCAAGTAAGAGAAGAGAAGAGAAGAAGAGAAGAGAAGAAGAGAAGAAGAAGAGTCCACTTTGCCATACACCAAAGAGTGAGCTCTCATTCACTTTTGAACTTTATATACAAAACCCTCTTTCTCTTGGGCGGTCATCCCCTTTTACATGGCTGGCCAGCACTTTTTCCATTTTTTTTCTATCTTCCTAGCTTTCTTTCTACTGCCCATCTACCTTTACAATTTGCACAGGGCCCAGCACTCTTAAAATAAATCATGGTGCCCCTTGCACTCTTTTACAAAAGTTTTGACTTGTGCTTTTTCTTGTGTGCCTCTCCTTGATTTAGGACTTTTTCACACTTCTTGTGTTTCTCGATTTTTCTTGGCATGCCTTCGTCCTCCATTCCACTTTTGCCTTGGCCTTGTCTTTTGCCTTAGATTTTCCACCTTGTTCATTTAAGGGTTAACATTACCCCCCTTCTAGTTGAGTGCCAGTCCCATGGCACTCGCTAGGTGGTGAGTTAGTCGGTGTTGCTGGGGTAGTCAGGTGGCTTTTTGAGTTTGTATACAAGCCGTGTTGGGGGGTGTGTTGGAGGGATTTATGGAACTGAAACCCTTGAGTTGGGAATGAACCTTGGTGTTGGAGGGATTGATGGGCCTGTTGGAGGGATTTATGGAAGTAGAATGCCCTTGGGTTGGATATGATCCCTGGAATTGGAGGGATTTATGGACCTATTGGAGGGATTTATGA
The DNA here is from genome assembly GCF_053477565.2 of Lygodium microphyllum. Lineage (NCBI taxonomy): Eukaryota > Viridiplantae > Streptophyta > Polypodiopsida > Schizaeales > Lygodiaceae > Lygodium > Lygodium microphyllum. The sequence goes on along the minus strand of NC_141149.1, from coordinate 119,295,751 downwards.
AATTGAAAGACCCTTGCATTGGATATGATCCTTGGTCTTGGAGGGATTTATGGACCTGTTGGAGGGATTTATGGAATTGAAAGGCCCTTGTGTTGGATATGATCCCTGGTCTTGGAGGGATTTATGGACTTGTTGAAGGGATTTATGAAACTGGAAGGCCCTTGTGTTGGATATGATCCCTAGTGCTGGAGGGATTTATGGACCTCACTAGGGATTTATGGAACTGAAAGGCCCCTGCATTGGATATGATCCCTGGTCTTGGAGGGATTTATGGACCTGAAAGGCCCTTGTGTTGGATATGATCCCTGATGCTGGAGGGAGACTAGTGGATGGATTCGGCTTTGAAATCGAAGATAAAGTTGGACATATATGTTGTTTTCCCCTCCATGGTTGTCGTCTCTAACACAGTTTTAAATGAGCTTCTTCATTCACTTTTTGACTGGGGTTGTTGTATTTGCCCCTTGCTTTGTTGTGCGTGCATGGTGACATGTCTCATCCCTGGTACATTGCATGGATGATGGGGTCTCTAGAGTTGGTGGTGGGAGCCTTTCTTTGTACCCAGGGAGAAAAGAAGGTGCACTACTTAGGGGTGTATCTGCCTTACCATGGAGTGCATGGTGCTAGTGCTTGTGGAGCTGGGAGATGGGTTTACCATGGGCAAGCTCTTGGTGGTGTCTCACACTTGAGGACCCACTAGGTGCATAAGGGAGGTGTGGTGTAGGGGGCTTAGGGTGATAGGTCTAATCGTAGGTGAGTGTTACCTCCCTAGGTGTGTCCTACCCTTGATGTGCTCTAGGCGTGAAGGGGGGGTTAGAATGAGGCTAGGGGGTTAGGGACGGAACCGGCCAACCAAGGCCACCAGACGTACCTAAACTTGAGGACCCCTAGGTGGAGTGACTGTGGTTGGTGTGCAAGTTGCGGTGGCTACATGTGATATCTTTTCGTTTTTCTATTTTTTCTATTTTTCTAATTTTTATTTTTTTAAAAATATTATAAAGTTATATAGTTGTGATAGAAGTTTAATCTTTGTAATCGGAGTGAGGTGGAGAAGGGGGCTTAGTAGATTTATTAAGGAATCGACAGCTTTGGAGATACCCCTTAAGGTTCAGGCCGACTTTAAGGGTAGTGGTGGAGAGGAATGGATGATTGCAGCAGGTGAAGTGGCTATCATTCATGTCCTGTAGTAGAGCTAAGCAAAATGAAGGCAATTGAGTAGCCGACATCATTAGTTGAGCCATCACACAACTATTTATAGTGTTAGGATCAAAATGGAGTATTGGGAGGCCATGCTTCTACAAGGTGGGATCTTGCCTAAGGAGTATCCTAAGCAATCTAAGGTAATTACAAGTAGCAATAAAGGCAGGGTTAGGGCATGAAAAGAATTTGTTGGTGAATTGGATTAGGGTATTATACAATTTTTCTGATGTGAAGACGAGGGCATCTTCATATGTAGTACAATGAGGGTTATAGATCATAGGGAAGTCATAGCAGCCGTGGACACTGGAGTCAAAATCCACTCCTACCCTTCGAGGGTAGGGCTTGAAGGTTGGGTCATTCTGCTTGAAGGGTCCAGTGTTGCAAAAGACCATCCAAGTGTTTAGGTTGGTGTCGCAAACCCTTCTTTTGCATGTAGGTTGGCATTCGTAGTCGGGCACAGACCTTGGTACTTCAAAAAATTTATTTTGCCAAAATTTCGCATCTTCAGTGGCCCATAACGTGGGGTTTTGTGCTCTCTCCTCTAGCTACATCTGCCCGAGCTTGCTTCCGATGTTAATTACCTCCTCCACCACCTTGATGGGCAAGATCCTACGCAAGGTGGTGGGAACTGGAAATTAAAATCAAAGGGGCTTCTAGACATTTCTTGCCTCTCCCAGATTTCAAGGTCAGCGTGGAAGCTTGCTGGGGCATTGTCCTCACATGGTGGGATAGGTGCATGGGGTGCCCTCACTCCCTTGGTGTTCCATTTTCTCCTTGTCTACTCCACCATTTGTTTTATTTTTTCCCTCAGTGCCACCTTTCTTTCTACGGAAGTGTCTGTGTGTTGCTGCTCTTAAGGCCACGGGGAAGGAGGAAGTGGGACAAGCTCCTCTTCATGTGGTCCCATTTCCGAGTTCACATCCACCTCTCTTTCTTGACTTGGCTCTTGTTACTCTCCTTCAATGAACTCGAGTGCATCCACTTCGTGCGAGGTTAGGCCTGCCAATAAGAGATAATGGCATTGCTCTTTCGGGCTTGGGCCGACCCCACTAGGTTGTGGCAGCATTTGCAGTCATGCTTTCAGTGCTCTATGAGCCATTCCCAGTTTCCTTTTCATTGTCTCTATGGATTCTCCCTCTTCTGGTTGGGTGACATCCAATAGGGTGTCTAAGAAGGCATGTTGCTGGGTTTAGAAGCTCGCTTGAACAGCCTCTACTCTACTTTCAGCAAGTATTTTTTCTTTTTCTACTTGAGCGAGATGCCATGCCAAGACTTTAATTCTTTTTTCATTCTTGATTAGCCCATTCTTCTGCCCTCTTGTTCATGTCTTCGAGGCTTTCCCCTTGCCTCTGAGCCAGCACTGTCAGTTTGTGTTCTTGGTCTTCCATCTCTGTCTTTAGCTTCTGCTACTCTTCTTGTGCTGTAGCAGCCTCCTGGATTAGTTTTTCCACCTCCCTTTCATACCTGCGAGCTCTTTTCTCCCTCAGCTCCTCCAGCTCTTTTGCGGCTTTAGTGATTTTCTCCATTTCAGCTTGTAGATATTTGTAGTGTGTCACAATCTCTTAATTGTGCTTCCATAGGCGTCGTGTGGCCTTGGTTTCTTTGTTCGAGCACACCTGCCATTCAGCTTCTGTCTCTTCTTTAGCTTGTAGTTGCTCTTTCAGTTGGTTGACTTCCCTTTGGGCCATGGCCATTTGGCGTGTTCTCTCCAACTAGGATGCAACCATGACCTCCTTTTTTGCTTTGAGATCTGCTACTACAGTTCTCTTCTCCTCCTTGGCTCTCTCTAATTGAGAGAGGAGCTCCTTGACATACTCGACGTATTCTCTGGACGGCCTCTCTGTTGCTTGCAGGGATGGAGGTTGTAGAGCATGCCGCCTTTTGCCTCTTAGGATCTCGCCTCAACTCAACGTCTGTCGCCCTACACCCGGCCTTTTGGTTCCTACAAGGGGGGTTCCTTCTCCTACTCCCTGGCCCATTTCTTTATTCACAAATATTGGACCCAAGCCATTAGGTTGCTGGCGTCCACTTGGGTCGTAGAGCTAGGAGTGGGGATGGTGGTGGGAGAGTGGGAATGGGGGTGATTGGGGCTTTGCCCTTGCCTTCTTACACTGCAAGTGGCACAAATTCTGGCACTTGGGCGCTTGAGATCGGCCCTTCGTTTCTGATTGGGCTTGTGGGTTCTGGCTTGTTGTGCCTAGACTACTGCTCAATGGACCTGCATGTGGTACCGTACTCTAGCTCAGTAGTTTCCACATTTCAATATTTCATTGAAAAAATAATTAGAGCTTTATTTTGCTATGGCAAGGCAAAGCATGCCTCCTCCTTTCTTCTCAACTCCTCCTCCTCCTCTTCTTGCTTTCGCTTTCTTTCCTCCTCGGACTTTTTTGGACTCTCTACTAGCCTTTTGCAAATCTGCCTTTTTTGTTTCCTCCTCTCCTCTTCTTGTTGTCCTTGTGCAATTTTCTTCTTCATCTTTCTAGTCTTTCCTCGGCTCGTTTGCTCTTGTTGTTCCTTGTCTTCTTCTTCCTCACTTAGTGTCCTTTCACTGGACTGCGCCTCCTGTTCTTGGTGAGGTGGTGACTTGCTTGATGTTTCATCCACGCCTTCTCCTCCTTCTTCCTGCCCTTGCCCCAAGGCTTCCCTGATGATTGTGGTGAGGACCTTCCAAATCCAATGGTTGCGGCCTTTGAAGATGAGGCTTTCCTTTTAGCTTTGGTGGCAGGAGATTCCCCTCCTGCAATCTGTGTCCTCTCGTAGCCAAGGCTTTTGCCAAGGTCTCAATGGTCTTCCTCACAAAACTATTGAGGTTCACCTTATCTAGCAACCTTGCTGCGATGCTCTCTAGGAGGGGGCATTGATGCAGCTCATGATGGTGTTGTATCTTTGACTAGAAAACAAGGTGTGCACCATTTTGGCTTGGAGTTGGATTTCGGGGTCAGGGATATCTGCTAGGTTGATGTCATCATTGGTATGGACTTTTACCTTGTCCATTCCTAGCAAGGTATATACATCTCTTTTCGGCTTCCTCTCTACTTTTTTTGCCAAGCCCAATGCCTTTTCCACCAGCTCCGGGGTCAATTCAATTTGTACCTGACAAGTTCCCTCTCCCTCATGCATCGTTACAGTGCCACGGTTCCTATGGAAAGTCCTCAGGAACTCTGCACAATGGAAGTAGTCCATCCCCTGTCTTACTACTTCAATGCATTTTTGCAGATTACATTGCCTGATGATTTGCCTCAGGGCCCTCTCTTCAATGACCACATCTTCTAGGTTGAAGATGTGTTAGAACTTGAACTGGTTGAAGTCTCGTGTCTCCACCAAAAGTTCATATTTTGCTTGTTCCTCTTCCGAAAAAGGCAATTTGCTAGCCTTTTCTTGGCCTGCCATGATGGGTGCCTGTCATGAAACCATGTTTGCCATTAGTGCTATTCAGAATAATCATACACAAAAGGGAACAACTACATACTTGCTAATTGAAATGCTTGTACTTTTTCCTTCAAGTAGTTTATTGATTCCAAATTTTATTGATATTTTCCCCAATCACAAGTTGTTGCCTTCTACCCTTGCAATGTGTGCTTTTCTTTTATTGTTTTCCTTATGTAATTGGTTTGATTCACCTTACCCGCACCTTACCCTCTCCCCCGCCGGAAATGAGAAGAATTCTTCCTAGGATTAAAGGGTTAGAGGATGAAGTGTCTTCAGCGCCATAACCTTAGTGTTTTACTTTTGCATGAGCTAGGAGTAGAGATTCAGATTGTATTCTAACTTAGCATAGCTGCCCATATTGAAGGGTCAGATGCCGAGGTGGGTGATATAGGTAAGGACATCAAGCAAGAAGTCACTGGAGCCCATGTGGCTAGCGATGTGGAGTTCTTCCTTGGTTAGGATGCGATCCAAGTAGGGGTGTCCTTGAACATGTTCTTCCATGGGTTGGTCACAACTGGTCGTCAATACCCTATAAGATGGAGCAATATAAGTTGGGTCATGCTCTGATATTTTGATTGCTCATCATTTCTCGGCATTTGTCATGACCTGACATCCCTCAAGCTCTCATTGGAGGCGAAGAGCATACCATTTTTTTAAAAAAGGGGAGTTGTTGGCTGCAAACTATTTCAAGTTGTCAATTTCTTGGTCGTTGGCATAGGCTGTGCGCTTGTCATATATAGTGATGAGGCATTGTCGCTACACTTGCTCACGGGAAACCTTGGTGGCGATCAGCTTGGTAGCTACTTCAAAATCCTTGACAAACACAAATTCAAATTCATCCCAAGAACAAGGGAGTATCCGTATCTTTGCCGCCAATGGTTCCTCCAAGAGCCCCAAGTTTAACCGGTCATAGCTTTTAGCAAGTGACATGAAAGTCGCGTCCAAACGTCAAAGGCAAGCAACCAAGTCATCCCCCATATGTTCAGCTAAGTCTATGGCCATGGTGAGAATCGATTGCTACTCATAAGAGGGTCTAAGACCGGTGGGTGGTTGAGGCTTGACAGAACTAGAGAGTTTAGCAGCTAATGGTCAGCTTGGTTGCTCTTTAGGTTGTGGCTTGGCCTCATGGTCGACGAGTTGGGTTGTAGTGGTGGTTGTCGTGCAACTAGATGCCTCTGAGATTTGAGGAGTATCATCGGGGCTAGATTTGGGCGGTTTCTCAGTGTAGCAGGGTGCAGTTTTGGGTGATAGATTGTCGGATGAGCTAGGCGTTGGATGCTCTAAGGACTTAGCGGCCTGATTCTCTTATAGTTCGAGTGTTGGAGGCATGAGGTTTCATGTGGTCAAAAGCTTGAGGATGGTGATTGAGTAGGGCCTTTGGTTGTTTTGTCTTTAGGTAGCCAAATCTAGGTGTTACCCTTATAGTAGCCTTACGCTTGCAATAAGGCCTTGGGAACCCATCGCGACTTTCCCGTACGTCGATGTTTATGATTTCGTCTTTGCTTTCAAGATTTTGGGTGTGGATCATTAGCTGTGCGAGGCTGTGCATTTCTATTGCTAGGTGGTGGTGCTCTTTGTTTAGGTACCCATTTGAACTAGGATTCATGGGCTTCAGTGTTGGTTCTAGTGGGTTGTTGGCATCGAGGCTTGGTAGGTTGTGACAAGTCACGACCCCCCTCCTTAGACTTGACGATGGGTTTCGCTACCAATGGCTGTGCGGACTTGGAAAGAGTCACATCGCCCTTGCTGAAAGCTGTAACTATGCGGACATCACCCATGGCTAGGTGGATGCGCTACGACTCGTAGTTGACATTGCAACAAGCTTGCTTCTTAGAGGTTCGTCCTAACAATGACTTTGTGCTTGCATATTTAGTGTTGGGCAACACATAGAAGATTATTGGAATGCTTTCAGACTCGATAGAAACCGCAACCTTGCACCTTCCCAGAAGTGTGTATGGTTGGGCTCCATAAGGGGTGAGCTTAGCATTAGTGGGCTGCAACTGTGATTTGCCAATTTAGGGTCCAATGGTTGTGGGTTAAGACATTGAAATCGGATCCCTCATTGATTAATGCATTGATGGTGCATGTGTGCTTAGCAGCGACCGTCATGCTTAGGTAAGCTGGTGGTACTAGTTCCTCATCCTCACCGTCCACCTCACAGATAGTGGCTACTCGTATGTGGATAGGGGGTGATGGCATTGGGGGCTCATGCAATGGGTGCATGGGAGGGAAATACTTCTTTATGTGGCTGCCATTAAGGAAGCCTATGCCCTCACCCTCTAGGGTTTTGAGTTCTACGTTGCTAGTTTGATTGATGGTTTGAACATTAAAAGGTCCTAGCCCTTGAAACTTTAGTTTTTTCTTATGTCCTTTGATTGAGCATAACAATACTAAGTCACCCTGTTTGAAGCTACCCTGCTTGACATGATTGTCAAACCAGCTTTTGCATCTTGCCTTCTCGCATATGAGCGCATGGGTGGCTAGAAGCCGGCTTTCCATTAAGCATTCAAGTTTAATCAAGTGTTCCGTCCATGCCCCCTTCCCATCCCATCTTTCTTGAAGGGCTATCCTGAGGCTAGGTATGAAGAATTCCAAGGTAAGGATTGCCTCTGTACCATATGTCAATCTAAATGGGAATTGTCCTATAGCCATCTTGTAAGCGGTGCGGTAGGCCTATAAGGCCACCATCAGCTTGTTATCCCAATCACTGCGTAAAGCAGAGATGACTTTGGTCCAGACGTTTACTAGGATTTTATTCGTTGATTCAGCTTGAATGTTTGCCTGAGGGTGATAAGGCAAAGACTTTCGATGGATGATTAGGAAAGAGGACAGGAGGTGAGCTATCACTTTGTTGATGAAGTGAGTGCCTTGGTCGGTTACTAGTTCGATGGGACAGCCGGAACCGTGAGGTCACCTACTCCTAGAGGAACTTGGCAGTGGTCCTTACATCAATCTTTTGTGTAGCTCGTGCTTTTGCCCATTTTGTGAGATAGTTAGTGGCTACAATGATGTATTTGGCTTGTGAATACTGTGCCGCAGAACTAATGGGCCTGATGAAGTCCATCCCCCATTTCTCAAAGGGTTGTCATGCGATAATTGGGGTTGGCTCCATGTAATCCTTACGAATTAGAACTTTAGTCCGTTGGCACTCATTATGATGCTTCACAAATTGTGTTGCATCTTGAAAGAGGGTAGGCCACCACAGCTGGGACCGTAGCACCTTATGAGGTGTTGTGTCTCCACTAAAGTATCCTCCTGTGATATCGCCGTGTGCCTCTGTCAGTGCATTGTGGATCTCATGCTCACACACACATCTGTGGAGTAAGTCATCTTGCCCCAACCTGTAAAGTTGGCTTGCTATCAATTGATCTGGTTGTATTTTTAGGATGAGCCGCCTAAGTCGGGCTTTTTCTATCACTCATTCTGAAAATCCTTGCTAAAGCACTTGAACTATGTCGTCTGCCCAATATGGCATCATGTTAGCTTTAAACAAATCTTCTTCACTGGATAAGCGGAATAGATGCGCATATGGAAGTTCATCCACAATGCCTTGTTTGGCCGCTTCTCTCGTGGGGATGCGAGATAGATGGTCAGCCATGTAATGCTTCTTCCCTTTATGCACCATCACGGAGAAGTCAAACTCCAAACGCAGAAGTAGCCACCTAGCAATGCATCTTGTAGCGCATGATTTGTTAACAAGATACAATAAGGCTTGATGGTCAACAAAGAAAGTGAAAGGTGTAGCCAAAAGATAAAGTTGAAAATTCTTTATGGCAAACACCATAGCCAAGCCCTCTCTCTCCATTGTCAAGTAATTCATTTTAGTCTCAGTGAGTTTTTTGCTAGCAAAGCTCACTGGATAATCCAAGTTATGTTCACCAGGTGGGCACAACACAGCTCCTACGGCAAATTTTGAGGCATTGATGTGCACATGGAATGTGAGTGTCCAATTTGGGGCCTGTAGAATCAGTGTTGTGGTCAGAGCCTTTTTCAGCTCCTCATACGCACATTGGGATTCCTTGATCCATTCAAATATGATCAATAGGTTGTATAGATGTCTAGCAATTAATGCATAGTTCAACACAAACCGTCGATAATACCTTGTATGTCCTAAGAAGCACTAAACACCCTTGTAATCAATTGGGGGTGGAAGATCGACAATGACCTTGATCTTTGAGAAAACTATGGCAATGCCATTCTTTGACAACATGTGTCCTAGGATACACCCATGCTTCACTCAGAACTGGCACTTTAAGGGGTTCAATGAGAGGCGGTATAGCCGACATCATTCAAAGACCGCTCGGAGCCTGTCTAAATATTCTTGCCACGTAGAGTGAACACACAAGTCGTCCATGAAGACCTCTAACTCCTTCCTCAGCATGTCTTTGAATATTGTATACATCAGTCATTGGAAAGTGGTTAGCACGTTAGTCAATCCAAAAGGCATGACTATGTAGGCAAAGACTCTCCATTCAGTGGTGAATGCGATTTTATACCTATCGTTAGGATGTATTTCCACCTGATTGTATCTAGAGAAGCTGTCCAAGAAACTATAGGCCTCTTTGCTAGCCACTCTCTCGAGCATGTGCTCGGTGTATGGTAGTGGGTATTTATCTCTCTTTGTAGCTGCATTTACGTTCTTGTAATTGACACACACTCTAATCTTTCCATTCTTCTTTAATACGATAACTACGGGGGAAACCCAGTCCATGTGTTCAATTTTGTAGATGAATTATGCTCTCATTAGCTTGTCGATTTCTTCCTTGACAGCATGGACATGCTTTGGATTCATGGGATATGGTCGCTACTTGACCGGTGTTGTGTCCAGTGTCATGGGTATGTTGTGAGTCACCACACTCGGGTCTACCCCTTTGAGCTCTTTTAGGGACCAAGCAAAGATGTCTACATACTCCTACAAGAGAGTAATGAGACTTGCTTCATCTTGCTCAGCCAAGTCCTCGGCTATAAAGATAGATCATGGGGTCTCCCTCTCCCCTTGGCTAAATTGACCTCCTTGACCTTGGCGGGTCCCTTGATTGGTTCACTTGCTTGCCCCTATTGTTTGGCTCCCGGCAAGATCACCACCCTATCTCCCTTTTTGAACTTTGTGAATCATTTTGGAAGGCTTTGCGGGTTTCATTGTTCTTTTGTCCGCATTACTTTGCTCTCTGCGTCCATCGTTCCTCCCTTAATCGTCGGCGTCATAGATGGATTGGGTAGGTTTGGCATCGTAGGTGGATGGGTAGGTTCCCCTTAGTGCGTCTAGTCTTGGGAGGCCGATGTATTTCAGGGTCACTATCTAAGCTGACTTCCGATTCGGGATCAAACTCTCTGTCTTCGCTAGAGGAGGGGCTCTCTCCTTGTGGTCGTAGCTCAGAAGGTGAGTTCGTTTGTAGTAGAGGTGCATCGCCCAATTGGGCAAGTGTATACTTGCCTAAGATGATGGATCTCTCGAGTTTAAAAACGAGGAAGAATATTTTGGAGCCATCTTCATCTCCATTACTCTAATCCCTGGTTTATAGTCCCAAAGAAGAATGGGGCATTGCAATTTATATAGGATATATAGCCAGTCAACAAGGTCACAATAAGGAATGTAGGTGCATGGCCTATTGTAGATGAGTTTGAAGAAGCTTTTGATAGAAAGGCTATTTATTCCATGGGAGATTTATACTTTGGAATATGCCAAAGGATAGGTAGGTTCGTCGGAGACCCAAGCAAACAAAATGGGTGTAAGAGACTGCAATGGACATGCATGGCAGTTTTGAAGATGTTGAAAGTTTTCTTAATTGAAAGAAAATTAATGGTGACTAATGCATCTAGAATGGGATATGATACCTGGGAAGGCTCTCATAAAGTTTGGTTGGCATTTGGGTTCATATGCAAAAGTTACATGGTTGGAAAGGGTGATGTTTGGTTGATACTGCATGCTATAAAGAACAATTGTAGGACACACAAAATTTTAAGTACTGATACCTTCAATATCTGGTCCTAGTATCTTTAGCAAAATTGTAGATTGTGAGTAGGGCTACATTTTTTTTTCAAAGCTTAGCAATCTGAGTTATAATTTGGAAGATACAAGTTGTTTTCTATAGGGTGGTCTTGTAGGACAGTTTTCTGGTCATGAAGAAGTTTGATGAATGTAATTTATTGTATGTGACATATGCTTCACCAAAGTTGTATAAGGTTGATATGTGGGTACCCAAAAAAGGGAAGAGAATCAGGATATGCAAAAAGAGAAATGCAAAAGAGGCCTTCCATTGGCAAGCCTTGGTAAAAGATGTGAGTTGATTGACATAGATGAGGAAGAGAAAGTGGCAGACATTGAAGATGCGGGTGAAGATGAGTTGATATATGAACTTGGGATGCCATGTGGATTTATATGTATTGAAATATTATAAGATCTATCATTGCTAGGGATGGATGCTAAGGGACACGTGCATGGTGGGATGTCTACATTCTTGATGACTTAGGATTTGGGTGGGGTAGTTGGACTTGCAACATGAATATATGAGGTGTTTGGGTTTTTGATCCCAATGGCTTACCTATGTGGCACTTCTAGAGGATGTGCAAGTTTAGAGGGGGTGGATGTCATGGGATTTTTGACATAGAGTATTAAAATAGGATATGCTTTGTCTTGTGGAAGAGTTCATGATTTGTCCAGAGAATGATAAGTAATAGACTTCTTAGTTAGTGGACTTCTCTACCTTGCTTATTGTCATGATAATAGGAGTTAGTCAAGTGGAGTCTTGGGAGTTAATGACCATGTAGCTTGAGTAGTGATTAATAGTTACTTAAGTGACTTGTTTTGTGGCCTATGTGGTGGAGAATGAAGTGTGAGATTAAGAAGACCATTCAATGTAAATTTAGGGGCACCAACATGACTAATTGGGTGGCTTCTATCTAACGTGACCAAAAGATGAAGGTGATAGGATGCTAACTAGAAGAGGACACAAGGGTAAGGTGAAGGGGGGGAGAGCCAAATAAAGTAAGTGGGCTAGAGGCTCATGCATTGAAGAGAAGAGAGGAGAGTATGGAGACTATTTTTGAGCAGGGAAAAATAGAGGAAGAGAAGGTAGCAAGCTATCCTTGAAGATTTTCATCTCTTATAGGGTCTTTGAGCCAATCTCTCACTTAATTCTTGGTCCCAAACTTTAGGAGAATCTTCCTTGACCATAAAAAGAGGAGTTTTGATGAGTTTGTGCTCTTCATGTGGACTGTTTTGAGCTGTGAATAATAGTCAAGAACAGTGAACAAGTTAGAAATGGAGATTTGATCCTCAAGCATGGCTTCTATTGAGTTCTACCACTTGATTCTTAATCTCTACCTTGGGTAGGCATAGTATAGACAACAAAAATAGAGTTTCGCTTGGATTCGGGACAACATCTATACCATGTTTTATTATTGTAATAAAATTGTAATTATAGGACTGAAGTACTAAAGGCCTATAGAGGATATTCACATGGATTTATACATTCTAACTTATGTGTCTTGTCTATGGTGGTGCCACATATCATGTTCCACCAACATATTGATGTGTGCACATGATATTTTGAGGTGTTACACCTACAACTTTTGGATTATGTTCGACAAACATTATTCATGTATTAATGTGTATACTAAGCCATAGTCTCAATTTGTGTTGGCCTATTGTCCCAAGTGTGTGCATGTGCCTTTGTCTTGGGCATATCTACCATATCAAATGTATTGTAGATTGATTGATCTGTTGAGATGTATGAGATGAAGTCACTTAGTTTCACCTCTCTCTATCTCCATTAAATCTTCCAAATTCTAAATTCTCTTTCTTTTATCTTGTTTCATCTCTCAATCTCCTACACCCTTTTGTATCTTACCCCTATGGTAGACCTTCAACCCTACATGATCCAAAAATGTATGCCCTATCTTCCACACATATACCATAATTAATGAGCTTCTATATCCCATAATATATTGAACAAGATATAATCATTGTATCACCACATGAGAGATCATGAACTATCTATCTATCATCTACAAATTCGACAATCAAACTAATCTTGATAAGTGTCGAAATCGAAGCAAATTCTTCTTGACCTTTGGCATACATACAACATCGGTTGGTATGATAGTATTGCCATTAATCTTAGTCAATACAAATTTTCCAATGTCATTAATAATATAAGAGCAATTTATTGGCACATGTGATAGATCCTTAGGGACATACTCAAGAGTAGTGAATAGAGTGCATTGAGAAGTAAGATGCTTATTAGCAATACCATTGTCAAAGTATCACACATATGATCACACTAAACATTCAAGAATCATAAGAAGAGCCATCAATGCATTGCATACGAAATGCACTGTGTATCTTGCACAATATTTGTAAAATTTGAATTAGAAGTAGAGGTATTTACATAACTATACTAGCCTCTTTCTTCTTAGTCTCTTCCATAACTAGTTTACGATAGTCCTTAATGACATGACCTCTTGCCTACAACGTCTTACTACTATTTTTCATATTAACCTTATTAGCTTTCTTTTTCTAAATAGCATTTTTATATTTTTGTTTCGTAGCAAAAAAGTAAATTTTAATTTACTTTTCTAACTAGCCATAAAAGCTTAATCTCTATAACGTGCATAATGGACATGTTTCACAGAGATTATTCTTAGATTATTCTTCCTATAGTAAAATAGACACTAACTCATCAAATGTCAAAGCATTTGAATTGTCTTTCATCATCAAATGGAGAAGTGTCATAAAACTGTCATGGGAATCAAGAAGACCATTGAGAATGATGTGCGCAAGTGAATTGTTTAACAAAATTTCATATTCTACAATAATCAATTGCTCCACATGGACCTCATTTCTTTCTTGATGTATATCCCAAACATATTTAGTACTCTTGCATGAGCGAAAGTGTGGGTTCATGATACATTTAACAGATGATGCAATCAATGCATGAGCCTTTGCATTTGTGCCATCCCAAACAATCTACTCTCATGAGTATGCAGTAGTGGTGCTCTAACATTATTGCTCTAGCATTAATAATTGAAATAGAACCAGAATCTACAATATTCTCACTAGCACTTCTTTTTACTATACTTGCAGCTTCCAAAACGATAGCAGGACATACTCCAATTCAATGTACAATGTTCCAAAGCCTTTTTGCAACCAATACATAACATATTATAAGCCCAAAATGGATGGTTTGTTTCATCCAATTTATCCTCAGAGGCCAACGTATGGAATACATAATTGTTGCCAGTCATTAACATTGACTACATGATGTAAAATTTACATGTATAGAGGAAAATCTACATAAAACTAATTTGTGTTATGTAGCACATCACAATTTAGACTATGAAGGTTCTTATCTCGAGAAATGGCTCCTTTAAAAAAAAGTTCATAAAAGGATGCATGCGGTAGCAAAAACTAGACAATATTTAATGTTGATAATCTCTCATGCCTTTTTTATGATATCCCTGAAATAGCTTGCCTAGTACTAGTCGTAATGCAAACAAAGATCAAAATAAACCCAAATAAAAAATTTGATGATTTCAAAACCTATTTTCTATCATGTAGTATAGATCAACATACAAAAACTCATCAAATCTCATCCTAGTTGTAGAAAATCAACTGGAGGATATCAACGACCCTACCTAAGAGGTCAAAGCCCTCTTTGATACTAATGATACTAATGATGACAATGCCCCCAAGAGGTCAAATTGATGCCAATTGTTGGATTTAAGGTTGCAAGAATGTGCACCTATAACTTGAGAAGAAGAAGATTGAGAGCATACAAAATAAAGTGTATTGAGAGGTATCGATAGAGAATATTTACAAGATTAAATATACCTTAGAGTGTAATAAGAATATATACAAGGCCAAATTTAAAAAACCTCCTAAAGAAGGAAAAAAATACATTGAAAATTCAAGTGTGTTCACATATATCATTGTTGAAATATGGTAACATTAACAAGTCAAACTGAGAGTCCAAAGGGTAGCAGACCACATTTTAGTAAACATTTAATTCAACTTATTATAGATTCAGTAAGAAAATTCCACAAAATCAAAGCTAGAGTACTCTGCATCACACATGATACCTATTGGTCCCAAAGCTTGATATCGTGGTATGTCTTTATATTACTAATGTAGTATAAATACAACAACTTCTTGTAGCATAACTAATCCACAAGTGCTAGTGACTTTGCCATATTACATGTTGGCCTCCAACCAACTATGGAGTGTTAAAAAAATGTGGATGAATACTTCAACTTGCCAAACCCTAAAAATAACAGCCATCTTTTGAACCCACTTTTATGGAGCATTCATCTAGACAATTGTCTTGCATAGTTCCCATTCAATCCCATGCTATTCCTCTAACAAATAGATTTCTCATGATGAAACTCTGAGAATGTTAGTTTCTTTGTGACAAATTTTCCTAAAAAGTGCACGATGCTTGTCAAGATCTCATAGAAGAAGAGAGGATCTTAGCCCATCATACTATTAAAAAATAACCTAATTTTTTGATATTTAACCCAAAAACAAAAGTGTACCTTGTTGTATATACAATTACAATGTTGTCCCCCAATGGAATCTCCATGCCAAGAGAAGATTGGATATATTCCACACTCCATCCATACTGATAATCTATATTCCATGCTAAAACTTGCAAATTTTCTAGCAAAGAAAAGAAGAATGGCTGTCTCAAGACTTGGGCTACTCAAAATTAGAGAGAATGAGTCCCAAATAGCCAACATAAGTGTTCCAAACAAGAAATCAATTGCTCCTTAATCAAATCTCATTTTTGAGATTTGATTAAGGTCCAATTAATTACTTGGTCACTAATCATAAGTGAGATGCTTATTAGACCAAACTTAAGCTTTTATAACAAGTGCCCTCAGTGAGCTACTTATTAGGTGAAACTTTCAATGTAACTTAGTTCCAAGGTGAAAACTTTTAACTTAATGAAAGTTTCACATTCCAACTTGTTACTTTTGCATTGCACTTGTGCCACATAGATTGTGCACTTGTTTATTACATACCCACTATCAAATCCTTCCCTCGAGTGCAGTGGTCACCATGTCAAGAGCTAGGGGTGCTCGAATTAAAGTTTGTTTTCATTAAAAATATTCATGAAATTTAAATCATTAAGTTCATAAATGATTCTAGTGACATGATCCCACATTAAGTGGTTGATAGTTTTTTCATGTCTCTTATAGAAAGAGTTTAGGTGGAGATAATGGAATCTTATATCTACATAGGATTCATTTACCACATTTTCTCTAGGATATTTACTATGGCACAGGTAGCTAGAGATTGACTCACACAAAGATATGCTACAATAGGCTTGTTGACGAGACATTGCCATCACATGTTAGAACATGAGAGCTCATGGCATGCATAGGTAGAGGAGTGGTTCATAGGATATGGGATTGGCATGGACCACCTCCCCCCTTTGAGTATGACCTTGACTCTCTTTCCATACACCTCTCTCATACTAAGAGGAGTGACACGATTTCTATCAGTTGCATATATGGCACACATGGATGTTACCCTAGTAGCGCCTCCCCTTAAAGATGTCATATGATAGGGACCACTTCATGAGGACCACGACACATTACTCCATGGAGAGACTTAGCTATCTAGATATATACATGCAATATGAGATGCAACTAGGCATTGGTTAGCTCAAGGTCTCCTCTCATTATCTTGAGATCAAGACATGGAAAGTGGCCTATATTCCTAGAGTTGAGAGGATCTATAGATTATGTCAAGAGGAGGTTGAGAATGAGGAGCACTAACATTTGCAAATGTAGGGTTTATAGCATAGTTCGAGCAAGATACCCCCACCCAATACTATTTAGAGGTAACCCATCCTTGAGACTAGTCATGGAGTCCCTAGACTAACGATGCTTGGGCTAGTTTCTACTTGAGTTCTAGAGGCTCTGCAAAACATTATTCTAATCAAGCATCTTGTAAAGACAGAGTAAACAATCACAACTCATTGTGTTTTTCCAAATAGTGACCACATATATCCCCTACACAGAGAGGGATGATAGTCTAGAGAATAGAGGGGATCAAAGTTGCATGAAAATTGAGGGTGCAGGGGTATCAGACACATAGACTATACCATAGAGAAATGACGGAGATCCATTAATGACATGAGCATCATATGATAGAGCTAAGGATCTAGCCTAGATTTTATCCATATACTCTCTTGTCAGGGATGTATGAAATATTATACAAATTGAGATAGATAGGATGGCACTCCATGGTGTCATGTGTTATGACAGAGAGCGTGAGGATCGAGACACACAATGCTTTCTCACATCAGAGAGATAGAGAGAGAGAGAGAGTGCAGAGTAGAGAGGAGAGTGAGCATGATGTTCTTGGGTACAATGACGAGTGTACCTCTTTAGGTTTATATATATATATATATATATATATATATATATATATATATATATATATATATATATATATATATATATATGAAAGTACAAATGTGCTAAGGGTGTGTTCACACCCGTGCACATGTAAAAGGCACAATGGCCCTTTGTTCCCAACAATCTCCCACCTAAAGGCAATGTGCCTTAAGGGGAGAAAAGAATAAGCTAAGTCTAGGTATGTACAAAGCTGAAATACATATATCTATCCAACTTCCATCATCTCGGCAATGAGCAAACCACTGTGCTGGAAGACCCTTCGTGAGAAGATTTGCAAGATTATCATCTGTATGTACTTTGACAAGCTCAATGCTCTTGCTGTCAAGTACATCTCTAGTGAAGTGGTACTTCACCTGTATGTGCTTTGTCTTTGCATGAAAGATGGGATTCCGTGCTAGCATGATAGCACTCTGACTATCACAATGGAGAATAGGTAACTCTGTAATGCCAAGCTCTCCCACCAGGCATGAAAGCCATAAAGCATCCTTCCATGCCTCAGTGGCAGCTACATACTCTACCTCTGTACTAGAAAATGCAACACACTTTTGTAGCCTAGAGATCCAAGAGATTGCTCCTCCTATGAAGGTAAACACATACCTAGAAGTGGACTTTTTGCAATTCGCATGACTAGCATAGTCTACATTCGTAAAGCCAACAACAGATGCCTTTTGCTTTCCAAAGCAGATGCACAGATCCTTTGTGCCTTTGAGGTATCTCATAATACCTTTCATTGCTTCCCAATGCTTTTTACCAAGGTTTTCCATGTATTTGCTAACCACTCCCACTACTAGAAAGGCAATGTCAGGACGTGTAGCAACCATAACATACATCAAACTACCAACAATAGTTGAAGCATATGGTATATTGGCCATTTTAATCTTCCCATCATTAGATGTAGGGCTGTCCTATGCATTGAGTTTCCAGTTTGTTATGCCAGAGAGCGCAAGGATCGAGACACACAATGCTTTTTCACAGCAGAGAGACAAAGAGAGAGAGAGAGTGCAGAGTAGAGAGGAGAGTGAGCACGATGTTCTTGGGTACAATGACAAGTGTACCTCTTTAGGTTTTTAGATAGATATATATATATGAAAGTACAAATGTGCTAAGGGTGTGTTCACACTTGTGCACATGTAAAAGGCACGATGGCCCTTTATTCACAACAACCCTTTGCTTCAGTGAGTCCAAGGCATGAGTATCCTTGCCAGCAATCAACATGTCATCTACATACAGAACCAAGACAATTAGGCTGCATCTACTGCCTTCTTCGTGTACAAGTAGTGATCCACATGTCTTCTATGAAAACCTTGAGACTGCAAAAATGTATCAAACTTATGATACCATTCTCTTGGTGCTTGTTTCAGCCCATACAAACTCCTTTTGAGTTTACATACCATCTTCTCTTTCCCCTTTGCCACAAACCCTTCAAGCTGCTGCATATATATGTCTTCATGCAGATCATCATGTAAGAATGCAGTATTTACATCCATCTATAGTATGAGCTCCATATCTTCAGCTACAACCAAGCCCAAAATGTTTCTCAATGTAGTCATCTTGACTACAAGAGAGAAGATCTCAAAGTCAACTCCATGTTCCTTCTTGTACCCCTTTGCAACCAATCTTGCTTTGTACTTTGGAGAGAAACCAGAAGTGACCTTCATCTTGTAAACCCATTTGCATGGAAGGGTTTTCTGCCCTTTAGGCAACTGCACCAAGTCCCAAGTGCCATTTTCTCAAGAGATTCCTTGCTGTCCTGCTTGTTCATTACTTCCTTGAAGTAAGACGGTTCATCATAGTCTGTCAACATTACATAATCAACCACATTGTTTGCACTAGGAATGAATCTATTAGGTTGTCTAGTAGCCCTAGATGATCTCCTAACCCAATGATCATTGTCTGCTGATTGTTGAGCCTACAAATTTCCATATTCAGCTTGCTCTCCTGGCATTTCAGCCTACAAATCAACATTAACAGCTTGTCCTGGCCGTTCCTACACATCCAATGGCTCATCATTATGGGCAATAGTTGGCTCATCATTTCCAACATTGTTTTTTGCATTTGCAAGTTCATTTATAGTATGTATTTGCTGCTGTACAGCCGGCACATTTTGTTGTCCAAAAGGTATTTCTTCTCGAAATACAACCCTACGGACCTCCTTAGTCTTTTCGAGCTGTTTATGCATGCAATCTTCCCAGAAGAGATAACATCATTGTTGCATACAATTTTCTTTTCTCGAGATCCTATAATCTATACCCCATTTCACCTTCATCACCATATCCTAGGAAAATGCATTTATAGGACTTTGGCTCAAGTTTGCTACGTTTTTCCTTACGTATGTGCACAAATTCTTCGTAGCCAAACACTCCCCCCCCAAAGACCTATTTGGTGACCGATTAATCAAGTATACGGCTGTCATAACAACCTCTGCCCAAAAACCATGGGGTAATGTAGCATGAGATAGCATTGTACAAACCTTATCGTGTATGGTTCAATTCATATGCTTTGCAATTCCATTTTTGGGTGGATTATGAGGGGTAGTGAGCTCCCTCTTTATCCCTTTGTTGTCACAAAAGGCATGAAAGGTCTTGGACACATATTTCCCACCATTGTCTGAGCAAAGACACTTAAGTGTCTTATCAGTCTGATTTTCAACCAATGCTAAGAAAATTTTAAACTTGTCAGGCACTTTGTCCTTGCTACCAATGGGGAAAACCCATACCTTCTGTGTAGCATCATCGATAACGGTGACAAAGTATCTCTTTTCCCCTAAAGATAACCCTACCATCTAACATACATCAGAATGTACTAACTCTAGAGGAGCAGATTTCAACGAAAGAGACTTCTTATGAGATGTTTGTGCATGTTTACCATAAACACAATGATCACAATGCTCAAAATCAACATAATGAAGACAAGGCAAGTAACCCAAACGAGAAAGCACTTTCATTCCAATTTGACTCATGTGTCCCAACCAGCCATGCCACAAAGAAACACTTGGCTGCTCGGTCATGGCAACAACATGGCCACGCACACTAGATACATGGAGAGGATACAAGGTATCACTTTAACAACCTCTGGCAATCACTCTAGATCCCTTACAGATCTTCCATTTCCCATCACCAAAGGTGGTATGAAATCCATCGTCATCTAGCTGCCCTGTGCTAATTAAGCTGTTCTTGAGCTGAGGTACATGCCATACATGCTAAAGTGTGAAGACAAAACCGTGCTAAAACTGCAACTGCACACTGCCAATACCTACAATGTCACATGCATATTTGTCCCCAAGATGGATAGCACCATGTCGACCCCTGTATAGTTGAAAACCACTCACAATGAGGGGTGACATGAAAGGAAGCACTTGAATCTAGAATCCAAGTGTGCATGTCATCATCCGTATCTGCAAGTAAAGCATGTGTACTAAACTGTGAAGAGACAAAGAATACGTCATTCTCACTGTCACTATCATGAGTGAATACATTCACCTCTTCATTTTTGGCACTGCTCTTCTTAGGCTGAATCTCTTTATTCTCTTTGTTGCTATCATTTGTCTTCTTGCCTTTTTCTTTCTCTTTCTTCCATTTGTAGCAATCATGTTTAAAGTGATCCTTCTTGCCACAATGATGGCATTCAACATCCTTATCATGTGATTTACTGCGTCCCTTGCTATTAGATTTGCCTTTTTGCTGCGATCTGCCCCTGGTATGCAAAGCACTGGAAGACTTATTGGATGCATTGTTTTGTCCATTCATTTCTTCCATGTTAGCATATAGAAGGATCGCATTAGAATTGCTCATAGCAGTCCTAAATGTATCCCAACTCTATGGCAGGGTGCAAAGCAAGAACGTAGCCTTAAATTCTTCATCAATCAAGAACTTCAAGGCAACCAAGTGGCTAAAAATGGATTTGAACTCACTTAAGTGAGTAGACATTGCTGTATCCTCTTTCATACGCAAATCCATAAGCTTTTTCAGCTAATAACTTTATTTGTAGCACTCTTCTGGGCATACAGTTATTCCAGTCGAGTCCAAATAGCATAGGCAGAATCTAGACCTTCAATGTTAAACAACAAGGCATTAGAAATCGATAGCTCGATGGTTGAGCGTGTAAGCTCATTTAACTTATCCCAGTCTTCTTGTTCCATATCTGCAGGCTTTGCCCCTTTGGTCTTAATCAGCTTTGCCTGCTTCTTCTACAACAAGATATTATAGCACTATTTTTGCCAGACTGCAAAGTTATCTGCTCCTTCAAGCTTCTTAAGGTGCATGAGATTCCTGCTCTCACTGCTGCCAGCCATGATTTTCAGCTCAAATGTGACAAAAAAATTCAGCAACAAATGTAAGCCCAAACTGCACACAAGTGACCAAGGTACAAGCAAGTATCAACCAACAATAAATGACAACGTAAAAGCAAAAATTTCAGTTCTGCAAATGAATTTTCAGAAGCACTAAACCTTGTGCTACAACACTCCACAACTGATTATAGTTGTTTCAAGGGCAAATACATCACATTACATGAGAAGTCCCAAATTTTAGTTGCAATTTCTATTATACATGCATCCATAGCCACAAAATTTGACACGCACGATCAAAAGCCCCAAAATTTTTGTTCTCAAAGCATCAACCATACACATGTAGTGTCTCTGACATGCATAGAATAGACCAATTTTGCCAAAATAGAGCAATTTCAGCGAAACCCTCAAAATTTTCTAAGTGCTAGATGTCCAAATTGCATGGAATTAAACCCGCATGTACATAAAATGACTAGATGGCGCACAAATTTTTCCCAAACAGCAAAAGCCCCATATTGCACAAGGTCCAATGTGCATCAATGTTGAGAAACTGGGTAAATTTCAGACCAATTCTTGCATGTACATGAAAGGCCCCAAATGTTAGAGTCAAAATGTCACAAATCCTTGCAATTTCTGAGACATATATCACTGTTGTGTCTTTCTCACATCAAATCTGTACAAATCCCCAAATTTCTAGCACAAATCTATCAAAAAATCATGAATTGTGCTTATAGGCATAAATGTTCGCAAAAGGAAAGGGGTAAAAATTGATTTTTTTTGAGAGAAAAAAAAACGTGACAAGGGGGTCCATTGACCCATCGTGCAGGTAGCCATGCGCCTGTCAACGCCTACAGACCGCCGCCTGTCGACTGTCGTCACCAGCCCGTCATGTGCCATTTGTCCCATTTGATGCCTATAGCATGTTGACTCCAATCCACTATGTCCCTATGCCACAACGCTGCCCTGTCACACCTAGCTGCTGTCATCACCTACTCGTGTGATGTCTGCACCCCGCGACCCGCAACTCCTGCTCGCCTGTGACACTTAGCCTGATGATTGTTAATGACTTCGGAAAGCGTGCATGACCTATGAGCTTTGATACTAGTTTGTTATGATAGAGAGCACATGGATCGAGACACACAATACTTTCTCACAGTAGAGAGACAGAGAGAGAGAGTGCAGAGTAGAGAGGAGAGTGAGCACGATGTTCTTGGGTACAATGATGAGTGTACCTCTTTAGGTTTTTAGATAGATATATATATGAAAGTACAAATGTGCTAAGGGTGTGTTCACACCTGTGCACATGTAAAAGGCACAATGGCCCTTTATTCCCAACATCATGATATCATTTCTCAAATACATATCTAGCCATGTAGCACTTCACCCACCCACCCCCCTCTTTGCTTGGCATATCCCTATATGGGTGCTGTATTGTACAACATTTTACACTATCCTCTATAGTATACATCACTGATTACTATTTAGCACATCATATTTGATATAATCCAATGATTATTACAATTGTACAAAATTTTGTCTCTAAGTCATTTTTGGCCTTGATAAACATTAATATTTATTTATTTATTTATTTCTCCCCCTACATAATCAAGTAGAACATCTTCCCAAATCACCACCAAATCATATTCTTACACCCGATATATAATGTAGAAAGGCTTAACATATTGCAAGCATAAACATATAAATAAAGGATAGAAATGGAAAACAAAGATTAGAATAGATAATTGATTTAGAGATAGAAATATCACCATCCATTATTCTTCCATTCTTTGAGCATGAACATGCTACAATTTCAATTGGCTACCAATATACATACCTAATAGGTCTGAATGGATACACCCCTTAAGACATGACTTATCCATTGATTCGGTTAGTCACTTGGACCCTTAGGCTATTTGGTTCCCAACACTTGGCACACATAGTGGATGTAAACCCACAACAATTAATCATCATCCAAATTGCTAGAATCATTTGCGGTGGGCTCATTTGGTGTGACAATATTAGGATCAGGTAGAGTCAAATGATGGTGAAACACTAGACCCATAGTTGGAGTATTGAGTGTTGAAATGACTTGTTTTTTGGCTGATTTTTGTTGTTTTTGAGAGCTGAATGGTTGATTTTATGAGATGATTGATTAGTTTGGAAGAGGCTTGAGAGTGTTTTGGATGATATTGATTGTGTTTTGGAAGTTCATGATGTTTTTTAGTGGTTCTGTGATGTTCTGATAGGTTCTGATTGGTTCTGTATACCTTCTGTTTTGGTCTGTTTTGTTCTGATTGTCTTCTGTAAGGAGGGATGGAGTATTGATTGATGAAGATTGAGATCTTGTGAAAGCTTATTGAATGGTTTTTGAGAGTTTGGAATGGTTTGAGAATGAGTTATGTGGTTTTGATGACCTTCTGTAACCTTCTGTAGGTCTTCTGTAGAGCTTCTGTCTCTATTCTGTCTCTGTTCTGTTCTGTTCTGTTTTGTACTGTAGCTGTTCTGGTACTGTTCTGTGACTATTCTGTATGCTTCTGTATGTGTTCTGATGGATGACAGTGTAGCTTGGGAAAGTTTTCTAGCCTTGGAAAGAGGTGAATACAAGTGCAAAAGAGCTGAAAGAAGTGAAAGAAGTAGTTGCTGAAGACTCAAGTGAAGACTAGAGTGAAGTGATAGTAGTGAGCTATGAAAGGACACAGTAGTGGCTCTGGTGACTCTTCATATCAGACATACCTCTTGGGAGGGGTATCCACGACCTAAGAAGGATTATTGAGAGTGATTTTTGAGAGATTGTAGTGAGGATATGATGTATATTGATGGAGAGAGAGAGAGAGAGTTAGAGATAGCCAATTCTACTAAAACTCCCTGGTGTTCTTTTCTTCATTGTGATCATATGAAACATGATAAACAAGCTTGTTGATGTTACAAGATAGATTTTCTTGCAAGATAATTCCCTTTTCCTTGGTGTTCCTCTTGGGGCTCCATGTTTTTGGTGCGCAGCCGGGGAAACTTGCCATCAACAAGCACCAGAAGAGGCTGAAAATGAAGGAAATGGCATTGCCAAGAAGAGAAGAATTCAATGGATGTTTGTAAAGTTCCTTCTTCCACTGAAGAGTTGGAATTCCTCATAATCAAAGCCACTTTCCACAAGAAGTTCATCCCACAATGGTGGAAACACATCACCATCATGATGCATGCTCTATGTGGTGGACAGTTTCCTCTTCCTGTTGAAGCAGCAGAAACTTGCATCTTGGTGGCAAACTGTTTGGGAATAAACTGAAGAGCAGAAACAGAGAGAATGACCATCCATGGAAGATTTGGCATTCATTGAGAAGTTTCTAGACAACATCAAGTGGGAGATTGTGAAGAAGCTTCAGGAGTCTTGGTCTGTAGAGGTTCACAAAGACAAGAAGGAAAAGAGTTGGAATTTGTTCGTGGATGCTCAATAGCAAGATACATGGGATGCTTGGTGTACTGATAATCTTCTGTTTGTTTAATTAGCAACCCACTGGAAGTTGGTAGACAGAGTGTTTTTCACAACATACACTGTTGAAACCATCAGAAGATGGCATTACTATGATGATGGCACCACCACAATGCTTAGACGGATGCATTTTGACACCTTCAGAACCGAATACCTTCCTCTGTGCAGTGGCATGAAAGTTGAATTCAGGGATGTTGAAAAGAAAGAAGTAGAAGAAATGTTGGCAAGAGAGTCCTCCAGAGACTGAAGCCTTTTGTTAACCCTCTGTGGAGCACTAACAACATAGTGGAGCCAACCCCCTGATGAATGACACAATAAAGAGGCAAGCGTTAGAATGAGTCCAGAGGTACGTGAGAAGAGAGAAAGAAAAAATCAAGGCTGAGAACGAGCTCGCAGCAGAAGCCGCCTTTGACGCCCTTGCGGAACTCTTTACAGAAGTCCCAATGGCACATCAAGCGCTTCCTCCTCCTGCTGGAGGTCCATTTCCAAGCCAGATCCGTCCTGGAAATATTGATGACAGGCCATCGAATGTAGTCCCATTGCTAGTTTTTAAGGAAGAGTACAATGAAGACCCCGATCTTCATGTAGCAGAGTTTATGGTAGCATGTGTGGCTAACAATGCCAGAGCCCCTGAGCATTGGTTGGCAATATTCCCCGCCACTTTCAAGGGTGCAGTGTTTCAGTGGTATGAGAGACAAGCAGCAGAAACTTTTGGCACATGGGACGACCTGAAGTTGGCCTTCCTCACTAAATTCAGGCGTGAAGGTTTTGAAGAGCGGATGAGAGAGGAATTTATGAACCTAAGTCAGTCCTCTGGAGAAAGAGTAGAAGCTTATGTCTCACGAATGGAATCCATCCTGAAAAGATGGACTAACCATAATCTAGATGATGGCATTCAGAAGGGAGTGTTTCTTAGAGGATTACAACTAGAAGTCCGTAAGTTTGTGGAGCTGCAAAGACCAGCCACCTTGCAAGCTGCAACAGTAGGTGCAAGGCTGTACAATGAAGTGGAAGCTAGATTAGTGATGAATACAGGAAGAGGAGTCCTACCTCCTCTGATGCCAAGAATGATGTACCCACCAAATGCAGTCCCAGGGACTGTCCCCTACCCTTACCAACAGATGCCTCTAGTATCACAGTACAGTGCACCAAATCCACAGTGACCACAATCCATGCCTCAAATGATGGTTCAACCACAACAACAATGGTCCCAACCAATTTTCTCCATGCCAAATTAGCAGTAACAGTGGAATCCTACCAACTGGAGCCAACAGCCAACAGTTCAAACAGGAGCTCTGAATCAAAATCAGAATAGAGATCCCTCTGCACCAGCTCAACCTGTTTATGCAGTGATTACAGAGACTCCTCAAAACCCTCCTGCCAATGCCTCAGGAGGAGAAAGCTTGAAGGACTACTTATCCAACTCGGTTGCAAACATCAAAAAGGAGTTGATGGATGTGATTACAGAGCAGCTACAGACGCTAAAAGTGAATACCGCTAGCATATCCAACGTTGCAGGAGCAGGAAGAGATGTGATGCGGTCAAATACTTGGTGTGGTAAGTGTCATCAAGTAGGCCATTTAGCCACTGAATGCACACGAAAACCAACCATTCCTGGAGCCTTTTGTTCCTACTGTTTGCGGAAGAACCATACAGAGGACATTTGCTCTCTGAAAGAGATGCATGATAGGAGAATGAAGGAAGAAGACATAAGATTCAACTTGCTGGAATCCAAAATGACAACACAGGATATTGGACCCAAGCCTAGAGAGTTTGGCCCTAATTTCGGACCCAGAAGATTTCCTTCTCAAAGTTACAGAGGAAGACAGTCTGGCGGTGGTCAGAGATTAGAAGTGGAGTGTTATAGATGTGGAGAAAAGGGACACATCTCACCAAATTGTCCAAATCCCAGAAGGTCAGTGGATTACAAGCCCTTATGCAGTCGATGCAAAGGAGAAGGCCACACTGCAAAAGACTGTCCAAGCCCAGCCCCAGTGAAAAACAGTGCTACTGATAGTCCGGCCAAGGCTCAAGATCCTACCTCCAATTTAGTGGAATTGGAAGTTGCTGCCATCACTCGTGCAAAGTAGAAAGAACCACCTATCCAGAAAGAAAATAACCCTCCTGCCAGAACAATGAAGTTCAATCTTCCACCAGAAGAACATAACAGAACAGAGCTTGACAGTGCCGTACAGAGCCCTACAGTGCCACAAAGAGTTATAGAGACAAGACCAGAGATCCAGGAGACAGAAGAGGAGGAAGTGCCACAAATGAAAGAAGAAGTTCCTGTAATTCCTCTATTGGAAGAAAGAGGGAAAATGAAAATGGGTGTTGCCCCATTCCCTAATCGGTTAGAGAAGCTAGTGGATCCTATTAAGGAATACGATCTAGTCAGAGGTCAAGATACCTTTAAACCAAACCTCACATTCCGACAATTATTGATGTTGTCTCCCAGTTGCCGAAAAAGGTTCAAAAGTATACTGACAAGAAGACGCGGTTTAAGGATTGCTTCCTCAACAGCAACAAAGTCCAACAAGGCTCTAGAGCCTGTAAAAGAAGTGGATGTGGCTAACGCTTTCCTAGATCCGGGTACTCCAGAGACTGGCGTGTGGATAGAAGGATGTTTTATTGCAAATGCACTGATTGATGGTGGTTCATCAGTGAACATTATGACGGATGTGACAATGAAGGATCTAGGCCTACAAGGTGTGCAACCCACCCAATGGCTCATCAGACTGGCGGATCAGAGTAGAATCAAGCCTTTGGGCATTCTTCCATATGTGAAGACTACAGTGGCTGGAAAATATTATTGGCTAACCTATTTGGTGGTGAAGCCAAACTCGTATGGTACATCCTATCCTCTGTTACTGGGTAGACCATGGCTTTTTGAAGCCAGAGCACGGATGGATTGGTTCAAAGGAACCTTGACCTTGGATAGAGAACCCAATAAAGTGGTGTTGAAGCTATATGGTTCTGAAAAAGGACATGGATCCACCTCCTTGGAATTATCTTCTGACTTCCCTAATGAGGCTATGGATGGAACATCAGCAAACGAAGATGCTGTCAAACAAATCATTCCCAAGAAAACAGTGGCATGTTCCTTGACAGTGGATACTGTAAGCCAACTTCCAAAAGATGCAAAGCCATTATCAATGGGTGAATACTTCCTGCATGAACCAGGAATGAGTTCTGAAATCACTTTTGACAGTGAGATAGAAGCATGGATGTACTGCTCTCCCTGTTACATGGCCATAGCAGAGACAGAGACAGAGGCAGGAGAGGAAACAGAGAATCAGTTCTTCTGTTACAGAGCGCCTACAGAGACAGAAGCAGAAGCAGAGACAGAGACAAAGACAGAAGAGGATGAATATGATATGGATGAAGAAGGTTATGAAAGTGAGCCAGAAGAATCTGTCCCACTTGAAGAGGATACATTTGAGAAAGAAGTTCCAGAAGCATCAGAAGCAGACGACGAGCTCATGCTATGGGACAGAATGGTGATGGTACCATTTGGTCTGGTAAATGGATCTTCTCATATGCAAAACCTTTATAAGAAATGGATTAAGAAGAACAAGCCGTCTTTCAGCAGTGGCTCATGCCGTCCTAACCCATCTTTGCCAAAGAAAGATGATGATGCACCGTGCCAACAAGCACCAGTCCCACCAATCCAATAGGCATCAGAGGGTCCCTGTTATGTGACGTTCCTGGATGTGTCATCTTCAGAAGAGGAGTCTTCAAGCCAAGAGGTAATTAATTTTGAAACCAAACCCGAAATGGCCCTAATCCCATTTCAACATCTCAAGGAGCACCCTAAGTCTCCACCAAAAGAAGAAGTTGGTTCTAGTGGAACATCCGAAGAGGACACCACTCCCTTGAAGGAGTCAGATCTGTACCCAGAAGCAGTTCGTGGGACCTTCATCCATGAAGTAGAAGGTGAAAGGCAGTTAACTTTTGTGAATGCAGAAGGCACTGAACGCCACTTGAAGGTGGGTAGCAACCTTTCAGAAGAGGAGTTGTGAACCTTGTACAACTTGTTGAAAGAAAATTTGGACGTGTTTGCGTGGTCCTACAAAGACCTAAAGGGGATTGATCCCACAATATGTCAATATCATATTGACTTAGAGCCTGATGCCAAGCCAATACGGTGACGACAGAGGCGAATGAACCTGAATTATTCCACATTGGTGAAAGCGGAGCTGCTGAAGCTTCTGGAAGCCGAGTTCATCTATCCAGTGGCAAATAGTGAATGGGTTTCACCCATCGTGGTTGTACCCAAGAAGAATGGCAAATTGCGAATATGTGTGGATTTCCGAAAGCTTAATTCCAAGACAAAGAAGGATCACTTTCCTATCCCTTTCACAGACCAACTGTTGGACACAGTGGCAGGACATGAGCTTTATTCCCTTCTGGATGGATTCAACGGATACAACCAAGTCCAAATCGCAGAAGAAGACCAGTCCAAAACAACCTTCACCACAGAATGGGGGACCTACGCTTACCGAGTGATGCCATTTGGGCTCTGCAATGCCCCTGCTACTTTCTAGAGAGTCATGATGGCTGCATTCCAAAATCGTCTGCATGACTTTATTGAAGTATATTTGGATGACTTCTGTGTCTATAGTTTGATCCGTGAACATTGGGAACACTTGGAACAATGCTTTGACCGATGCCGGGAGTATGGGATTTCCCTCAACCCCGACAAATGCATTTTTGGGGTCTCTTCTGGAGTTATGTTGGGCCACATTGTCTCTGCACAAGGGATATCAACAGACCTTGCAAAGATCGAAAAGATCGCAGCTCTGACATCACCTACCAACCTCAAACAGTTGAGGGGATTCCTAGGCCATGTGGGTTACTACAGAAGGTTCATAGCTCATTTCGCAACAAAGGCAACCTCCTTGCACAAGCTTCTGAGGAAAGATGCAGAGTTTACTTGGACGGAAGAATGTGACAAAGCCTTCATCACTCTGAAGTAGTGTCTGATTGAGGCACCCATTCTGCAACCTCCTGATTGGACGAAAGAGTTCCATGTACACACTGATGCATCAATTGAAGGCTTAGGTGCTGTCCTTTGCCAGAAGGGCTCCTCGAAGCTGGATCAACCGATCTATTATGCAAGCCGAAAAGTCACTGATAGGGAATGGAACTATACAGTGACAGAGCTTGAGTGCTTGGCAATGGTGTTTGCCCTAGAGAAGTTTCGCCACTACCTCCTATCCACCCACTTTAAATTTTACGTGGATCATGAGTCCCTATCCTTCCTGATGAACAAAGCAGATGTGAAAGGATGAATGATGAGATGGCTCCTTTTATTCCAGGAGTTTGACTTTGAGGTGATTAGTAAGCCTGGTTGTTCGCATGTTCTGGCTGATCATCTGTCGCGTATCCCACAAACTGCAGACGAGGAGCAGAATGACCCAGACCTCCCTGATGCTTCCCTATTCTTGGTAGAAACTGTAACTCCCTGGTATGCAGACATTGCCAATCTGCTGGCAACCCAACAATATCCTCCTGGTATTTCTAGTTGGGAAAGGAAGAAGCTCATGTTAGAATCAGCCCCCTACACCCTGCTAGGTGGCGCACTGTACAAGAAAGGCAAAGATCAAGTGCTCAGAAGATGTGTTGCAGGAAATGAGATTGGGATTGTTGTGAAGGCTTGCCATGACGAGCCATGTGGAGGCCACTTTGCAGGAGAAGCTACAGCCAGAAAGGCTCTGCTAGCAGGATATTGATGGCCTACCATTCATAAGGATGCCTATGATTACTATAAAAGATGTGATGCTTGTCAAAGAATGGGGAAACCCACGAAGACAAGTGCCATGCCACTGCAACCTATCCTTCCCCTGAAGCCGTTTGAGAAGTGGGGCATCGACTTCTAGGTCCAATCGACCCTCCCACCAGAAGGAAACATAACAGATACATCCTGGTATGTACGGATTATGTCACAAAGTGGTGTGAAGCTAAAGCTCTAAAGCGGGATGATGGTAACAGCGTGGCCCTGTTCATGTACGAGAATATCATCACCCGTTTTGGCAGTCCCTTAGAGCTGGTAAGTGACAGAGGCACTCATTTCCTTAACAAAGTCATGGAAGAGTTGACAGAGTTGTATAAGATCCGCCATCGCAAGTCCACTCCTTATTATCCCAGAGCCAACCGCCAAGTCGAAGTCACCAATCGCATCCTCTGCTCGATTCTGACAAGAACGATTGCCGCACATCGTCTTGATTGGGATGATCGACTTATAGAGGCCCTTTGGGCGTACAGAACCTCCCATAAAGCAGCAACAGGACAGACACCTTTCCAGTTGGTGTATGGTACAGAAGCTGTTTTCCCTGTTGAACTGGAATTACCTTCTTTGAGAGTGGCTATCAAAGAGCGTTTGGAGGACGATGATTCACTGCAACGCCGTCTCTTGCACTTGGAATGTTCGGATGAAATTCGTAGGATGGCTCTACAGTGCATGGAAGCCACGCAAGCTCGATGCAAGGCTTACCATGATAGCTTCATCAAGCACAAGGAGTTCAAAGAAGGTGATTTGGTCCTAGCCTATGATTCACGATTTGGCAAGTTTCCTAGCAAGCTCCAACAGCAGTGGATGGGCCCCTATAAGGTACTTGCCGTCAACCCTAATGGCTCTGTCCAAGTGCAGACCGTTGATGCCTCTGATGATCCCTTTCTGATCAATGGATATTGCCTAAAGAAGTACTTCCCTCCTTGGGGATCTTGACAATTACGGTCACTTGATCCTTTCCCTCGTTGGTGTGGCACTATCATTCTTATGATGCTACTTCTGATAGCCGTTCTTCAGCCACTCATGAAGTGGACGCAACCCTCTGTCCCCTCAAACCCCCCTTCCAGCCTTGATCTCTTATCCTCTATTTTCCACCAGCGAGACAGTGGCGAGCTTGGTTCTGACAAATGTTCTTTCTATCATTCCCTTGCTTAATTCGAAAAAAAACAAAGAAAAAAAAAGAAAAAAAAATATACATATCGGTCATGGGAGAAAAGGACTTAGGTCCCTGTCATGCCGACCTATTCTTCGAGAAAAGGTGGAAACACCCTCGGGAATAGGGGAAAACAGAAAAAAAAATATTTTAAAAAGAAAAAAAGAAGAAAAAGAAGAAGAAAAAAAAAAGAAAAACAAATCTGTTATGAGAGAAAAGGAAGCAATTCCCTGTCATAGCAGGCCTCGTTCCAAGAAAAGGTGGCACACACCCTTGGGCGGGAAGCTGGCTGTGAAAAAGGTGGCAACACCCAGCAGTCCAGAAAGTGGATTCATTAATTGATATCCCTAGGATCCAATTCCGAAGCTACCTCCCTTGGTACGCTGTGTCCTGGGTCTTTCTGCAGAGTGTCTACCTGTTCTCTCGCAGACGACATGTCCTATCTAACACAACGTTCGATTTGATGGCTACCTCCCTGGGTACGCCTCTTCAACAACTGACGACGCGATCTTCATCGACAAACAATCAAGTGACGTGAGCTTTCATCCTAACCGGATGGGGAAGTGAGTATGGTTGCCCTCTATAATTATCAATAGCGCGTGAGACAGAGGGTGGGGCGAGAGACCAGTCTTTTCCCTTCAAATCAAATGAGAGGTGAGAAGTGTGAATGAAGTGTTGCACGCATGGGATGGGCCTCTCAATGCACAAAGCACAATTTGTTCTGTGCACTGCACTATAAGGCTCCCTGGCCTTCCTTCTCGCACTGTATGCCGGCACAGGGCGGGATGCGCAGTTGCACCATCAAATGCGCACAAGGCATACAACCTTTGCACAAGTGACCATGAGGATTACATCAATGGGTTTCAGGAAAAGGCTGCCCTTCTGTATTTATCACCAGAGCGTGAGACAGAGGGTGGGATGAGTGTGACTGGAGTTTCTTCAATCAATTATCGAGAGGTGAGATTGAGGGACGTTACAACACTTGGAGTCAGGTATGTTCCCGTTTTCTTATGCACCCACGGGATGGGTCTCTATTATCATTACATGACACGTCACCCTATTCTGTACACTGCATTGTAAGGCTCCCTTGCCTTCCTCCTTGCACTTATGCCAGACGGGTTGGACGCACTAATGCACCATCAACTGTGCACCCTGGCATACTCCTTCTACACCATTCCCCTGTTGATTTCTAAACCGGGTATGAGATATGGGTTTCAATCATTCTTCCTCGAGTGATATTAGTCCTGGGGTGAGTGACTGTTCTTTTATTTCATTTGAGTGATTGTGAGTGGAGTGTAATATACCTCGTCATCGATAAATTTCCTGCGCTTCCTTCCACCAGCTACCTCCCTGGGTGCTGCCGCGTGGTCCCCGCCATGAAGGACGTGTACAACGACGATGCCTTGGTACCTCCAGCAGCCGACAACAACACCGGATGTGCCATTGACAATCACCCTTGATTCTCAAACAACATGGGCCAAGTTTTTCTAACCCTACAACTTCTGTTTCTCTGTGACGTTCATGTTTTAAGTGTGGGGACATTAGTGGATGGTCTGTGGCGTGGTCCTAGGTCCCTGTTGTTCGGTTAACCCTCTCCATTACGATCTTAAGTGTGGGGACGCGTCCTTGCGTGTCTACATTGCATACCCTTTTGCATATGCCTTCACCTGCTCATGCCTTTATGCCATGACTTGCTTTTACCCTAATGGGGTCCCTTCCCACCCACCCGTTTATGTTCCACCCACCCTTGGGGCTGTTCCCTTGCAGTTTTCCTTCATTCCCTGCTTTTGAGGTCCTACCATGTGAATGCACCCTATGTTCACCAAAGTCCACATCCAACCTTATAGCCCTGTTCCTCTCTTTGAACTGACCATTTTTCCTTTTTACCTACCCCTGTTCCGGTGTACGGTTTTTAAGTTATTAATTTTTGAAGCATTTTGCACAAATTAGCCGGTTTTCCATATGAACGCGCTTTTCTTGCTTCGGAACCGTGATCTGATGTCATAGCCCTGACAACCACTTTTCCCCTGACATTTTCCCTTTTTACTCCGAGTCATTCCGATACACGGTTTGTCCATTATTAATTTTCCGGTTTTTTACGACTTTTTTGTGCGTCTTTTTGATATTTTTCCATGTGAACCTGCCCTGTTTGCATCAAAATTCCAATTTGATTTGACAGCCATGTCCCCTGTGCCTTCCCCCACCTTTTTCCTTTTTCCTCCACCCTCTTTCGACTTCTGGATTTTTTATTATTAATTTTTAAATGTGTTTTCGGGCATCTTTTTGGAGTTTTTCGCATGTGAACCCCTCCTACTTCCACCGGAACTGCAGTTTAACATGATAACCTTGTGCCACTCCTTCCTGCAGCCATTTTTCCTTCTTACTGCATGTCATTCCGGTGCACGGTTCGTCCGATATTAATTTTCGATCCCATTTTCGGGTTTGTTTTTTGGATTTTTTCCATGTGAACGCGTCTTATCTCCGTTGGAACTATGTTTTGATGTGATAGGATTGTCGGGCACGTCTTTCTGTACCGTTTTTCTTTTTTCTGCACCTCATTTCGATGCACGAATCTTCCGATATTAATTTTTACTTGTGTTTTTTGGTTCGTTTTTTGTGTTTTTTGCACGTGCCCACCCTTTACCCCCCCGGAACGTCCATCACATATTTTCCTTTTTTTTCCCCTGTCGTCCTACCCACTTTTTGTTTTTACGCTATTTCGTTTTGACGTCCGGATTGGGAGTTATTAATTTTTCTTTATTTTTATGAGTATTTACGCGCTCCGTCCCGCACGTGAACGCGCCCTTTTTCAATTTTACGCTTCTTAACGCACCCCGGTCGTGTCCCCGTGCTCCATCCTTGCATCCAGGCGCCCTTTCCCTCCCGTCACCGCAAATTTTTTTACCCCTGCCCCGCGCATGCGCGCGGGACAAGGGCGTCTCACCTCTTCTTTTGTTTTCCTTTTTTTAAAAATTAATTAATTAATTTTTAATTTTTTTTCACCCTCCCCTCTCCCCAACGGGCATCCTCTTACCCCCCCTCAACTGCCCTCCCCTCTCTCCTCTCTCTCTCTCTTTCTTTCTCTCTCTCCTTCCTTCCTCCTTCTCCCCCGCCTCCCTCCCTCCTTCTTCTCCCCCGCCTCCTTCCTTCCTCCTCCTTGCCCCGCCTCCCTCCCTCCTTCTTCTCCCCTGCCTCCCTCCTTCCTCCTTCCTTCTTCCTGCCCCACCTCCTTCCTTCCTCCTTCTTCCCTCCCACCTCCCCTCCTTCCTCCTCCCGCTCCTCCTCCTTCTGCCTGCGCCCTGACGCCATGCAGCTAGGACGTCGCCGTCGCCCGGGCCACTAGTCGCCCGCCGCCCGCACCTGCCCATTGCTGCCTGGACGCCGCCGACTCCGCCTTGTGCCGTCGTCTGCCGCCGAGCCGCAGAGCCGACGCCGCCGCCAGTCGACGAAATTGACGTCGTCTGCCGTCGCCGAGTCGCTGACGCCTCCAGTGCCGTCGCGGGGCTGCCGCTATCTCCCACAGTCGGAGCCGCCACCTGCCGAACCGCCGCCGCCGCTGAAGCCGCAGCTGCCGGCGGCCACGCCACCACCTCCTCCTCCTCTTCCTAACTAACCCTTAGGTTAGTTACCCTAACTTCTCTTTAGTTAACCTAACTTGCTTTAACTTAATGATCTTAATTAACTAATCTAACTAACCCTAGTTAGGTTAGTAACCCCTAACCCTAACCCTAACCCTAACCCCACCCCACTAACCCTAGTTAGGTTAATAACCCCTAACCCTAACCCTAACCCTACCCCTAACCCTAACCCTAACCCTAACCCTACCCCTACCCCTACCCCTACCCCTAACCCTAACCCTAACCCTACCCCTAACCCCTAACCCTAACCCCACCCCACTAACCCTAGTTAGGTTAGTAACCCTACCCCTAACCCTAACCCTAACCCCACCCCACTAACCCTAGTTAGGTTAGTAACCCCTACCCCTAACCCTAACCCTAACCCTAACCCTAACCCTAACCCTACTTAGGTTAACTAACCCCCCTTAGGTTAGTCCCCACCTTACCCTAACTAACCCTAGGTTAGTTAGTCTACCCTAGGTTAGTTAGAATCTGACTTAGTCCCCCTAACTGACTTATCTGACTTCACCTAGACTAACCTAGTTCCATTTGACTAACTTGACTTGCCTTAGTCTGACTTACATGACTTACACAGACTACCAGGACTTAGCTGACTTAATTTGACCTTACTTACCAGACTAAGCTGATGAGAAGAAAACTCTTATATCCTTTACAAATTTGTTGTGATTTTTTAGTTTGATACGAAGTGTTCCTGTAAAACGAGTTTTCCTTTCTTTGTATTTTTATATCAGGTACAGGTTAGAAGTTGGGGTCGTAATGGATGGATTCTTTTTGAGAAGATAATTGAAGATTAAAGTTGCGATTTTAAATGCACTTGTATTCCCTTTTTCCTGGGTCGCGAGGACGCTTCCTTGTTAAGTGTGGGGATATGTTGAGTGTTGAAATGACTTGTTTTTTGGCTGATTTTTGTTGTTTTTGAGAGTTGAATGGTTGATTTTATGAGATGATTGATTAGTTTGGAAGAGGTTTGAGAGTGTTTTGGATGATATTGATTGTGTTTTGGAAGTTTATGATGTTTGTTAGTGGTTCTGTGATGTTCTGATAGGTTCTGTATACCTTCTGTTTTGTTCTGTTTTGGTCTATTTTGTTCTGATTGTCTTCTGTAAGGAGGGATGGAGTATTGATTGATGAAGATTGAGATCTTGTGAAAGCTTATTGAAAGGTTTTTGAGAGTTTGGAATGGTTTGAGAATGAGTTATGTGGTTTTGATGACCTTCTGTAACCTTCTGTAGGTCTTCTGTAGAGCTTCTGTCTCTGTTCTGTCTCTGTTCTATTCTGTACTGTAGCTGTTCTGGTACTGTTCTGTGACTGTTCTGTATGCTTCTATATGTGTTCTGATGGATGAGAGTGTAGCTTGGAAAAGTTTTCTAGCCTTGGAAAGAGGTGAATACAAGTGCAAAAGAGCTGAAAGAAGTAGCTGCTGAAGACTCAAGTGAAGACTAGAGTGAAGTGACAGTAGTGAGCTATGAAAGGACACAGTAGTGGCTCTGGTGACTCTTTATATCAGACATACCTCTTGGGAGGGGTATCCACGACCTAAGAAGGATTATTGAGAGTGATTTTTGAGAGATTGTAGTGAGGATATGATGTATATTGATGGAGAGAGAGAGAGAGAGTTAGAGATAGCCAATTCTACTAAAACAGAGTGATTGTATATGAGAGATTGAGAGAGAAGACTATGGAGATATTGAAGATGAATACTATGTGATGTATTTCCATTTAAAGATGGTGTATTCCTTTGCTTTCTTTGTTCTATTGATGGATTTTGTGAAGATATTGAAGAATATGGTTGATTCTATCAAATCCGTGGGAGATCTACATGATGCTGTATGAAGATTTGTTGTGCCTGGTGTTCTTTTCTTCATTGTGATCGTATGAAACATGATAAACAAGCTTGTTGGTGTTACAAGATAGATTTTCTTGCAAGAGAATTCCCTTTTCCTTGGTGTTCCTCTTGGGGCTCCATGGAGTGGTTGGGTTAGAAAATGTAAGCGCATTGATCGATATCAAGGAGCAAGAGCAAAAGATCAACATTAGTCCAAGAGACTAGGGTGAAAGGCTAGAAATATATGATAATTATAATGATGATGCTCCATGAAAGCGTTAATCTAGACCCAAAGGGAGGCTAAGAAATATTGTAAAAACTGTGATATGATGCTAGAGCCTCAATAAAACCTTGTCACATCTTGTAGCACTCATTGAAGCCAATTTTGGTCATCACAAACAATTCAAATCATGTTGGCTTGCACTTCTATGTGCTATTGTATTTGGTCCACAACTATTACTCTAACCACCACACTTGAAGGAGTCGTCAAGCAAAGTTACTTTACACTTCACTAGAGTGATCTCTTATTGGGTTTGCATCATTTTTAGCTCTAGTTTCGAGGAATTGTTGCAATGCACTGAGGACATCCTGGAAAAAGTGGTTGTTGTCCCTTCAGTAGTAGTCAACCACCCATGACCCTTGGGTGACATTGGATCTATTGTAGCACCTTGATAAGTTTGGCGTTGCTTATGGACTAGAGTAGCTAGGATCAAGTCATATGTAGGAAGAGGGACAAAGGTTGGATTGGGCAAGAAGGAAGGGCCATTGCAATAGTTTGCATAATAGTAGACAAACTGTCCCACATCGAATTTGGAATGTGCCTTTGTAAGGTCTTGATTTCAACTTCAAAGTCGACAAGGTACTTGATTGCATTATCCTACAACATTGCAACCACTCCAAGTCCATATTCTACTACTCTACTATGTGAAAGTATTTGATTAGTAGCTCAAATACATGATGTTGGGAACTATCACATCTCAATCACTATGGGTGTCCACTTCCTCCTTTGCTAGCTTCTTTCCCATTGACTTATCCTCACATTGAATATGAAGATCCCTAATAGGAAATGCAAGAATTGCAATTGGAGGGATCAATTTAATACAAAATTTAGATCGAGAGTCTAGTACTTAAGATGGGGTTGCTGAACATATAGGACCTATTTTAGTGGGAGCAAAACCTGACCCACCATCAATAGTTGGAGAAAGTGATGGACCGCCGTAGAGCTACAGGCAAAGCTAGTTAATGCTTGGATGGAGTGTTTACAAAACAAGGTCATGGTCATCCTAAGGTAGCATCAAAATTTTGGAGTAAGAATTAGTCAATGCAACATGGAAATAATGGGTAGTCTCCTTCCTTTCCTTTGATAGCTCTTGGACCAAGGTAGCCTAGATCTCATCCAACTCTCCAAATCTAGCAGAATGGGCCCTTTTATGTTGAGTGTTGAGAATCAACTTGGATCATATAGCATGGTTGCCTTATTCTTTACATATAGGAGATAACTAATCCTAGATTGGGTTGAAAAAAATCTAGGTGGGCCTACTACGTTTCTAACAACAAGCATCACTTCCACTCCCCAAGATATCCATGAGTGAAATGGACCTAAAGTTCCTTGTTCTCCTTGCACCATGGCCATTTGGCATTGCACCTCTGATGATAACTATAGGGTATCCACCATTTTCATTGAAAGTTAAGAAGATGACAGAGAGGTTATCCCCTTAGTGACATATGCCAAGCATTGTTGAGAGAATTCGATAATAAATATAATAGAAGGCTTTGGGGAGGGAGAGAATTGTACCAAAGATAGCCCAAAAGTTGGGCACTATGAAGTTGCACCAATGCCTTAGTCACATTATTTGCATGAAGAAAGGGGCACTCCACCACCAATATAGGTGTAAGTTCATATATTGAACACTAGTAGGAATCATAGTTGTTTCCTAGATAGATTCAGTAAAAGGGTGAGGGCAAGTAGTAGCCTAGGGCAACCCGATATAGGAAAGAAGTCAGAGGGAGTTGAGCCTCGCCTCCTTTTACATCTCTATGTAAATGGAAAAACTATTTCAAATTTCATAAGAAGCATAAAAGACATGTTGAAAGACAAAAGATTGTAAATGATAGAAAGAAGTTGACGACCACACTTCTCCTTTATCAAGCTTAGTGCTTGCTTATCAAGCTTCTAAAGAAGCTATGTCTTGATCTTTCTAATCACTAGTATGACCATTGTCTTCCGTTGAAGAAATAAACTCCATCTATGTTGTTGAATACAATAGGACAATAGAATACTCTTTCATTTCTTGCTGAAATCGTGGCTATTGAGCTCTATTTCATAGTTATGCAAGTTCATTTTTATGCTCACTCGGTCATTCTCAACCTTGCCAAGGTATTCTCTCATTTTGAGCTTCCATTGAGCATCACAAACCCTAGTCATGGAGATTTTTGGATGGTAAGTGGCTAGCAAGATTTATTCTATTAAATCTTTGTCATTATAAGGGGCTTTTTGCTCAAACTTTTCCTAGAAATACTCCTAAAGCTTCAACATACAACAATGGTCAAAGATTGAAGCACTCTTCAATTACTTGAAGTTCTTCCCAAATCTTTGCTATGGAAAACATGGCAACAAACTTTCTTTATCGATTTCTTAAATATTAGAGGGGTGTTTTGATATTTCTCTACTCTATCATCAAATATCCTTTCACCATTGTACCAAACCATCAAGAGTTCTCAAGATTTAGTCACCATTCTTTTTTTTCCCAATATCTTGGAAAATAGGATACCATGAAAAGTATCTAAAATTTTGCTCCATTATGGTTCTAATTAAGGGGCTTTTGCTCTAATTCACTCTAGTGATGTAAGAAGAAGCTCAATCCATTCAATCTTGGTTAGCATTGGTGATTTATGAAGTG
Source organism: Lygodium microphyllum (assembly GCF_053477565.2). Taxonomy (NCBI): domain Eukaryota; kingdom Viridiplantae; phylum Streptophyta; class Polypodiopsida; order Schizaeales; family Lygodiaceae; genus Lygodium; species Lygodium microphyllum. The sequence continues at coordinate 119,255,623 of NC_141149.1, read as the reverse complement.
ATATTTGGCACTTACATTCTCTTAAGCAGGGATAGCAAGGTATTCTTCAAGTATGGTTTAATGATTGGTAAAATATTAAAGAGGAGCACTCTTTGAAAAGATTAACTAAGCAGTGATTGGACCAAATTCATGTCAAATTTACTACATTGATGAATTATTATTACTTGGGGCAAGTTGAAGCCAAGTATTGGGGCTTTGTTATGGATGTATCAATCCTTTGGTATGGATTATGTAATAATGATGGAAGCTATTGCACACTGCATCTAACTCATGTACGGGTCATCACTAGTCTCTTCAATGCTCTTGAGAGATTCATGCTTCAAAGCAAGGAAGAATTGGTGGTGTTGTTGATGGTAAGGTCTATTGAGGTCTATTTTTGGCCAAGGAAACTAATAAGGCATCATGGATGAAATTTGACTCATCACATACTCATTTTGGGTCTTACACATGCCCAAGTAATTCTGCTAGTTGCCTACTAGAAGGTTGTTCAATGTTCTTTGGATGTAATACATGGAGTTATAGGTCCAAACAAGCCCATGACATGGCGAAACAAGGGCTTGTTTTGAATGTGGAAAAATTTAGAAAATTTGTTACAAAATTTGGTATTTGTATTCTAATGAAAAACCAATGCTTTAGATTGAAGGGTACATCCTAATCTTTCATTAGCCATTAAACACTTCATTTGGACAAGTACTTCTCAAGTTAGAGGCAAATTAGTGTTTGCAAGGTACTATGGATAGCACTTATACAATGCCTAATCGAGATGAAAACTCTCATGGAATGTGTAATGAATGAAACTGAGAGGAGAGAGGAGAAAGAGCTGAAGAGAGAGAAGGAGAACAAGAAGAAGAGAAAAGAAGACTAGAAGAGGAGAGAGAAATACATAAAAGAGGGGAGAAGGAAGGAGAAAGCCATGGGAGCTGAAGATGAAAATGAAGTCTGGTTGCCCAATGATTGCCTCAGGGATATATTGAATGATGCCTTCTTCATCTATAGGGGGAAGTTCTTCCACATAGTCCATTGAGGTGCCCATGAAGGGTTTCAGTTGGCTGCTGACATGAAACACATTGTGGATTTTGGTGGTAGGGGGAAACTCTAATTGGTAGGCCAAGTCACCAACTCTCTTCAGGGTCCGGTAGGGGCCATAGAAGCGGTGGGCTAGCTTGTTACTGCTGCCTTTTATGAAAGTGGAGTAGCGGGACTTAGGCACTTTCAAGAGGACCCATTTCCCTTCCTAGAATTTCAAATTCCTTATTTTCTCATCTATGCATTTGTCCCTTTTGAAGATTCACTTTGCATTGCTGAAGTAGGACTTGCATGTGATCTAACTCGGCTCATGCTCATGATGCTATTCATGTTGTTGGTCAAGCCTCTTAGCATATGACTCATCCATATAATGCTTTTGCACAGTCAAGCAGGATAGTCATAAAGATCCTATTACAGAAAATTATGTATTGCACGTAGAAGTGAACCTTGTAGCTCATCTCAAAGAGGGCCTTTTCTCCCCCGATTTGAATAAAAAATCTCCTAAATCGGAGCTACGATCTAAAAGTTATGCCCATTTTTGTGCACTAGGGTCACTGTGGACAAGGTGCAAACCGCTCCAAGATAGACACAAAAATCCCATTGCAAAATATTTGGATCATTTTTTATCACAAATAATAATTTCTCATCTCAAATAGGGCTTTTTCTTCTCCAATCTAAATAAAAAATCTCACCAATTGGAGTTTCCTACCAAAAGTTACACCCCATTTACTGTCAACGTCATGTGGCCTACATCTAGATGGCTAGCCAAAAAGGAAAAAGTAAGGCCCCATGAAGAACTCCAGAGGGAGATTAGAGACTCCACGACCTCCATGAATGATGAACCAAGCTTGCTACAAGATTACCGTGATAATATGCAAGAGGAAATGCCTCATACAGATCCATATAACTTGCTCAACCACACCCTATGTCAGCATGAGCTTTGTCACATGGAATGGCATAATGACATGGTCACCAACCACTGCCAGATGATGTCCAAGTTTGATGAAGCAATTGAGAAAATGGCCCTCTCAAACTCAAGGACTCAACAAACCTTAGAGCATCTCACCACTCTTATTACTCAGCTACCTACAGCTTCATTCCAAGAGAAGACAAATGACTCTAGGCATGAATATAGACATCCATCACCTTAGGAGCCATTGCATGGTCCACGGGGCATAGTTGGTGCTAAGGGAATCCCCCCTTCTACCTATGAGATTGGTGAACCCTCTCATGAGCATGATCAGCCTTTGTTGAGTTCCCTCGTCAACCATGTAGCCAACACCCCACTGAGGTCCTCTCCCACCCTTAGTAGAAATTCCCCCACTCTCCCTAGGAGCCCCCATGCAACCTATATGAATTAGCCCCATCATGGAAAATATGGTACCAATGGCCAGCATGGCAATCATGAGAAGCATGGCTATAATGGACAGCATGGGATAAATGCACCACATGGTATGTATGGGCAAAAAGGTATGTATGGATATCATGGGATGTATGGACAACAAGGGTTTCATGGGCACATCAAGGCCCTCATGATCTACGTGACAAGATTATCCTCACTAAGTATAATGGGCAATCTTCCACACTATCATACTTGGAGGAATGGACATCCACGTTGGAGTCCTACTTTAATATCTATCCCCATACTAATGATCAAAAACTTATATTTTCTTTTCTCCACTTGGAAGGATTTTCCCACACATGGTGACATTATATCAGTCGAGAGAATCATCGGTTCATTGATTGAAAATATTTTAAAATGCATATGGTCCAAGTATTTGTGTCCCTTGTGGAAAAAGAGCGATTGGCAAGACGGTGCTACACTCTTGACTAACGTAACCTCATTGTACGTGAGTACATAAATCAATTTATGAACTTGACCGTGTATGTGGAGAGCATTAACAATGATGCTAAATTGCACAAGTATATCTATGGGTTGGAACCAAGCCTATTGGAAAATGTCATGGCCCAAAAGCCTACCACACTATTTGAAGCAATTAAACTGGCTAAGAGATATGCAAGGAAGTACCGCAAGAATGACCATTTTCAACAAGGTCTTGGACAGCCCCATATCCCTTCAAGATTAACCCCATATGGAGGTGGTTTTCAAGGCACTTCTATGCCTAATAATAGCCCCAAAATAACCCACTTACCCAACCTTCCATAATACCGAAATAAAACTGGGCACTTTTGGGACAACATTTGTCTCTAATGCTAAGAATAAGTATGCTAAAAATAAACAGTCCTCTGCATCACCTTCCGATGGCTCCAGTGGCCAAGGCTTCATTTCTTCGGATGTTGTGAAGGAATGGAAGGAAAAAGGCCTATGCTTTAAATGTGGGGATAAGTACACTACTGATTATGCCTCCAAGTGCCTTTACAAGACAACTAAGGTTAAGGTCCATAGCATGTATGTCATTGAAGATTGGCACATTGATGAGGATGACCTACTCACTGACCATGTTGAGCTTGTGAGGATCACGAGTAGTTCTATGACCTGGAGGATGGGTTTCCTTTTGACCTGGGTGATTGTCCATCACAGATACTTGATTTGACATCACACCTGCCTACCACTTCCTTTTTCTCGATCTTGTTGGATGCTTGGATAGGTTCTCAGAGCCCCAGCACCCTGCACATTCAAGGAATTATCCATGGGAAGCATGTCTTCATCCTTGTAGTGGTAGCACTCACAAATTTTTCAATAAATCAACCATTGGTTGGTTGAAATACACCTACAGAATTACACCACCCCTTGAAGGTCCAAGTAGCAAATGGAGAAGAAGAGGTCAGTACACATGCATGTTTTGGAATCCCCTTATGCTTGGCTAAAAATTATGTGGCATTAGTTGACCTAATTGCCTTAGATATGGTCCCCATTGATGTTGTCTTGGGTTGTGATTGGATAAGAAAATTGGAAAAAAATGCTATGGACTTCTCTTAGCTCTGCATGGAGTTTATGATGCATGGACAACTCACCCGCCTAGAGGGAGTTCAAGATCATGCTAATTTTTAGCTCATTACAGCAAAGAAGCTCAAATGGGAGTTTAAGAAATGCTCACAAATCTTTGTCTTGCAATTGAATAAGGACAATTCAGGTCGGCCTTCTCAAGTATCTAATGATGGACCCTTGCAGGCCCTACTTGAGGAGTATAATGATCTATTTTTAGATGCCTACAACCCTTCCCCCTAAGAAACAAGTGGACCACCCACTTGATTTACAGTCCCATTCCAAGCCAGTAGACAAGCCACCTTATAGACTCTCCAACTGTGAACATGAAGAGGTTGCAAAGCAAGTCAAGGAGCCGTTGGAGATGGGTTTCATTGAACTGAGTTCTTCCCCTTATGCATCCCCTATCCTATTAGTTAAGAAGAAATATGGCTCTTTTCGCATGTGCATTGACTACATAGACTTGAACAAAATCACATTGAAGAACCGCTACCCCATCCCATGGATTGACGATTTGCTGGATGAGTTGAAAGAGGCATGTTTTTTCATGAAGATTGACTTATGCTCTGGTTACCATTAGATTCATATGAGGGAGGGAGATGAGATCAAAATGGCCTTCAGGACAGATCGTGGGCTCTATCATTTTCTAATGATGCCTTTTGGGTTGACTAACACCCCCGCTATATTTCAAAGCCTCATGAACAAAATCCTTCAACCCTTTCTATTCAAGTTTGTGCTTGTTTTCTTTGATGACATTCTCATTTATAGAAACTGACCAAAGGAGCACTTGGCACATATCAGAAGGGTGTAACATATTGAGAGAGCATCAACTCTTTGCTAAGGAGAGAAAATGTACCTTCATGCAGAAATCTGTGGAGTACTTGGGACACATTGTGAGTAAAAATGGCAAACAAGCTAACCCGAAGAAGGCGTAATGTCTTAGGGACTAGGCCACTCCATCCACCACCACTTGATTGCGTGGCTTCCTTGGTCTCTCTTCATTTTATATATGCTTCATTAAGCACTATGCCACCATTGCACCATCTTTGATTGATCAATTAAAAAAGGAATCATTCTTTTGGGATGCCATTCATGTACCCCTTATCTACCCCCTATTTATGGTACCTTACCTTATAAAATGTACATTCCTTCCCTTAAATAACTCCCCTCCCTTACACTCACGTGGTACCATACGGTAAACCCTAGTGGACCCCCCGGTTCCTCCATGCTAAGATTGCCAAGAGCTTTCATTGGAAAGGCTTATGGAGAGATGTCAAGGACTTTGTGACCAAATGTGTTCCATGCGAATAGAACAAGGATAGTACACTCAAACCTGCTGGCCTCTTGCAGACCCTCCCTATTCTTGAAGGGAAATGAACTCATATCACAATGGACTTCATCACTAGTCTCCCCATGAGACCAAGAAAGGGTGGAACTGTATATATGTGGTAGTTGATCGCCTCACCAAAGCTGCCCGCTTTATCCCCACCAAGACCCAATACACTGCCTCTTAGGTGGCCACTTAATTTATGGAATATGTCTTCAAGTTGCATGGTTTCAAGTCATAGTACATGATCAGGATGCTAAGTTTATGAGAAACTTTTGGTAGATAAATTTCACATCTGTGGGTACCAAGCTCGCCCCATACACTGCACACCACTCTCAGATTGATGGCTAGATTGAAAGAGTGAACAAATGGCTTGAGACATATTTGATGCACTTTTGCCATGATGTGCACTTGGCTAAGTTTGCCTATAATAACTCCACCCACTTTAGCATTGGAGTTTCCCCCTTTGAGGCCTTATACGGGTATAAGATTCCCCTCCGTATAGTCTTATTCAATGATAAGATAAACCCTCCCATTTGATATACAATTTGATAAACAAAATCAACTATGAAATTGCTTAAGGGAGATAGCCTCATACTTAGGCGGCCCGCTCAGGATATCTAAGGCTAGATACTTGGTAGGGAGATTAGAAAATCCCTTCATTTAATCATGAGAAGAGTAGTATCTATAGGCAGATACAAATTTTTTGGGTTGTATAACCTACATAGTCCTAGAGTACATCGATTGGGCTTGGGCCATAGCCTTGCCCTCATGACACTCTATAGAACTTGGAAAACTTGGGTAGCATGTAAAAATTTGAACTATGTTGAGCCTCTCAGTCCAATGAATCCTCCACAACTCATACTTGAGGTTGCCCGTGTAGTCAATGTGCATGCAGTAGTTGGTGGAAGTTTGGTACCAATCCATATACTACATCTATTAGTGTGCGTGAAAGAATTGGTAGTGGGGTGGAAGAAAAATCTAGTCCATCAATCAAAACACATGCTCTTGCAAGGGTAGCTTGCATTGCGAGCCAATCTAGTATACCAGGGGGAGCATCAAATGAAAGTCCTCTTACACAAGATATCAAGTATAAGAGAGTGTCCTAATATATTTTTCTTACTAATTTTTAATGACTTATGATGCTCATAAATTGATTTAAAAATTATTCCTTTATTAAACTACAATGTTTAAAATGTTCTAGTTACATCTATTATTCGATTCTTGGAATTTCTTGTCCTTTTGTGTTAACAAGGTATTAGTCGGTCGTCTAAATTTATACTTTGATGGCAAGTTGATAGTGGTTTCTCTAGGCTCGACTATATACCTCTCAGGAGGATTTTTATGTACATCTATGGGCAAGCGGGGATAATCAAGGTGACTCAATCTTTATAGGTTAGGAAGTAAGGAATGCGAGGTTAACATTGCCCCCCTCCTAGACGGGTGCCAGTCCCATGGCACTTTTGTGTTGTTGTAGGTTGGCAGGCAATTGGCCAAGTGGTGTAAAGGTGAGGGCCACTTTTAGACTCAGGTGCTTGTGGAAGCTGTGAAATGATTTTTGTCGGAGAAGCCAAATGGATATTGCATGGTTGACGGGGGCCTCCGAAGTTGGTGGTTTGTTGCTTTTTGTGATGCCTAAAAGGAGAGGGTGCGGTGCTGTTCCTAAGGGGAGTGCCTACCTGATTATGTTAGTGCATTGTGCTTGTGCTAGTGGAATGGGGAGATGGGTCTAACCACAGGCAAGCCTGGGTGATATCCCACACTTGAGGACCCCACTTGTGCCAAGGGAGGTGCGGTGCAAGTGGCTTAGGGTGACAGGTCTAACCATAGGCGAGTGTTACCTCCCTAGGTATGTCCTGCCCTTGATGTGCCCTAAGCGTGAAGTGGGGGAGAAAAAGGGCTAGGGGGTTAGGAGTGGAGCCGGCCGACCGAAGCCACCGGCCATGCCTAACTTGAGAACCCCTAGGTGCAGTGATCGTGCTTTATGTGGTGGTAAGTGCTTCTGCAAGTGGGCTATGTTGTCTAGTCAGTGGGGAGTGTTTTTCATGCTTTTCCTTTCATGCTGTTCTTTTCTTCGCTTTTACTTTTTTTTTGAAGTTACAGTAGTGAAATGACAGCCATGGCCTAATTCTCTTCATCTGAATGAGGAGGGGAAGGGGGTCGGATGGATTTGCTCAAAAATTGGTAGCTTTGCATGTAACCTTTCAGATTCATGCAAACGTGGAGAGAGGTGGTGGAGAGGAAAGGGTGATTGCATCTAGTAAATTGACTATCATTCATGTCTTCTAGGAGGGCTAGGCAAAAAGAGGGGAGGAGACTAGCCCTCATCATTAGACGAGCCATGGCACAGCTGTCAATGGCGTTAGGGTCGAAGAAGAGGGGAGGCAGGCCGCGCTCTTGTGGAGTCAGGTCCTACTTAAGTAATAGCTTAAGTAATCTAAGGTAGTTACATGTAGTTACAAAAGCTGGATCGGGGCATGAAGAGAAATTTGCAAGGAAGCGTGTCATAGAGTCATCTAGGCTTTCTGAGTTAAAGAGGAGGGCATGTTCGAAGGATACTACATTGGAGTTATAGATAATGGGAAAGTTGTAACGCCCATGGAGGGTGGCATCAAAATCCACACCTACCCTTTGAGGGTATGCCATGTATATGGGGTTGTTTCTCTCAAAGGGTAGCGTGTTACAAAATGCCATCTAGGCGAGGATACTAATGTTGCATACTCACCTCCTCCACAGGGGTTGGCTTTTATAGCCCTGTACTATATGTGGAACTTCAAAAACTTTGTTTTGCCAATAGCCGACCTCTTCAGTTCCCCAAGAGAGAGGTGGGGGTCTTCTCTCTCTCTTCTAGCCACTTTTGTCCTAGTCGGCCACCAATCGTGATCACCTCCTCCATCACCTTAAGCAGCAAGACCCTCCGCAGGCTGTTGGGCAAGAGAAAGCTAAAGGTGAATGGATCCTTTTCTTTTTCTTGTCTCTCCCGAACCACTAGCTCTGCATGGAATCTAGCTGGGATGTCATTAGAGCAAGGTGGGAGGGGTGCGGACGGCTACACCGTTGGCTTGGCCCTTAACTGCTTCCTAGCTTCTTCGACTAACTTCCTGCATCGCTCTTTAAGTGCGGCTTGTCTCTCCGTAGATGGGTCCTCCTGTTGTTGCTCTTGAGACTGTGGCGAGGGGGTTGTGGGATCACATCCTCTCTGAATCTGCCCATGTTGAATTCGAGTTCTGCTTCCTCCCCTTGTCGGTCTCCTTGTTGTGCTCCCTCTTCAAATCCTATGGCATCTATTTCCTGGGGGGTTAGGCCGGCCAGCAGTAGGTATTTCCTTTGCTCTTTGAGGCTCAGTCTAACCTCCGCAAGTTGGGGTGGCATCTGCAGTCCTGCATGTAGGGCTCTGCATGCAATGTTAAGCTTATTTTGTGTCACCTCCAACGATTCTCCCTCCTCTGGGCGGGTGGTGTCCATGATTGTGTTGAGGAAGGCCTTTTGTTGGGCACCGAAGGCCACCTGGGCGGCTTCTGCCTTGTTGTCTGCGATGATCTTCTCTTTTTCCACCAGAGCAAGGCGCCTGCCAGTGTCTTCACCCTTCTTTCATTCTGCGTGGCCTACTCCTCTGCTCTCTTGTTCATCTCTTCTAGGCTCTCTCCTTGCCTTAGAGCCAGGGTCGTGAGCCTTTGTTCTTGGTCTTCCCATTCTCTGACCAGTTTCTCTTGTTTTTCTTTTTTGGAGTTCAGCTAATCAGTCAGGGACTTGATCTCGTTCTGCTACTGCTCCATGTTCTATTTTCTTTCCTCGTCCTTGGCATTGAGCTCAGCCATAAGCGCTTCGACTTTGGCGGTTTTTGCAATGAGCTCCTCATACTGCATGATCAGGAGCTTGTGTTCTCTTAGCATTTTCACAAGTTCCTGTGTTTTATTGTCTAGTAGTTGCCTCTAGTGCTCTTCCCTATCGTCCTTAGCCTCCAATTCTTGCTTGAGATCCGAGATCTCCCTTTGCTGCATGGCTATCATTCTAGTTTTGTCGAGTTGGAAGGCAGCTACTGACTCCTTTGTAGCCACCACCAACTCAGCCACAGCTATCTTTCGTTCCTCCTTAGCTTTCTCCAATTGGGAGAGTAGCTTGGTGACGTACTCTTCATTGTTAGCTAATGTCATCATTGTTGTGTGGATTGGTGAGGTCGAGGCTTCCACCTTCTGCCGTTTAGGGTCTTGTCTTGATTCTGCATCAGTGGCTGGCCTCTTTTGCCCCGTGGTCATAGTTTCGGTGCTTTTTCCCTGGGCCATTTCTTTGTTGATGAAGTATTGCATCCATGCCATAAAATTCGAAACATCGACATTGGTCGGGATATTGGGGGTGATGGTGGTCGGTTCGGTGGGAGGCACCATGAGGGGAGGAATCGGGTGAATTGGGGCTTTGCCCTTGCCCTCAATGACATCGGGCGGTACGATTTCCGGCGCTTGTGTGCTAGAACCAGGCCCTTCTTCTCTTTGCGGGCTCAGATTCCCCAATTCATCTACCCTGCTTTGTTGTTCGATAGATCGGTGTGTAGCCTCAGCCAGGTCTTCTTCCTTCTTTCTTCTTAGTTCCTCTTCTTCCTCAGCGGCTTTTCTTTGCCTTTTCGCTTCTGTTTTTCAGCGTTTTTCCTCATTTTTGTCTTTTTCTTCCCTTTCCTTCTTTTTTCTCTCCTCAGCCTCCTGTTTTGATGCCTTCTTTGCCTTTTGTAATTCCTCCTTTTCCTTTTCTTCTTCCTGTTTCTTCTTCTTCTCCCTCTCCTTGGCCTCCTTAAGGGATTCTTTTTTGGCCCTTTCCAAGTCCTCTTTCTCCTTCTTGCAGCCTTCATCATCCTTTTTCTTTCTTTGGGCTATTTTCTTCTTAGGTTTCTTGGTCGTCTTCTTGCTTTTCTGTTCTTCCCCTTCTTCCTCGATCTCGGTTCTGTCGGTGGACCCTTCTTTGTCCTGGTGAGGGGGCGACCTATCCGACGTTTCTCCTTCTCCTTCTTCTGCATTCTGTGTCTCCTTTACTGCCTCCTGGATGAGCGCAGTCAAAATGCTTCCGTAGCTGATAAATGAGGCCTTGGACGAGGCCTTCCTCCTTTCTGTGGCCTTGGAAGCTGGAGACTCTCCACCTATTGGCGTACTTCCCAAAGCCAGTGCTTTAGCCGCCTGGTCGATGGTTTTGCGGACATACCCATCCAGTCGACTTCATCTAAGGTGTGGGTTGCTACATTCTCTAGCACAGGCATGCTGATTTGATGCATTAAGGCATTGTAGCACTGTGGGGCTGGAGAAGAGCGCGTGCACTAGCTTTGCCTGTAGCCTGGCTTCAGCATCATGGATGTCATGGATGCTGATACCGTTATTGGTTAGCACCTCCTCTGTTTTCATTTTCAGCATGGTGTAGACATCCCTTTTATGTTTTTTCTCTATCTTCGGTTCCAATCCCAACGCCTTCTCCACCAAGGCTGGTTCAAGTGCACTTGTGCATTTTCTCCCCTTCCCACCGTCACGGTGCCACACTCCTGGTCAGGGTCATATGTCCTGAGAAACTCCACACACTTCGTGTGGTCAGGCTCTTGCGCAAATTTCTCTAGGTACTTGGTGAGATTGCACTGCTTGATGACTCTCTTGGTTGCTTCCTCCTTCGACACTACTTTTTCGATGTTCCGGATGGTCCGAAACTTCAGTTGATTGTAGGCGCGGTTTTCTAGGGATATGCCATACTGCGTTGTTTCCTCCTCCGTGAAGAACCGGAGTCAGTGGGCACGGTCTTGTTGCGACATTTTATGTTCCTGTCATAAACCGTAATTTTCATTAGTGCTTTCCACATAGTAATTTGCTGATTGCTGAAAAAGAAACACTCTATGCTTTTTGAATGAATTCATTAAGAACCAATGTAGATTTTCCTTTTCAGACTTTGACTTTTTGCCCTTTACTTCAAAGTTTCCATGCCCTTTTTCCTACCCCATCCATTTTTCATAATATATGTTTATGTGTTTCACTAATTTTGATTTGATTGGCCTGATTTGATTCACCTTACCCCCTCCCCTTCCCAGCTTGAGAAGAATCCTTCATAGGATTTAGGGTCAGAAGGGCAAGGGTGTTCAGCATGGTGGTGTAGGAGTTACTTGTGAAGGAGCCAATCATAGAACTGGGGGTTGTATTCTAAGTGAGCTTCATGGTCCAGATCAAAGGGTCGAATCCCCACTTGCATGATATATGTGAGAACATTTGTTAGGAAGTCACCAGAGTTGACACGGCTAGCAATGTGTAACTCTTCCTCAGTCAACAAGCGATCAAGGTAGGGGTGTCCTTTGATGTGTTCTTCCATGGGTCGGCCCCAAAGAGTGGTTAACACTCTATATGAGGTTGGCATGACATATGTGGGGTCGTATTCTGCTGTTTTGATAGCGCGGTGCTGCTCAGTGTTGGTCATTATGCAGCACCCTTCAACTTCCCATTGCAGCCTAAGAGTGTACCAATGCCTCAAGAATGGGGAGTCAACATCAGTGAGCTTTGATAACACTGTGATTTCTTGATCAGTGATAGCAGAAGTGGTTCATTGATCATATGACGTGATGAGGCGCTGTTTGATGGCTTGCTTCTTAGAGATCTCACTATTGAGCAATTCAGCAGAGGAGCGAGAAGCTTTTGCGAATGCAAATTCAAAGGTCTCCCAGGAGCATGGCATTGTTTTAACTTCAGTTGCAAAGGGTTCCTCCAATAGTCCTAAGTCTAAGCGGTCGTAGCTTAATGCTAGCGACATGAAGGTGGTGTCTAGTCATTTAATGCATTCCACCACGTCATCCCCGGTGTCCTTAGCAAGGTCAGCGACCAATGCTAAAAAGGATTTGTGTTCATAGGAGGGCGTAAGGCCAACGAGTGGTCAAGGTTTGCTAGAACTAGAGCCTGTGACAACGAAGAGTCGCGGTTGGGAGTGTTTTTGAGTCTGTGGTTGGGCTGCTTGGATTATGGGTGGATTAGAAGTAGCCACGATGGATGGATTGCTGCATTCAGGTTGGATTGACTTGGTCGGGTGATGAATCTTGTGACAGAGTCTGTTGTTTGGGCCGATAGGCTTGTGTGACTCTCTTGGGTTTAGGCGTGGATGAGTCGGATGGCTGTGGTTTTGGAGAGCACTACGGCTTATGGTTTGGAGGATTTATGGGACTTGGGTTGATCAAGCTTGAGGGGGGTGTATGAGCAGTGCCTTTGGCCGTGTAGGCCTTAGGGATCCACAGCCAGGTGTTGCCCACGGTAGTAGCCTTGCTCATGCAAGAGGGCTTTAGGGACCCATCTTTGCTTGATCATGCGGCACTTTCTGTGATTGCGTCTTGGCCTCCTAGGTTTAGAGTTTCTGGTTTTATGAGGATAGGAGCGTCGACTCCTAGGCGACGGTTGCGGCTGCTTAGGTTGCCATTGAAATCTAGGCTGTTGGGCCTTAGGTTTTGCTGTTGTGGGCTATGATTCATGAAATCTAGGAGGTGGCGGCCGCGCACTATCCCCCTCCTTGGACTTGGTTACGGATATTTCTACCGATGGCATTGCGGACAGTGATGAAGTCGCGCAGCCCTTGCTAAAAGCTGTGACAATGCGAACGTTGCCTATTGTGAGATGGATGCGCTGTGACTCATAATCAACATTGCAGTGAGTCTGCTTTTTGAAAGTTTGCCCCAATAGCGACTCCGTGCCTGCGTTTTTAGCATTTGGTAACACGTAAAAAATCATTGGGACAGTCTCAGACTCGATAGAAACGGCGGCTCTGCACTTGCCGAGAAGTGCGTAGGAATGGGCCCCATATGGGCTTAATTTTGCATTAGTGGGTTGAAGTGGTGGTCTGCCAAGTTGAGTCCAATGATCGTGAGTTAAGACATTGAAGTCTGCTCCCTCATCGATCAAAGCATTGAAAGCGCATGTTTATTTTGCAGTGACTGTGATATGGAGGTATGCGGGCTCTACGGCTTCCTCATCCTCATCATCAACCTCAGTGATTGTGGCCACTCGTATCTTGACAGGCGGTTCTAACATCGGGGGCTCGTGCAAAGGATGGGTGGGAGGGTAGTACTTCTTGACACGACTGCCATTGAAGAAGCCTATGCCCTCACCGTCTAAGGTCTCGAGCTTGACATTGCCTGTGCAGCTGATCGCACGAACTTTGAAAGGTCCAAGATCTCTAAATTTTATTTTCTGCTTATGCCCCTTAACTGAGTAGAGGAGCACTAAGTTGCCATGTTCAAAGTCGCGCTGCTTGACATGCTTGTCAAACCAACTCTTGCGTTGGGCCTTCTCACATATAAGCGCATGGGTGGCTAGAAGGCAAGTCTCTGAGAGGTGGACCAAACGGTTGCATCCATGCCTCCTTCCCTTCCCATCGTTCTTGAAGTGCTATTCTCAGGCTAGAAACGAAGAATTCTAATGGTAGAACTACTTCAGTTCCATAGGTCAGCCTGAAGGGGGTTTGATCGACAGCTATTTTATAAGCTGTGTGGTAAGCCCACAAAGCTGCCATCAACTTGTTGTTCCAGTCGCTGCGTGAGGTTGAGACCACCTTGGTTAGGACATTGACAAGAATCTTATTCGTGGATTCTTCCTGACCATTTGCTTGAGGGTAGTATGGTGAGGATTTGCGATGGATGATGAGAAAGGTGGATAGGAGATACGCTATCACTTCATTGATGAAGTGCGTGCCATGGTCACTGACCAGTTCGATGGGGCAGCCGAATCGCGAGATCACTTGCTCCCATAAGAACTTGACAGTCATCCTAGCGTCGTTTTTTTGTGTCGCTCTTGCCTCTGCCCATTTCGTGAGGTAGTCCACGGCCACAATGATGTACTTGGCCTGCGAATATTGTGCCACAGGATTGATGGGTCCTATGAAGTCAATTTCCCATTTTTCAAAGGGTTGTCGTGCAATAACTGAGGTCAACTCCATCTGATCCTTGCAAATTGGGACTTTTTTCGTTGGCACTCATCACAATGCTTGACGAATCGCGCTGCATCACAGAAAAGCGTGGTCCACCACAGTTGAAATTGTAACATTTTTCGTGCTATCATATCTCCGCTAAAGTGCTCGCCAGCAATGTCGCTATGTGCCTCTGAGAGCACATCGTGCATCTCATGTTCGCATACGCATCTGCATAGCAATCCGTCTTGCCCCAGCCTATAGAGTTGGCCTGCGATTAGTTGATAGGGCTGGATCTTAAGGATTAATAGCTTAAGTCGGGCTTTTTCTATCGATCGATCAGGCAGTCTGTGTTCAAGCACTTGGACTATGTTATCCACCCAATATGGTGTTAGATCAGCCTTGAATAAATCTCTCTCGCTGGACAGGTAAAATAGATGGGCGTCGGGTAATTCATCAACAATGCCTTGTCTAGCGGCTTCTCCCGTGGGAATGCGTGACATATGGTCAGCCATGTAGTGCTGTTTTCCTTTTCGTACAACCACGAAGAAGTCGAATTCCAAGAGCAGAAGGAGCCACCAAGCTATGCATCCTGTAGTGCAAGGTTTGTTTACTAGATAGAGCAGGGCTTGATGGTCCACAAAAAAGGTAAAAGGTGTGGCCAATAGATAGTGCTAGAATTTCTTCACAGCAAACACCATGGCTAATCCTTCTCTTTTTGTCGTTGAGTAGTTCATTTTTGTCTCAGTGAGTTGTGTGCTAGCAAAGCTCACTGGATAGTCTAAGTTGTGTTCTCCAGGTTGGCACAACATTGCCCCCACCACAAACTTAGAAGCATCGATATGCACATGGAAAGTAACGGTCTAATCTGGGGCTCGTAGAATTGGTGCTATGGTTAGAGCCTTTTTCAACTCTTCATATGCTCATTGGCATGCCTTGGTCCATTCGAAGACAATCAACAGCTTGTATAAAGGTGTGGCAATCAATGGATAGTTCAGTACAAACTGCTGATAGTACCTTGTATGGCCTAGGAAGCATTGAACTCCCTTGTAGTTGATTGGGGGTGGAAGGTCAACAATAACCCTGACTTTCGAGAAGTCAGTGGCAATGCCGTTCTTCGACACCACGTGCCCTAAGATGCATCCATGCTTTACCCAAAACTGGCACTTTAAGGGGTTCAAGGAGAGACGATATAAGCAACACCGCTCAAAGACTGCGCGGAGTTTGTCTAAGTGTTCGATCTAGGTCGAGTGGACATAGAGGTCGTCGACAAAGACTTCCAACTCCTTGTGAAGGATGTCTTTAAAGATGGTGCACATGAGGCATTGGAAGGTGGCAGGGGCATTAGTCAACCCGAAGGGCATGACTTTGTAAGCAAAGACGCCCCACTTAGTAGCGAAGGCAGTCTTGTGCCTGTCCGCAGGATGCACTTGCACCTGGTTGTACCCTGAGAAGCAGTCCAAAAAACTGTAGGCTTCCTTGTCTACCACTCTCTCAAGCATGTGCTCGATGTATGGCAATGGATAGTTGTCCCTCTTAGTGGCAGTGTTCACCTTCTTGTAATTGATGCACACTCGGATTTTTCCATTCTTCTTCATCACGATGACTATGGGCGATACCCAGTCTGTGTGTTCAATTTCGTAAATGAATCCTGCTCTCATCAGCTTATCAATATCCTCTTTAACAGCATGAGCGTGTTTTGCATTCATAGGGTACAGTCGCTGCTTGACCGGTGTTGCGTCTGGCGTCATGGGTATGTTGTGAGTCATGACACTCGGATCTACCCCCTTAAGCTCTTCTAAGGACCAGGCAAGCATGTCTATGTACTCTCGCAAGAGAGCGACAAGACTCGTTTCTTCTTCCTCAGTCAAGTCATCAGCAATGAAGACTGGTTGGGGTGTTTCTCCTTCCTAGGCTAGGTTCACCTCCTTGACCTTGGCTGATCGGTTCGCTCTTTTGCCCTTGATGCTTGGCACCTAATAGAACTACTACCCTATCCCTTTTTTTGAATTTCGTAAATCTTTTAGGGAGGTCCTGCGGTTTTCGTTGTTCTTTCATTCGTGTATCCCTAGGTTGTTTTGCCTTTTTCTGCCTTAATCGTCTACGCCTCAGGTGGATGGGTAGGTCCCCCTTGGTGTGTCTGGCCATGGGCGGCCTAGGGATTTCTGGATCACTATCCGAACTAACCTCCGACTCAGAGTCAAACTTGTTGCCAAGCTAGAAGTAGAGAAAGACACATTAGTGGCCTTCCAGCTTGAGAGAACCCACCATGTGGCCAGTGTTCAAAGAGAAATAAGTGAGCTAAAGGCAAAGCTCAAGGCTAAGGAGGGGCAAGAGGAAAGCTAGCAAAAGAAGCTTGAAGATGAGAATCAAGAGCTAGTGGGACTTCGAAAAGGGAGTACAAGCTCCTGATCCTACAACAAGAAGAGCTACAAGGACAAATGAAAAGAGTCAAGAATGCCATGGAGGAGTTTGCGACTGGAGAAGAAGAGAGGGCCCAAAGATATCAAGAGAACATGGAAATTTTGGAGAAGAGAGTGGTAGTAGAACTAGAAGAGTAGAAGAGACTAGAAAGAGAAATCAAGGAGCAAGAGCAGAGAATAAGGGCATTAGCTCAAAAGCATAATGAAAGCTCGAAAGAGATGAAAAGAAGAGCAGATAAATGGGTGCACATGAGTGAAAGAAGAGTAAGAGACCTAGTGAGCTGACTAGCCCTTGCAAAAGGTGACAAGGTATTAGCAGAAAGCAGGGCAGAGGTAGTGCAAATAAGCTTGGAAGCCCAACAATGCACCTTCCTCAATACTCTCTTGGATGCCACACAATTGGAAGAGGAGGAGACCGTTGAGTCACTAAGGAGAAAGCTGGAGATCGCCCGTAGGGCTCTAAGACACGGGTTGCACATCCAACCACAAGTAGCACAAACTAGCCAGAGCCTACAAGATCAAAGAAGCTACTTGCTAAGGGCAAGCTTGACGGTCCAAGAAGTGGACTGTCTAGGGACTAAGGAAGGAGAGCCACAAGAGAAAAGGGGAGAGGAGATGCAAAGGCCAACTAAAGAAGCATGACCAAGCTTCAAAATGGGGTAGCAAGATGAGGAGTTAGTCCCACAGCCTCCCTCTCCATGGCTAGAAGTATATCATGAAATAATCACCACTACGAAAAGGAAAGCAAACAAGAGAGAAGAATCCTACCTTTTGGGGAACAGAGGCTCTGTTGACTACTAGGAGAACAAGGTCATGGAGGTGCCCAAAATAGTAAAGGGCTACGAGTGCTAGCCAAGGTGGAGAATGCAAATTTGGGATGACAACATGGATGACTAGATGTCGTTTTGCAACATCCTACCCTTCAAGAGGAATAACCCCACTTACATGCCATATCCTAGAAGGGTAGGCTTGGACTTCAATCCAGATGTCCATGGCCGATATGACTTTCCAAAAGTCTATAATGTGAACGACACCACCAAGCCGCCCGAGGAAGTGCTCACCTTTTATGAGCATGACTTCTATGCCTCTATTGACCATTTCCTCAATAAATTCAGCTCTTTCCCGAACCTTGCTTTCCTCACACAACTTGTAATTACCTTAGGCTCCCTAGAGTATTATTAAGGAAAGACCCTACTCCATAAGAATACCGCCTCCCACCACTATTTTTTGATCTCAATGGCAGCATAGATAACTATGCAATGGCTAGGCTAATGATGCACACTACCCTCTTACCATCTTTTTTCATAGCCCTCTTAGAGGACATGAGTGACAGCCACTTCACTAACTGCAACCACCCATTTTTGTTCACAACTCCCCTCAATGTTTGAATGAGCCTAAAAGGATACATGCAGGGGAAAAGCTTTCTTAATAAGTCCCTTAAATCCCCACTTCTCCCTCTCATGACCACAAACATGACGATTAGCTCCTTGTTATAATTTATTTCAAAAAAAGAAAAAGAAAAAAGAGAGAAAGAAGAAGAAGAAAGATGGCGAAAGAAAGAGAAAATAGAGAAAGAAAAGGACAAGAACGAGAGAACATAGAAGAAAATCACAAGAAAAGGCAAGAAACTCATGAGTGTCACAGTCACTACACCTAGGGGTCCTCAAGGTAGGTGCATTGATGGCTTTGGTCGGCCGGCTCCGTCCCTAACTCCCTAGCCCATTTTGATTCCCCACTTCATGCTGCTTAGGGCACATCAAGGGCATGACATACCTAGGGAGGTCAACCTCACCTACGGTTAGACATGTCTCACTAAGCTACACCCACTGCACCTTCCTCCTGCACAAGCTGGGTCCTTAAGTATGGTACAACACTAGACCTATCTCCTAGTTCCACTAGCATGAGCACAATGCACCACACGGTAAGGTAGACACACCCCCTAGGCAATGCACTTTTCTTCTCTTTGCAGATGCATTCGAACGCTCCCAACCAACGACATTGGAGACCTCACCATCCACTCAACATACCCTTGATCTCCAACATTGCAATTAATTGGCAAACTTCTCTTCCATGACCACTCCCCACAAGGCCCCATCATCAACTCACACAACCACCCTTCAAATCGTCGAGCCCTCATCAACAAAGATCCATAAGTGCCATAGGACTGGCATTTAACTAGGAGGGGGTAATATTAATCCTGATGCAAGATGAAAAAAAGAAAATTAAAAATTGAAAATAATGAGAAAAAAGGGAACTTGGAAAATGAATAAGAGAGGAAAGGCCAAAAGCACAAAAGGTCAAATTGAAGGTAAATGCACATTTTAAAATGCAAAGGCATCACCAAAATTTTGTAAAAGAGCACCAGGCTCCCTCCTGTGCAAATTGTAAAATCTAGATGAGTATAGGTTAAGGGATAAGACAACTAGAAGGGAATAGGGAAAGATAACCTTGGCAAGCTGCCTGGTCATGTAAAAAAGGGGATGGGTGTCCAAGGGATTTAGGGCTTGTATATAAAATCAAAAAGTAAATAAGAAGCTCATTATTTGTGTGGGCTAAAGTGGCTTCTTCTTCTTCTTCTCTTCTCTCCTCCCCTTCTTGCTTGTGTGTGCTTGTGTTGAGAGAGGGAGTGTGAGAGTGTGAGTGAGTGAGAGTGTGAGGGTGAGGCATTGGAGAGGAGAAGCTCTCCATCTTCTCCTCTTTTCTTCTCTTCACTTCTCTTGTCTTGTGCACAGCTATGGAGGATGGAGCTTGAGGAATGAGGCTTGAGATTGCTTGAGCTTGCATCTAGTATGGTGAAGCTACTGGAGTGCTTGAGGGAGGAGACCACTCATTTGGGCATCAAGGAAAACTCACTACACTTGTAGGATCGAAAGTGTGTCGGCTAGTTGAGAGATAGCCATTAGAGCTTGCTTGAAACACTTGAACAATAAGCAGTGCGTAGGTCTTGGTAGTCGAGTGTGACCTCCCACTACAACCTTATTAGGTATTGGTGGCTGAGTAGTTGGTATTACATTGAAATTCATCATTTGGATTCTTCTATTTAATGGAGCCATTTGGCTAGCCATTAGCATAGTAGCATTAGGAGGAGCTAGCAACATAGATACATTTTGCGTCATGCTTCCTCTTACATTAAGCTTGGTCATGGGTGGACTTATCACACCTTGACATCCACTAGATGTAGTTGATGCCAAATTATTATTAGGACCGAAACTTGAATAAATATTTTTCCTAGATGCATAGGCCGCTTGCAATCGTGACTTTATCTCCCTCTGCTCATATAATAGTAGTATCTATATTAGAAAGAGGAACACTACTCAACTACACTTGGTTTTTAAAGTCCAATCCATGTAGAAAGTACTACAATTGGAGAGCAAGTGGAATAGAAATAGAGGCTTGCAATTTTCAAAACATCTCCTTTAATTTCTTGGCATAAGCTCGGGAATTCTCATGAGGCTCTTGATGTGTTACATTCAAAATACGTAGCCAATATTGATCACCTCTCTCAGGGGCAAACTCTATTTGGAAGGTTGCATAAAATAGATATATCATAGTTATGGTTCCAGATTCCAGGCCATGATACCACATGTAGCTCTTTCTTTCAAATTCATATTAAATAACATCATGAGATGTCCTTTGTCTTGAATTTGACAATTAAACATTAACTTTTGGAACTCACTAATATGGATCTCTACATCCTCTTCTTCTAACTTATTAAAAATGGGTAGGGAAAAACCAAGCATAGAAAAATCCACCATTCCTATTGCTATAGGTATCACAATGGTTATGTCATAAAAACAATCACGTTTTCTCTAGGGGTTTGTATTGGGGGGATTACACTCCCACTCAAAGTAGGTTGACTTTTTGGGAAAAGAGAGATGCTAGAGCTTCTTCCTCCCCCTAACAAACTAACTGGAGTAATAGGGTAAATAAGACCTCTCACTCTTAGCGATATTGGATTGCTATGCTTAGGAGAATACCTGTTAAGGATCTTTTCTCTCCATCTATGTATTGGATTTATCTCAATTATTTCTACTATAAATACTCATTATTTTGTTTCTTTTCATCACCTAGTAGCAAAGATTAGCATGGCAATTAGCATACACGATTTCATCCACATGCAACATTTCTTTCTACCATTTTTATCAATTATTATCAAAGCTACTTCATTTTGCATGTGTTTCCATCTCGGGCCCAACATCACCCACGTGAGCATCCAAATCCCAATCTCAAAATTTTCCATGTTTGTCTGAGACTCTTGCACTACTCAGCACTTGAGATTGTCAATTTTTTCGCTCAAAAAAAGTTATAAAAATCCAAAACCACTATGGGATTTGCCTTTAAATGTGACTTAAAAGACCTGTTGTCAAGAGCTTTTGTGTAAATTGAAAATCCCTAGTGAAACATTAGATAAGTAGAATGTCTTTAGCTTAATTGTTTGTATAACTGTTTATTTTTTTGTTTTGTAGTTAGAACTTTTGTGTTTGTCTAGAGCAAGAACTCTTTTTATCATTTTATTTGGATGTTTTGAGCTTGAAATTTTCATTGCCTTGATTGAGGTTGGTGTTTTTCTAGACAGATTGGAGGACTTTTATGGTAGCTACTAGACATCCTGAAATAGGTATACTTTCTTGTTGAGGTCTTCACACATCACAGAGGCTATGGGTTCACTAGCACTTCACATTGTACTTGTTGGACTATGAATACCCTTCACTCGGGGGGTCGTCTTGTGATTTTATCAACTATTGATATGCCATGGGTTGGGTTAATGCACTTATTGCACCATAGTTTAGCACTAGCATGATGATACCCATTGCAACTATATGTAGTAAATCTTAGATACATGCGCACTTGATAGATGATCTTTTATAGTGCATGTATTGTTCTTTGTACGCATGAGAGTTGGGAATTTCATCACCAAATTAGAAATCTCAAGATGAGTAAAAAAGATGGTTGGTGGGTTATGGACTTCTCCAGTTGAGAAAAGGGTTGTTTATTTGGTCAACATTATGAGAGAACCTTTGTTTCATAAGTATTTTTGAGATTTGGATGGAGTGCATGCAACATTTCTTCTTTCCACCATTGAGTATGTGAGGTGAGGTTAAAGAGTGTAAAGTAATCAAGGAATGGTGTTTACATCTTTGCATGATCAACTTATTTTTTTAAAAAGAAGACAGGAAAAAGAATAGATAGGAGATTCAAATGAGTCCAAGACATGTCCATACATCATGAATCAATCATAAGACCTTCTGCCAAGTCTATCAAGCTTTTACACAAGATAAAGACAAAGCTCAGTGATTTAAACTCTGCATGTACTACATGTAAACTCTACTCTATATCTAATAAATACAAAGCTCAATGATTTAGACTTTGCATGTATTGCATGTAAACTCTACTCTACAAAGAGTCCAAATAATCCAAATGTCAATAGGTTTGGATGATTTCGTGGTAGGAGAAGCCTAAGTACTTCTCCCCAAAGCACTGTGTATTGATAAAACCTGAGAAGGGAAACAAAAGCCTTGTATGAGACTCCAAACACACTTCAACCTTGTGTATTGCTAGTTATTACAAAAATCATAAGCTGATCATTTGATAGCTAAACTATAAGACAAATGGTTCTTGGTGAAAGGGGGATGCAAGAGACGCGGGAGAGAAGAGCACACACAATGTAGGTGATGTCAACAATGTTATGGCACCCTTATTGCACTTTCATATATATATGAATAAAGAATATGGGTGGTCATTGTACACGGGCAGGCCCAAGGGCCTTTTACCCCAACAACCTCCCACTAAAAGGCCAATGGGCTAGGGAGTGAAAAAACAAAACAAAAGAAAAGAGACAAGGTGAGGAATCATGACATCTCACCCAACGCCCAATCAGAAAGTGAGCTGTGCAATAAGTGTCGAGAATATTAGAGTCCAAGACATCCAGGAGGCAAGTTATCCCGTAGCTCCATACAACAAAGCAATCTAGCACAACCCATGAGTGCAAGGCTATACATCATCATCATCATCAGAGTAGCGCATAGCATCAGTGTGGCACATACAAGACAACAGAGAGCATCCAAACTCTCTAGAGTCAATCATTGAAAGAGGGCCAGCATCTCGGACACAAGTCAGACGGGGTCTCAAGATAGTATGCAGCCTCACTGAAGTGAAAGACTGACATACGGCTATAGAATCAGTCATAAAATGCACTGAACGCACATCAAGAGGCCTGAGAGGTGTTTGCGTCTCATAAAAGACAGCATGATGGCTACGTAGAACCTGTTGGGCATCCAAATCCCAAAACCTATAAGCCGTAAAGTCCCCATCTCCATAACCAAGGAGAAGACATCTGCGTGACATAGACTCATGTGGCATATTGACAGATGCCTGGCAGCCAAACATCCTCAAGTGATCATAGGAGGGTCTCATACCACTCCATGCCTCATGCGGTGTAACATTGTCCAAATTCAAGCACGGCATCCTGTTAACCAAGTAGACTGCCGTCATAAGGGCCTCAACCCAAAAGCCATAAGACAATCCAGTTGTGGTAAGCATAGCAGCAACCTTCACTTGTAAGGTTAGGCACATGCCATGAGCAATCCCATAATACCGGGGGCATAAGAAATCAATGCCATGCTACTGAAAAGAGATTCGTACACTGGGAGAGATAGCATAGCTCTCATAATCCATCTACAAGCGCCTAGGCCTGCAACCGGCAAAATCCATAAACCTGTCAAGCATAGCTGCGACATCCTCAATCCATACCAAAGGGAAGCCCAAACACGGTGGGTAGCATGATCCATGAAGGTCACAAAATACAACGCTCCACCAAGTGACTGGGAAGGCATAGGTCCATATATTGCAACATGGACTAGATCTAGAGGAGCATGCCTCACACGATCGCCATAAGCCAAAGAGGCTCTGCACGGACCATGAGTACAATGAGGGCAAGTAGCATGGGGAAGAGCAGGCAATAAGCCCATATCACATAAAGCATCCATCTTAGTGTGTCGTACATGGCCTAGGCGACAATGCCATAACAATGCATGTGGTATCTGCGTAATTGCAACCATAGAATCTCCCACATGAGAGACATGCACTACATAATCACTGCCATATCTAGCACCTCTGGCCAATACCAAGCAACCACGATGGATTTTCCATGAAGTATCCCCAAGAGACACATAATATCTTGCACCATGCAACTGACTGACAGAGATCAGGCTCTTACTGAGCATGGGTATATGCAAGACATCACGGAGCATAAGAGAATACCCATTTGGCAAAGCCAAGTGTATATCCCATGTACAAGGCCCAAAGAAATACATCCGTCAACCTCCCTGTAAGAAGAGAACCAAGCTCTATGCGAAGTAACATGACAAGATGCCATACTTTCTAAAAGCCAATCAAAGGTATAGGCCGTATCACTAAGCAAGTAATCTGCAGGGTAACACGATGCGAGGAGTCTAGGCTCAGCTGCATCATCATGGGTAACTACATGCACCATACCACTATCAACAGTGGTCTCACCTACTGTATCAATGACTCTACTCTCATGTCTAGTGCGGCACAATCTTTTCTGCTCTCTAATCCACTTGAAGCATTTACGCTTCACATGCCCTGTCTTTCCACAATGAAAGCAAACACAACCTGTAAAACCTATAGAAGAGGACAACTGCTCTGTAATAGCATGAGTAGGGTTGCCCAATACATTCAAGGAGCTCAAAGAATCAGGGGAAAACTTGTAGAAGAGGACAACTGCTCTGTAATAGCATGAGTAGGGTTGCCTAATACATCCAAGGAGCTCAAAGAATCAAGGGAACTCTCATAAGAGAGAACATGCTCATCAAGAGGACTATCTGCATGACTAGAAGAGATGGAAGTCATCATAGCATATTGCAAAGGGGACTTGTCCAAACCAGAAGGGGAGAACACAAAGGCATCAACCACAGATGCAAAAGCTCCCACACGGACAAGCCTAGCAGACAAAAGCATGACATATCCAACCATTGTAGCTCGCAACCATAAAAGCATAAGCATGCCTCGGAGCCATAAATGCATAAGCATCCCTGAAACATAGGAGTATACATAACTTTGCAGTGTCTCATACCATGTACGAACATACATGTCTAGCCAAGAACAGCAGGTGGCAAGTAAACCTACAAGAATCCCAATAAAATCCCAAATATTTGTGTAAAAGCATCCAGGTAAGAGGCTCTGTAAAATACATAGCAATAGACCATGTGCATACACAGGTGGCCATAAAGATCAACTGCTCCCTGACATATATGGACAATAGCAGTCTAAATAGCATAGATGCCATACAGCATAGAAGCAAGATGGCCATAAATGTAAATCCCAAGCACTATCCAAGTCCATTGATCAGTAAGTATCCTGCATATCAAATGCAAACGAGCAATCACAGCTCAATAGGTAACTGCCAAAACACGGGAGCAGTCCACTCCTCAATACCTGTAAGTGTATCCAAGTAATAGCCAAGATCCACAATCAAAGCATCAAATCCCATATAGCATCCAAGGTCGTAACGGAAAAAGCCTAGTCCTAACAAAAAAATCCAAGTCAATGTCCAACTGCTCAAGGGAATACTCAAATGAATGTCGAGACGAGCTCAAACAACTGTCATCCACAGCCAAAGCATAAAGCATTCACCAAGACATCATAACCCATACTAGGTAGCCGAGGCATAAACCATGTCATAGATGAAATGCCAGCTACAAAGAAGCAACAATCAAACCCAAATCGAGCTCTAATCTCAGCTCAAAAGCATTCCGGAGCATAAACAAGACATGTGGCATAGTCCAAATGCGTGAATACATCAACCCAAGTAGCTGGGAGCACCCCGTACGCAATTGGCATAACCTGGGAAATCATTAAATAGCTTCAGCCCTAAAATTTCTAGTAGCATATAGCCTCTATAAACTAAGAAAATGAGTGCTCAATCCAAGCTCAAATCCATAGGCAAACCATAGGCATACATTCCCGTATGTATAGGCACCAACCGGGCATAATCGGGCATCAAATGCCAAGATTTGTAAACATAAAATTGAAGTAACAGGTGGCTGCCCTGTTTTTGACATATCTGGGACTATTCAAAACAGTCAATGGCTGAGCTAAATCAGCTCCAAATGCGTCTCATATAAGAGGCATAACATCCACAAGTGATCCGGTATCAATATACATTAGTAGAAGCATCACATAAGCCATAGGCATACAAATACATGCTGTCTTAGACCTGAAATCTGTTGCAGCATATTCTGTCATCGGAATTGGGAAAATCCAACATCACCATTGCGTCTGGAGCGTGCCAAAACCTAAACTTAGACTCTTACCTTGCTTGAATCGGATTCCGAATGCCCGAGATATGACAAAAAGAGTGATTTTTGAGCCATTTTTGCAAACGGGAACAAATAAAACGTGAGCATGATGTTGTACTTGAGGGGCCAAATCAGGGTGGGTAGGGGATAAGCAAGAGCCCAATGAAGGCCTACAAGAGGCCTACATAAGCCTAGGACAAGTCCAAGCAAGAGGTGAAGAGAACAAGCTTCAATGATGAAAGTTATGGATGCCTCTTCATGAAACCCTATTGTTCATGTCAAAGAATGGCTGAGAACTGAGTGAGAAGCAAGCTCTCATACCTCGTGTAGATGCCAGGGAAGGTCGGGAAGCGCTCGCGAAGGACCTGCTCTGATACCAATTGAAAGGGATGCAGGAGACACAGGAGAGAAGGGCACACACAATGTAGGTGCTGTCAACAATGTTATGACAGCCTTATTGCACTTTCATATATATATATGAATAAAGAATATAGGCGGTCACTGTACACAGGAAGGCCCAAGGGCCTTTTACCCCAACACTTGGATTATCTAGACAATGTCTTCTACTACTCAGAAGCAATCTCTAAGCATTAGATCTCCTAGAGCTCCTTGTTAATATGTACTAAACACTAGCTTTTTCTTTGTCACTCAAATGGCAAATCTGATGGTTTCTTGGCTCCAAAAGGGAGGTAAAACCCTATGACAGTTGGTCAGAATTCTTCCAGATCACTTCTTCTTCCCTCTTCCTATCTAGAGTATTCTATGGCTACTTGAAAACTATGGTCGTGCACCATGCGAATTCAGGGGCCCTTCTTTTTTTAATAAGTTTTTCCAAAACTGGCTAGAAATTAACTTGCTTTTTGCATGTCATCCTATTCTAGAAGCTTTCTATACCTTTTTAGGATATTTAAAAGAAATATTAGCCAGCAAATGATCATCTTATGAATGCTGTAATAACAGGAATACATAGGGATAAAGTGTATTTGGAGTCCCATACAAGGGCTTTGTTTCCCTTCTCAGGTTCTATCAATAAATAGTGCACCTTAGAGAAGTGTTTGAGCTTCACCTACCAAGAAATCATCTAAACCTATTGAAATTTTGATTATTTGGACTCTTTGTCTTGGATGTATAGTAGAGTTTACATGTAATACATGCAGAGCCTGAATCATTGAGCTTTTTCTTTATTTTATGTAAAGTCTTTGGCAAACTTAGTAGAATGGCTTATGATTGATTCATGATGTATGGACATGTCTTAAAGAGAACTTGATTCCCAGCATTCTTGGGACTCATTTGAATGTCGTACTTATTCTTTTTCTTATTTTCTATCTCCTATTCTCTACTTCCTTCTCTCTCCGATCCCTGATGCATACAATCTTTCAACTCAAACCCCTCCGACATTAGTGAATCTAATGCAAAAAGTTGACAAAAGAAAAGGCTGGATGGGAGAACCTTCAAGTACAATTTCTAGTGATATTTTGTAACATCTAGTGCAGAATACAAATATGCTTATGCAAGTACAACATGTATCCATCAAGGATCAAAGAGAGAACGGAGTAGAGAATAGGAGATAGAAGAAAAGAAAAAGAATAGGTAGGAGATTCAAATGAATCCCAATAATACTAGAAATCAAGTTCTCTTCAAGACATGTCCACACATCATGATTCAATCATAAAACCTTCTACCATGTCTACCAAAGCCTCTACACAAGATAAAGACAAAGCTCAATGATTCAGACTCTGCATGTATTACATATAAACTCTACTATATATTCAAGAAAAAGAGTCAAAAGAATCCAAATGTCAATAGGTTTGGATGATTTATTGGTAGGCGAAGCCCAAGTACTTCTCCCAAGAGTACTATATATTGATAGAACTTGAGAAGAGAAACAAAAGCCTTATATGAGACTCCAAACACACTTGAGCCTTGTGTATTAATAGTTATTACAAAAATCATAAGCTAATCATTTGATCACTAAACTCCAATATAAATGGTTTTTGGATTATTCAAACAATGCCTTCTACTACTCAGAAGCAATCTCCAAGCATTAGATCTCTTGGAGCTCCCTATAATACCAAAAATATACACCAAATACTAGCTCCTTCTCTACTACTCAGACGACAAATGTGATGGTTCCTTTGGCTCCCAAAAGGGGATTAAAACCCTAGGACACTTGGTCAGAATCCTGTCAAATCACTTCTTCTTCCCTCTTCCCATCTAGAGTGTTGTTTGTTGCCTGAAAACTGTGGTCATGTGCTGCACAAATTTGGGAGCCCTTCTTTTTTTAATGAGATTTTCCAAAACTATTTGGAAAGTAACTTGCTTTCTGCATGTCACTCTATTCTAGAAATTTTATTTACCTTTTTAGGATATTTACAATATATATTAGCCATCAAACGATCAGCTAATGAATGCTGTAATAACAGGAATACATAGGGCTGAAGTGTGTTTGAAATCCCATACAAGGGCTTTGTTTCCCTTCTCAAGTTCTATCAATACAAAGTTCTCTTGGAAAAGGTACTTGGACTTCTTCTACTAAGAAATCATCTAAACCTATTGACATTTGGGTCATTTGGACTCTTTGTCTTGGATGTACATTAGAGTTTACATGTAATACATATAGAGTTTGAATCATTGAGCTTTGTCTTTATCTTGTGTTATGGCTTTGGCAGACTTGGTAGAAGGTCTTATAATTGATTCATGATGTATGGACATGTCTTGAAGAGAATTTGGTTTCTAGCATTCTTGGGACTCATTTGAATCTCTTTCCTATTCTTTTTCTTCTCTTCTATCCCTATTCTCTACTTCATTCTCTCTTTGATCACCAGTGGATACAACCTTTTAACTCAAACCCCTCTCACATTGGTGAACCCAACATGACAGGTTGGTGGAAGAAAAGGCAGGATGGAAGAACATTTAACTATAGTTTTTAGTAATGTTTTGCAACATCTAGTGCAGAATATGAACATGCTTATGCGGGTACAACAACATGTATCCACCAAGGATCATAGAGAGAAGGAACTAGAGAATAAAAGATAGAAGAGAATAAAAAGGATAGGTAGAAGATTCAAATGAATCCTAAGAATGCTGGAAATCAAGTTCTCTTCAAGACATTTCCATACATCATGAATCAATCATAAAGCCTTCTTCCAAGTCTGCCAATGCCTTTACACAAGATAAATAAAAAGCTTAATGATTTAGACTTTGCTTGTATTACATGTAAACTCTACTATGTATCCAAGACAAAGAGTCCAAACAATCCAAATGTTAATACGTTTAGATGATTTCTTGGTAGAAAAAGCCCAAATACTTCTCCCGGAAGCACTATGTATTGATAGAACATTAGATTTTACATGTAATACATGTAGAGTCTGAATCATTAAGCTTTTTCTTTATATTATGTAAAGGATTTGGAAGACTTGGCAGAAGGTTTTATGACTGATTCATGATGTATGGACATGTCTTAGAGAGAACTTGATTTCTAACATTCTTGGGACTCATTTGAATGTCATACTTATTCTTTTTCTTCTCTTCTATCTCCTATTCTCTACTTCCTTCTCTCTTTGATCCTTGATGGATATGACCTTTTGACTAAAACCTCTTCAACATTGCACTATGAGTTGTTCTATCAATCAACAAAGCATAAGAGAGCAATCATGACCACTCTTTTACCTTCTCTCCACGTGCTTTTGACAATAGCGGGGTGACCTCTTTCACTTTTTTTATTTCCTTTAGTGTTATAAGCTAAAGTTAAAGCAAGCTTTATCCCCAACCATGCAAAGAAAACATGGGCTTCATCCGCATCTAGTTCATCTCTATCTACGGTAATTTTTTTCACACAACTATACCAACAAAAGATCTATTCTAAGAGAAAAGTGCAAACTGCATTTGTTGTCTAGGTTTGTAGAGAGCTCTTCCTTACACTTGATTAGTCAAGTCTTCACAAGCAAGTACAAGATACCTCATGTGCCAAAGACATGTAGGTATCGTGACTAAATCCACCACCCACTTAAAATGAAGAGACGAAGGATGTGTGGGCTGCAATCCATCCTGATGTCTCATAGATGAATGCATTTGATAGACAGTACATATTTCCACAAAGTGAGCAACATCCTTATACATGCCCTACCACCAATATATTTCTTTGATTTTTGCAAATGTATCCCAAACACCGCTATGGCCAACTCATAAGCTTTCATGAAACTCTTGCATAACGTTTACTTGTGAAGCTCTATTACCCAAAACTCGCAATGGCATACCCTATTTATTCTTGGTATGTTCCCATAAGTACCCAACTTTCAAGAAAAACCCATAGGCTTTTCTCTTGATATTCTTAAACTCCTCATCCGACCACTCTTCTCTCTTTGTTAATGTGCTGAGGTATTATTGACCAATTCTCACCCACTCTCTTGCATATTTCTCTTCCAGAAACACTTTTACACAATATATATAATATCTAAAGTGTTTTCTCTTTGTTGTCCAAGCTTCTGTTAGTGCTCTAGCAACTCTTTGCATTACTAAATTCACTATTACAACACTTGTACTTAACAAACTAGCTACTACTCTTACTGCATTTAATGTTGTTCTTGCATTAGTGAGAGCTGTACATGTAGTTACAACATTTTTCCAATTCAATTTCACCAATCAAAACATCATTTTCGGAAGCAAGAAAGTCATCGTCTTCCTCCTCATCCATAATCCCATCTTCATTCTCATAGCATGCTTGAGATAACATGTCTACCACGAGGTTGTCTCTTCCTATAATATGCTAAAATTCAAGGTTCAAAGATTTGATATATGCAATCCACCAAAGCATAGCAATACCCAAGGTAGCACAACTAGTAATCATACCCAATACTAGCAAACAATTAGTCTCAATGAGTGCACAAGCATCCATAAAATACTTCTTATCACATTTAAGGGCTATCACAATTCCCCATAATTCTCTTTTTACTTGTGGATATCTTCTCTACCATTCAATCAATACTTTGGCACCAAATTGAATTGCATATCTTTTTCCTTCCTCATCATCTTGCATGTTAACATTTACCACCACCTTTTTTTCACTTTGGTCATCTTACAAAATGAAGAATTTGAGGAGTACTTGCACATCACGTACAGTCAGGTTTACACCCCTCCCAACAAGTGCTACTACTTTATCTGGATCAATTGGTAAGACTAGCCATCTCCTTGATCTTGGAGAGACCATGATATTCAGTATGTCTAGTGATCCATCTCCTTTATCTGAACCAAGCCTTATGTTAGGTTCTTATAACCCTTTTGAGTTGTATAAGCCAAAACCCTCTCTTTTTTCTTTTGTTGTGCAAGATCCAAATAATTTTTAATATGTTAACTTTAATAAAGGAGGCTCTCAAAGCAGATATCCTTCATCAAGTATATCTTTACCATCTATTCCATTTGAGCAAGTAAACCACACTTCTCAATTCTTTCCCATCCCACCACTATCTTCTTCACATTCTAATCTACTTATATCTTCACTCCAAAATCTTGGGCTACACTCCACTTCCACTCATAACACACTAGGATTTGGATCTTCTATCTCCACTCTTAGTAGTTTCTCATTCTCCATCTCACCATCTACTTAACCTTCATTTACTCCACCTCTTGGTGCATCGGTGGGAGAAAAGGCCACCCTTTAACATTGTACCTTCCACATATCTTCACTTTACCGCATCGCTGGGAGAAAAGGTCACCCTTTAACATTGTACCTTCCACATATCTCTACTTTACCGCATCCTTACACTCTAGGATCGCTCTAATGAGCATTCCCTTTACTATCCTTGAATACTCACAACCCTCCCACACGACCTTTCAAACGTAGAGATATACATCCTCTAGTTATGGATTGTCATCACACATCCCCTAGGTCACTCCTACGTAGAGATTTCCATCCTTTGCTCCTCATGCCCCTATCCCACAATCTTGGGCTCCTTATGCAATTACCATGCCCATACCTAGTCCACCTATGCTCACATTTGGAACCACTCTGCATACTTCTTGCATTTATGATAGGCACTCTAGTACTCCACTCCTCCAAGGCCTATCCTTCCTATTCATCCTACCCTGTTACACACCTCTATCTCTTAGCACTATACTCTTATTACAACGGCCAAGAATGCATTCATGGATGAGTCTTATTTTAATGGATCCAATTTCACCACTTAGTCAAACTTCATGCAATAAGTGCTTGAATCTCAGGGACTCTAGAATCTCATCAATTGTATCGAGCCTATACCAAATCCTCGATTAGCTCACCCTAATCACATTCATCAGTGAAAAGTCTACAATGCCACAACCAATATTGAGTTAATACACAAGTTGCTTCTTAAATTCAACTCGCAATTATAGCAATTTTTCCTTGCATCTAAGCATTAGAGGCATCTCATTGACTAGTACATGGCCGCAATGTATCAACCTCAATTTTGTACTTTAAGAGTTTTCCATTAAGGAATGGGATGATTTGAATGTCAAGTTGGCTAAATATCAACGGTTGCTTATCGAGTTTGCCACTACTAGCTCCACAACATCAAATGATAATCGTCACATTCTTCTTGAGCAAGTTGCTCAACAAATACTTTCATTTTATCCAACACATTATCTCACTACCTCAATTGCCGACCTTCTACGAGTTTGAGTGTCAATTCTTACGTTATGTAAGGCCGCACAATCAAGTCCACAAAAAAGCTATCATATAGTCTTACTCAAAGGAACAAGGATTAAGTATCTCTTCTTTGTGAGGGAAAACCAAGTGATACAAACTCACAAGATGCAAAAAGCCAAAACAAGGGTGGCATCTTTCTTCAACAAAACAAAAAAAAAAGATTTCTTTAGTAGCAAATTTTTAAGAAAAATAAGTTTTGCACATATTACCAAAGATCGGGCCATGTGGACAAGGAGTGTCGTACAAAGGCCCAAGGTCTTCCACCTAGAAAACCACAACATAAGTGCAATTGCCTCCACTCCAATTGGCCAGTCCAATGAAGCTACACCTCACTACTGCATCTTCACCTCCATCTGTCCCAATGGCTACTATTGGACATATGATACACGAATAACCTCAACAACCTATATCTTTTACTACAAGCTTAGCTAATTAGTATGCAAGTGGCTTACCTATATCTTTTACTACAGGCTTAGCTAATTGATATGTACTATTGTGATATGTATATACCATCCCTACTCATGTCTTCTGTGTCACTATTACTTAATTGACTACCATCCATAAATTTAACTTTTTTTACCAAAAAAAAAAAAGTTCAATGTTATTCCATCCAACTTAGTAGGGCTTAGTAGACCACTTGCAACCGACAAGCACCCATTGTTCAATGCCTTGTCCTCCGAGGGTAACTACTTAAACTCCCTTGGTAAGATAACCATCACCTCTGTAGTCTTAGTAGACCACTAGCAACCACCGTGCACCCTTTGTCCAATGCCTTGGCTGCTTTGGGATGGGATCCCTATGGGTAAACATTGCAAGCCTTCCCTTTTTAGACTCAATTTTGGACCTGAAGGGTTGTTGAGCTAAAACACACTTTACAGCTGATTAGCATTTTTAAACAGCCCCAATAGATGGCTTAATTAATGAAAAGTGCAAAAGTTGTACACAGTTCAAGAGAGTTTCAATGGTCCCTCAAAACTCTAATTTTTTAGAGTACCACCATTCAACCTCATCCCTTTAGTGTAAGTTCCTACTCATCTACTGGATTTGGTCCATCTGCCATTGCCGGCCCATGAACTACCTCCTCCTTGCGTTTGACTCTCCACCAACCAAGTGACAAGTTGCAGCTCTCCATCATCATCAGGCGTCAGCCCTGGTTTGCGTTCGGCCTTCTTCCCCCAAGACGACAGTTGGGGACTATCATCTACAACTATGTTTGCAGCTTCCTGCTGCCACCCTCTACTCCAAGCATCATCCCTACTGTTGTCTCTATCTTCTAAGCTTGGTGATCAATGTTTGGTGTTTTCCTCATCTTCCACACTCTGATTGGTGGTCACAGCACTTGGGATCCATCTCTGGTGGATGTCACTCTCCAACATTTCATTGCTTTGCCCTTGGGCATTCTCTACACTCTATGTTTATCTTTGTGTGTGAGTTTTGTGTTTAGAGTTTGAGTTTTGCTTGTCTCTATCTCAGTCTTTGTGTTTCAGACTTGGTTGTACATTCTGTGTTTCCTCAATGCAAACCCTAGCATATCTTCACAGGTTGGGGACTCAGGGCAGCCATCAGTCCAAATGCAACCAGTTGCACCTTCATATACCAGCATCTTCCTCACATTTTTCAGCCAAACTAACCACCAAAAGGCACCCTGTGACATGCTGCCGGTTTTGGATTGCACAGGCTTCAAAATGTGCTGATGCATCAATTGTCAAAGGACCCTCTATTCACCATCTGCCACTTGCCTTGTGCAGTCAAAACTCTCCCTTCCTCTAATACCAACCCACGTGCATCACTGCCCACACACCTCCCTCCCTATTGCTCTGTCTCCTTCTCCCTCTCCTCTCATATTCCAATGTAAAAAAATTTGCATGAATTCATTGTGTCCCTGTGACATGGTGCAGCCACAACTCTTATTTATGCTGATTATACGGACTTTCCCTTGCTGATCTGGTCACAACTGACATTCTATAGAAGCAGACCATGACAAGGATGGTTCACGATCCACACATTATGTTACTATAATTGCCTTGACCTTTCTTTTTCTTAGGGGCAACATTGCATAGGTTGTCTGTTAAAAATCAGCATAACATTTGTACAGGGGCATTGTATAATGTGCGTTCATTATAGACTGTGCTTGAGATGTAGTGTACATTTGGCACATAACCTTTGTTCTTCATGTGCAAACTCAGGAGCATGAACATGTTTGATACATCATTGCTTATGTGAGCTCCAACAGGAAAATCATAAAATGACTTATTCACCTCTATAAAAGCATTACCAGGCATTTTCTTTGCCCTTGCACATGTCCTCATCTGCTCTGTTTTATTTGCATCAGTCCACCTGCCAGCACTTGCATAAATGTCTGCCATCAATAAATATGCAGAAGAATCTTCTTCATTAGCCTCAATAAGCTGCTGGAAGCACCTCTGCCCCAGGTCTAGTATTCCATAAATCTTACAACCATTAAGCAGAGCACTTACAATTACACTAGATGGTGAACACTGTATATTTCTTATGTATTTCTGTGCTTCATCAATATGCCCTGCTCTTGCTAAAAGATCAACCATACAGGCATGATGATCCAATGTGGGTTTGATATGATGTTCTTCCATCATTGCCTTGAACAGTTCCTGACCCTTGATGACTAGGCTGCCATGGCTGCAGACCACAAGAAGACTTGTGAATGTAACTGAATCTGGCTTCACACCTTGCTCTTGCATCTCCTCGAAACATTTTAAAGCCATGTCACTCTCATGGTTCTCACCATAAGCCTTTATAATTGCAGTCCATGTCACAACACTCCGAACAGATATGTTATCAAACACTTTCCTTCCATCCACAATGAAACCACATTCTGTGTACATGTTCACCAATGTATTGCCCAATTCAATCTCTCCTTCCAATCCCCTCAGGATAATATCAGAGTGTAACTCTTGGCCTGTTTCTAAAGCTCCAACAATGCCACAAGCTTTGAAACTGCAAACATATGTGACATAATCAGGAGAGATGCCCTCCAGCTGCATCTGTTTGACACAGTTAAGCACTTTCTGCCCAAGTCTATGGTCAGCATATCCTGTGATCAGTGCATTCCAAGAAACAGCATCTCGGACCTCCAAAATGCTAAAGGCATGTTGTGCTTCTGCAAGCAAGCCACATCTGCAGTACATATCAAGCAATGTGCTCCCAACATAAAGATCTCTCTCCAAACCCTTCTTAGTTACTTCAGCATGTATTTCCTGGCCTGCTCCTAAAGCTATTACATTACTACAAGCTTTCAAGCTGCAAACAAACGTGACCAAATCAGGAGATATACCCTCCAACTGCATCTTTTTAAAACAATACAGCACTTCAACATCAAGCTTGTGTTCAGCATATCCTGCAATCAATGCGGCCCAAGCCACTACATCTTTAATTGAAAGGCTGTCAAACACATGCTGTGCTTCTGAAACTAAGCCACACTTTACGTACATATCCACAAATGCACTGCCAAGTCGAAGTTGTCTTTCCAATCCCCTTTTGGTTGTTTCAGCATATATCAAATGGCCTGTTTCCAGAGCTCTAACACTGCCACAAGCTTTAATGCTGCAAAGAAATGTGACAGCATCAGGCAGTATGCCTTCCAGTTGCATTTGTTGATAACAGATTCCTGCTTCATGACCAAGCCCATGGTCAGCATATCCTGCAATAAGTGCAGCCCAGGAAACAGCATTTCGAACTGGTAGCCTATCAAGCACACAACGTCCTTCTGCAAGCCAACCACATTTCCCATACATGTCCACAAGTGTATTTCCCACCACTGCACTGCCATTGAAGACATGGCCCTCATGTCCCCTTTTGACAATCTCAGAATGTAGAGCTGGGCCTTTCTCTACATCCTTCAACCTAGCACATGCGTTAAGAAGAGCCAAATATGTATATATGTTAGGTTGCACAGAGTCATCCTGTCGCATATTGTCATAGATACGGAATGCCAACTGTGGATCCCCAGAGTCGATGTAACCAGATATTAGAGAGGTCCATGAGTGCTCAGTGCGGTGTGGCAGGCTGTCAAAGAAACGGTGAGCATCAGACAAGAATCCGCAGTCAACAAGCGTGGGTACCAGGTAATTGCCAAGCGATGGCTCAGACTCAACAAGCTGATGCTGTTGAAAATAGGCCATCAAGCGCTGGGCGAGACAGATGTCCTTGGTCTGCCTGCATTTTCGCAGAACACCAACCAGATTGTCCTCAATGACAATCTCTCCTTCCCTGCACATCTGCTGCATAAATGCCCCTCCTTCAATGGATGGACGTGACTAGACGCTCTCTCTCTCTCTCTCTCTCTCCCGGCTGCCTTCCAAACACCGGGCCACTGTCGTAGGAGGTGCTGCTGCTTCCTGTTATTCTTCGCTGGCTCTCCTGATCTTCCTGCCGCAACCCCCATGCTACCATCGAAGTTTCTCTTCCGTTGTTCCGTTCTGTTTTTCCGTTGCGAACTTACTCTGACTCTCCTGTACTCTTGCTCCACGGAGAGAAACGAATTATGTGAAGACCATTAGCTCAGGAATGTCTGATGATCCCATGTGCATTGGGCTGGCTCTGAATTTCTTCATTTCCAAGGGTTCCATTGATACCAACGGCATGAAGGGGGAAGACTGACGCACCAGTTTCGTACATAGAGAAAATTGAGCATGCAGCACCCTATATGCGGTTGTGCACCTACAAATAAACATTGAGTTTCAAAGGTCCCCGCTGGCAATTGGGAAGACCTTCATTCAATGGTCAGATATCCTTTTTTGTAAGGGGCTACAGCTTAAGATCGTGGGCTCCAAGCTGAGCTTAAGATTGTGGGCTCAGAGCTAGTGCAGATTGGTATCCACGATGGGAGGGGTGATCCAAGTTTATCTAGGGTTTTTTGGCTCTCCCCTAAAGCCTTTGAAGATGGATACCTACCGCTTCAAGATCGACCAAGGCTCACTAGAAATAGTCATAGCAAGGGTGTCAAAAAATGGGCCAATCAGTGGGATGCCAAGACCCTGAGATGGCGACCCATCGGGAAGGTAGTCTAGCAATGTGGACTAGATGGCAATGAAGTTGGTTAATTGGAAAGGGTGTTGACCAAGTGCAAAGAAGGTTGGCCTACTTCCCATGTCTAGAAAGCACTAGCCTCCTGAAGTGCTTTCAAACTAACAAAGGTGTGATCCTTGAGGATGCCAAGAAGAGAGGTGATTTTAAGAAGAGGGATGGAAGGTTTATTTTCAAAGCTTATGAATAGTGGAGGAGCAAATTCCCAAGGACGGAGTTAAGGACATGGGAGAGGAGAATTAGAAGGGTATGGGGGAGCACTCCTTCAAGATGCCTCAACCTAGCTCTATAATTGACTATCATGAATTAATGGCCAATGTAGGAGAGATTGGCTAAATTAAGAAAATCATCCCCCAAGTGTGGGCTATGCAAGAGGCATGTGGAGTCATTGTAGCAATTGTTTTGGGAATGTCGAGAAGCAAGGTATTTGTGGTGAAAGCTAATGAAACGGGTGGAAAATCTAGTGGCAAAATTGACTACAAGGGGAGGATTTTGGGGGACTATAGGAACCTTAATGACTATGTGGCTAAAATGTGGGATATCATTAGAGTTGTTTCAATTCAACAAATCTAGAAAATTAGAAATTCTAGGCTTTTTGAGGGGAAAGAGAGGAGAGACATTGACAGACCTTTTTAAATAGGAGTTCTTGCTAAATTCTAGGGAACTTGGTAGAAAAATGTCTAGCCATAAAGTCTTTCATAAGTTTTTGAGGGTTGTAAATTGAAGGGCACTTGATATGTTGCCACAGATTGGCTAATGTAAATATCATTGATAATATCAATATATACTTCGCATTTTTTTTTAAGTACCTCAAGTTGCCTAATCCAAACCAGTGTTTCCCAAGGAAATCTAGGCTGGTCCATGGCAATTTCATATCTCTCATAGCCCAAGCACATGTTCCCTTCCATCTTGTTTCAAGTTGAAAAGATGATTATCATAACTAAAGCAAAGGCATATGCAAGCCTAGATTGTGACGAACCCTACCTAACCAGCAACATGAGCTATGGGCACATGAGAAGAAAATGTTTGTGAAGTTACCACAATTAGAAGATAATAATGGCATGGCATGACACTTGTGGCTACCAAAGCCGACCTATTGACTTTTATGTGGAGCCTAATATGCTCCATCCGGTGTTCTCCCATTTGCATTCTATCTTGAAAGTGTAAGGTCATATACTAGTTAAGCAAAAACAAGGCTAAAATTTGCAAAGTCACCCTCATGTGCCCAATGTGTCTCACAGGAAGAAGCTATAAAGTAATATTGTGAGGATGAGATTGTGCCACATATTGGCAACTTCACTTTCATTGTTTCTTCTTATCTAGGTAAAGACTTTGTCCTCTTATATACACATGCACACTTTGTGTGTGTGTGTGTGTGTTCTCTCTTGCTCCCTCTATCTTGCTTCCTCTTTTTTCTCTCCCATCTCTTTCTCTCACTTCACATACATGCATGTGTGTGTAGTGTGTGTGTGTATGTGCAAGCGCACGTGCCCATGTGCATAGAGAGAGAGGGGGGGGTGGGGAGAAGAAGAAGAAGATGATGATGATGATGATGAAAAGAGTTTTGGAAACATAGAAATCAAGGGGGCACTTTTTGAAAAAGAAAAGAAGAAGAGGTTTCATTAAAAGCAAAAGGTTTGAGAAAATGGAGGGAGGTTTGGAGCTATCATTAAAAAAAGTATATGTAGAATAAATGGGGTATTGAGTGATGAGGCTTCATTCAATTCTCAATTATTCTCCATTTTCCTAGCATTTCTTGTGGGCTAGCAACTCCTTTAATTCTTAAGAATACCCAATTTTCCCAGCCCACATTAGCATTTCTGTGCACTAAGGAAGCTAGGTAGCTTCACATAATTGTGAGGGAAGTGAAGTTGATGTGCTATTGGTATTTGCTTTCCTCGTATGGATTAGTTTATACTCAATGCTTCTCAATTTACTTTTCAAAATATAATAGGTTAAACATGCACTTGCAGCTTTACATGCAAGTATCACCATGCCAATTTGGGGCAACTCATGTATTGCTAAGTTGCCATTCTATGGGGCTTGTATTCTGTGAGAGTGGATTTTTCACAACAATGTGCACACTATCAAAAATAATTAATGTCAGAGGCAAAGAACCACAATTTTATATGATGAGGATAACAGATAGCCGCCCACAAAGTCTAGCTTGTCCTCTTCAAAAAAGTGAAAGGGGAGATACAAACACCATGCCCAAAAAGATGCAAATTGAAACCTAAGAATAGAATACACCTGGAGAAGGAACTCAAGGCACATGATGATGTAGTTAAAATTTCCAAAGGGATTGAAGTGGTGAAGAAGGGTCCAATGAAGAAAGAAGAGTTTGTAAATGCTACACTAAAGGAGGAGATGAGAAGAAAAATTAGAGCCTTGCATGTCTATGTAGAGGGATGGAAGGAAAAACATAACCCATTAGGTGATGCCAAAAGTTTATGTGGGAAACTAGGGATACTTAGCACCTATATTGGTGAGAGTGCATTGCAAGTCAAAAAGGACTCAACAAAGGATAATCCTCAAGTTCTTTTATTTGGAGATATGAAGAGACTTTCTCTCCAAAACGAAAGCTCTTGAGGGGCAGAACATCTAACTTGAGGATAATCTTACCTCAACATAAGTATTCCATCAAGAAGAATGCATGTGGTGCATCATGGAGGCCTACAAGGCAAGCAAATGGGTTGTTTACAAAGATGGTTGGTCATCATTGAAGAGCACCCATAATGAGGTGCATTCTATGAGACACAATTGAGATTCAAAAGGTGGAACTATGATGGAGACAAGAGGATTGAGATAGGTCTATTTTAGGAGACCTTTAAAGATAAGGATGTCATATTATACACAGAGACCCACTAGAACCAAGGTACCCACCTACCAAATGTGTGAGATTGGGAGACAACTTGCATCCTTAGGCATGGTCATGAGGAGGGATTAAAGGGTCGAAAGCAAGATGGAAAGGCTTGTTTTGTGTGGATCCAGATGCACACCAATCACCTATGTGACATATTCATTGCAAAATGCTACTTCATCTCCACATGTTCCATATGTGCCACCTAAGGGGAGGAGTCATTCTATCTATCAATGTATGAGGATATTATGCATTTCTCTAGAAAAGGGGACGTTCTATTAGCTAGGGATTTTTATGCATACATGTCATAGAGATAGATACTATGCTTTGAGAGCAATAACCCAGTGTATAGGGAGCTAGCATCAAAGGACATGGGACTCAACAAGAAATTTAGGACACAAGTAAAGTGCATAGACTATGGAGACCATCCCTTATCTCTTGGAGGTGGACATGGACTAGTTATTCTTAATGGCCTAGCTAAATGGCTAGGAATAGATTCTCCCACATGCTCTCCATGTGAAGCACCCATCATGTTGGCCAAGAGGAGGTGCCTATATAGGACCTACCCAGAGGTAGGAGCAAGAATGGTGGATTACATGTTAGGAAAATTATATTTCATCCTAAATTTATAGTCTTTTTCCACCTCTCTCATCCCATTGTAGTAGTTGTAGATTATGCCTACCTCCATTCCAACATCACTTGTCAATATTATTCTACCCCACCATGGAGATGCCCTTAGCAATATCTTGCATACCATTTTACCATGGAGGCAATAAGTGCTTACTCCAACCACCTATATTGGGCCTTGTAGGGCATGGACCCATACATACTCTTGGAGGAGTTCATGACACAAATTGCTTCCACACTCCATACCTTGACTACCATGTATTCCCCGCATGCTTCACCCCCTGAGTAAGAATGCCCCTGCAAAATACCTAGTACAATGAGAAATGCAAAGAAACTCGTGCTCATTCTCATAGAGAAAACATGAGGGAACCATATACATGGCCAAGCACATGTGATCTTTTACTGCGTAGTGCAAAAGAAGAAGAGGGCCTACTTGGCCAAGTTAGAGCATGAGTTTTATGAGCTATTCTCGTAGCATGATAGCAAGGTGACATGGAAGGTATTCTAGGAGCCTAGAGTCCATACCCCTATTATCTCTCCATAGACATGGCACACATATGATATCGCACTCTAACAAGTACATGGACAACCTCTTGTCCCTCAACCATTAGATAGCAGATTCACAATTTGTCAACTATATTAGTGCAACTATGGCCCAAGATGCCATCGATACATTCTAGAATGGTCAACACAAGAACCATGATGGATTGGTAATGGGGCATGTCACACACATAAGAGAGGTGCTCTCATCACTTCTAGCCTACTTATTTAAGAAAGCTCTTTGCCAAGACTCAACTACTCCAATATACCAATCTTGAAAGCTAGAGATCCTATGTTCCTATAACTATAAGACCATTGTGGTTGGCCACATTGGAGCTATGGTGCTTTATGGATTTATACTAGAGCATGACCTAAGCAAACAAGTAGAGATGCACCAATATTGAGCATATGGAAATGTAGGGTTAAAGAGAGAGCATTCTACCATTGACCTCATCCTCACACTCTAAGCTATCATTAAGGAGGATGGAACACATGGGAGATAGATCTTTTCTTGTTTTGTGGATTTCCATAAAAGATTTGACATAGTGTCACGAGCTGAGGTGCAACAAGACATTTTGGAAATATATGAGTTGGTCTCATTGAATAGGTTTGAGCTCCAAGATGAATGTCAAAGGAGGTTATCAAAATTATTGGAGTGAATCAAGGCTACCTCACTCTCGTCCACTCTTTTTAGGCTATGCATTGATTTTGATACCACATTACATTGATAGATTGGGAGGGGATGGACATGGCCTTTGGAGAGTATTCATATCTCTATTGTTGATAGTGTACTTATCTTATACATGGAACAATGGGGTTGCAATGGTATCTAAATGCATTACATATCTTTTGCGAGAATAGAATTGAACCTTGGAAAGATCAAGGTTATGATGTTCAACACCTCTAGCTAACAACACAGAATGATGAGTGCCTTAGTTCACATATGGTGGGGAGACAAAGGAGTAGGTCTAGAGAAATGTCTATCTAGGGATTACTTTTGTTGGGTTGAGATTCATTATGAGTAAAGCAACTAAGGATAGATTGATCCAATGCTAGTGACATAAGGAGCCACTAAGAACCAATGTGCACACATAAAATTCTAGGACCCCAAATGAAGCTCTAGCTCTTTGGCACATTAGTCACTCTTTATGGAGCTCCTATTTGAGGATCAAGACTCTACCATAGGAGGAGATCCATAATAGATATATCACTACTAGATAAATAGAAGGGAGGTTTATGTTGGATGGCAATAAATGAAGAGGCCCCTAGTGAAGATCTCTTGGATGATCAGGAGTAAGTATTTAGAGCTATGTGCGGTAGTTAAGGTAGATATGGAAGCACCATGTATCATGGCCAATACTCTTTTCTAGATTGTAATTTTATGCACATGATTTGGAGCTTTTAAGGTGTTGGACCACTCAAGGCCACATAAGAAGCACCATGAATTATGTGGCCTTGAGTGGTCCACCTTCTAGAGCAACAATGATATGAGTCAATGTAGCCGACTTTGTGGAGTCCATGATTTGCCTTCCTTGGAAGTTTAATGTAAATACAACACATATGATGCCACTATGTTTGGTAGATAACATTCATACTAAAAGATTACCATGATAAGAGTTACATGTACTTATAAATCCATTTTCAACCACCATGAGTCAAAAAATATGTAATTTAAATATGAGATACAATAGCACTATTGAAGGATTTTTTCTTTGTGCATTGGACTATAAATCCACATAAGATGTCACCAAAATGAATGCGTTCGACAACTTGGATGCAACTACATGGGCTATATATGGATAAACTCTTGCTTCTACGATATAGCTTGGACAGCTCAACAAATAGGACTTCAAAGGATAATTAGGGTGGACATTATATAACCATGCACAACCTAGACATGGCTAATACCTGGTGAGGATCTAGGGACAAATATGGCTTTCTACCAAAAGCATCTTCCACATTTGTCTCTTGATGGTTTTGTGCTTGGGTATGTAGGGCTGATTTGTGATTACATAGTTGTCTTAGAGTAATTGGTGGAGAGGATGCTTGTCAAGACCAATGGTACATTAAATAGGTTGTTGGAGTTGGAGGATTTAATCCAACAAAAGGAGATGTTGTTGAGGTATGAGGGATTGAATGTAGTGACCAAGGACATAAACGATGACATTAATGAATGATGCAACACCTCAGGGTTAGTGAGAATATACAATGGCTCGAAAAAGAGCTCAACTTTGAATAGATACACTCAATGCACTTTGTCTCTTAGTTTGTCCTCGATACTGCTACTACATGGAAACTCTTATTAGAGCTCTTTAGCTGATCAGCTTTGATAGAGGTTTTGAAAGTTTTTGGTTGTTCTAGTATCTTTGATTCATTTGGTGCTCTTTGGTACATTAGGTAAATTTAGTACATTTAAAATTGCAAGGTACATTTGGTGCTTCTTGATGCACACTATGGCTATTTTTGGTACTAAAGTGCTTTTTAGTACTGCCCCTAGCTCTTTTTGGTATATTTTGGTAGTTTTGGTCCTCTTTGCTACCTTTTTGTACCTTTGATACCAAGTTGTTTTCTAGTATTCTTTGGTATCTTGGGTGCCTTTTGATACTACCTTTGGCTATTTTGGGTACTAAGGTTTTTTTT
This sequence comes from Lygodium microphyllum, assembly GCF_053477565.2. Taxonomy (NCBI): domain Eukaryota; kingdom Viridiplantae; phylum Streptophyta; class Polypodiopsida; order Schizaeales; family Lygodiaceae; genus Lygodium; species Lygodium microphyllum. Next base: position 119,211,275 of record NC_141149.1, on the reverse strand, counting down.
TTTACTTCCTCTAGCTATTATTGGTATTTGTTGGTAATTCTAGCCCTCTTTGGTACATTTGATACTCTTTACTATATTTGGTACTTTTTGATACTACCTTTGTCTTTTTTGGGTAATGGTTGGTACTATCAATTTCTAGCTTTTGCCAATGTTTGTGTTACTTGGAACTAGCTAGGTTTGGGTAGATAGATTAGTAGTTTTGGTACTATTGTGTAGCTCATTTTGTAGTACTCAGGTGAGAGTGTTCCTTTTGACTTAGGTGGGACTTATCATGAGCCACTTGTTGCCACTAGTTGTTCCATTTTCATGGATGCTTGGACAGGTTCTAAGAGCCCTAATACACTCCGTATGAAGGGTAACATTTATGGGAAGATTGTGTTCATTTTGATAGATAGTGGCAGTACACACAATTATGTGAATAAGTCCATTATGGACAAGCTAAATTGTCTTCCCACCACTAACTTACAATAGCCCATAAGAGTTCAAGTGGCCAATGGTGAAGAAGAAATCAACACCCAAATATGTCCACAGGTTTCTTTACAGCTGGCTGAAAATTTTGAAGCAAAAGTAAACTTGATTACCTTGGAAATGGGGCCTATAGATATTGTACTCGGCTGTGATTGGGTTGATGACATTAGGCAAAATCACTATGGATTTCTCACAGCTGTATATGGAGTTTATCTTTGATAGAAGGCTCATCCATTTACAAGGAATCCCTAGTAGATTAGATTTTCATCTTATCACCATTCAACAACTCAAAAGGGAGTACAAGATCCCTAGTAGATTAGATTTTCAGCTGATCACCATTCAACAACTCAAAAGGGAGTACAAGATCCCTAGTAGATTAGATTTTCAGCTGATCACCATTCAACAACTCAAAAGGGAGTACAAGAGGCACTCTCACAGATATTTGTTTTGCATTTGAATAAAGAGATTGAAGATTAGCCCATAAATTCAGCAAGTCATCCACAACCTTGAAAGCTCTTCTTGAGGAGTATAGGGATTTGTTTGAGGTGCCTACTTCATTGCCTCCCAAGAGAGCAATAGGTCACCCTATTGATTTGGAGCCCAACTCAAAGCCAATCAATAAGCCACCTGACAAATTGTCCAAGTGTGAGTGAGAGGAAGTAGCCAAGAAAATCAAGGAACTTCTTGATATGGGATTCATTGAACCTAGTTCTTCACCCTATGCATCTCCAGTCTTGTTAGTAAAAAAGAAAGATGGATCTTTTTTAGAATGTGCATTGACTACAGGGATCTTAACAAGATCATAGTGAAGAACATATATCCAATACCCAAGATTGATGATTTGCTTGATGAGCTTAAAGGGACTAGATTCTTTATGAAGATTGATTTGAGGTTGGCAGATCCGCATGTGAGAGGGTGATGAGATCAAGATTGCTTTTAGGACTGATCGAGGGCTCTATCATTTCCTAGTGATACCATTTGGGCTTATAAATGATCCAGCTACCTTTTAGATTTTGATCAACAAGATTTTGCAGCCTTTTCTCTTTCAGTTTGTCTTAATCTTCTTTAATGATATTCTGATTTACAATAAGACCCTTCAAGACCACCTATCACACATGAGGAAGGTTTTTGATGTATTGAGACATCACAGACTCTTTGCTAAGGAGAAGAAATGCTCTTTCATGCACACTGAAGTGGAATACTTGGGACATATTGTTAATGAAAAAGGGATACAAGGTGACCCCAAGAACGTGCATTAAAGATTGGCCAACACCTACTACCACTACTACTTCTCTTAGAGGATTTCTTGGTCTATCTTCATTCTATCATTGATTCATCAAGCATAATGCAGCTATTGCAGCTCTTTTGACTAATAGGCTGAAGAAGGAAGCTTTCTTTTGGGACGCTCTTGTGCAGATAGTAGCTTCAACAAATTAAAGGAACTTCTTACTTTTGCTCCTATTCTAGTATGCATAGATTTTTTGAAGGAATTTACTATACAGTGTGATGTTAGTGGCCAAGGCATTGGGGCTGTTTTGTTACAAGAGCATGGAGTGATAGCCTTTGAAAGACGTAATCTTATAGATAAAGAAATGGCCACGAACATTTATGACCAAGAGATGTTGGCTATCTTGCATGCAATAAAGAAATGACACCATTATTTGTATGGCAACCGATTCAGAGTTTAGAGTGATCACATGGTCCTTAAGTATTTCCTTACTCAATTCAATCTTACTCCAAAGCAATGTAGGTGGGTAGCTACACTGCAAAATTATGATTTTGACATCACTCATAGGAGTGGTAAAGACAATATAGTGGCTAATTCTCTTTCTCGTATGTGGGCTTGCAAAGTTTCAGCAATGACTGAGATACATAGTGATTGGATTGAAGAACTACAAGAGGCTTATCTTTTGGATGAAGAGCTCAGCTATATTTTTCAGAAATTATAGCAAGGTCTCATGGAAGATAACTCACATTATCAGCTTAAAAATGACCTTATTTAGTTAAATGGCAAGATTGTTATTCCCTCTACCTCTTCTTTTACATGGAAAATTATGGAGGAGTTGCATTCTTCACCTTTAGTTGGACACCTTGGAGTTTTCAAGACCTATGATAGGATCAACAAAAGCTTCCATTGGAAAGGGTTGTGAAAAGATGTCAAGGGCTTTGTCATGAAGTGTATGCCTTGTCAGTAGAATAAGGAAAGAACCCATAAACCAGGTGGTTTGATTATAGCCATTACACATTCCTACAGGCAAATGGATGCACATTATTGGCTTGCTTTCCTACTACCAGAAAGGGATGGAATAGTATATATGTGGTGGTGGATAGACTCACAAAGCCAACCCATTTCATACCAACCAAGACTGAGTTTACTACTTCTCAAGTGGCAAGTCAATTCATGGAGCAGATTTTTAGACTACATGGATTACTATAGGTGATTGTTTATGACAGAGACTCAAAGTTCATGAGTAACTTTTGGCAGGCGGTATTTACATCCATGGACACTAACTACGGCCTCTCATCCATAGACTAATGGACAAACATAAAGGGTAAATAAGTGGTTGGAGACTTATCTTCACCACTTTTGTTATGATGTTCAAAATTCATGGGATCCTTGGTTACAATTGGCTGAGTTTGCCTACAACAACTCTACCCATGCTAGCATTGGAGTTTCACCTTTGAGGCTATGTATGGCTATAAGGTTCCCTTACCCACAGTCATCTTTAATGAACTAATCAACCCTCATGGGAAGGAAGAGTTGGAAAGAATGCAAACCCTTCTTCAGCACTGTAAGATGAATCTTAGGAAATCTCAAGACCAAATGAAGATGTATGTTGATGAGAAGAGGCAACCTTTAGAGTTTCAAGAAGGAGAATTAGTTTTATTGAAGGTTCCCAAGTCTAGGTACTCTACTTTGAAAGATGGATCCAGTAACAAGCTTGGTCACAGATTTTATGGCCCTTATTGGATCCTGAAGTGCATTGGAGACTTGACATACAGATTGGATCTACCCTCTTCCACTAAGACTCATAATGTATTCCATGTTAGTCAGCTCAAGCCTTTCTATGGTGATCCTGTTGATACAATTGATGTGCTGCAACCTATTGATGAGGAAGGTCTTATTAAGTACATCCCAGAGGCTGTCATAGGTCAGCGTGAGAAGAAGCTTCGATCTCGTTCCATCAGTGAATATCTAGTCAAATGGAGAGGTTTACCACGTGAGGAAGCTTCTTGGAGGCTTGATTCTATATTAGATGAGTTTCCTTCCTAAGGGATACATTGGTGGCTGAAGCCTATTGCTATGGAGCTAGTTATGGTGTAAACATGGACCTGACATCAAGCTATTTTAGAACAGTTTTTATTATGCCTAATTTTTAGAATTATGCCACTTACATAGGGTCAAAGTACTCTTTACGAGCTACATTTTGAGTACTCCTCATTTGGACACTTCTACTAGAAGTTATGGCAGATTTGGTCTAGCAGCAAGGTTTGTTTACACAGTAAGCTGCCTGCTTCATTTTGAGCTCATCAATTGAAGATTTCAAATACTTTTGAAGCATTTCTGATCATGTATATAGCTGGGGCCTATCTTTGTTATTCCATTTCAGTCCATATATTTGTCATCTTTCATTCATTTTTCCCATTTGTAAAGTTGAAAAAACAGACTAGTACTCTATTCTATCCATCCTTTTCCAGTCTTTGTAAGTTTGTTTTTGAGGGCAAAAACCTTTGGGAACGGGATGGATTGTAAGAAGCTAGGAAGAATAAGGATTTACTATGTAAATAATATTGATGCCATGTCACACTGACATTGGTATAAAAGGAGAGGACATGTAATTTTTCTCATCTTTTGACACATTGATACATTATTGTTCTTCTCCTCTTCACCTTGCTATCAGTTTCAATGGCTTCTTTCTCTCTCCATTTCTATTCTTTCTCTTTCCTTGTCAATCTATTTCTCTCTATTCTGCACTCCTATCACTTTTGTAGTCTTCTCTCTCCTCTCTCTCTCTCCAGTTCACTTCTTGACATTATTTCAACCTTTTTGTGACTAAAGCAAGTAGTTTGCAACAAGGTTCCACTGTCCTTTTAATATGGTATCACCATATATGTTTCCTATATGATAAAACCTTGAGAAATCATGATACATCCTTGCATGTATATACTTGCTTGCTTCATGACATAGAAGAGGCAAACATGGAGGAGGAGGATGATCTATGAGATGTAGAAAGCCCAAGATGTTGCTAGTTTTAGAAGCCCATATCACCTTACTTGCTTCATGGCATAGAAGAGGCAAACTTGGAGGATGATGATGATCTATGATATCTAGAAGGCATGAGTCAAAAGCATAACATACCCCATCCCAATTTAGTGACAACTTTGTAGAAAAGACATACTATTTTTTAGCCCCTCAAATCAATGATACATATAGGCTTAATGTGAATCAAATAATTGATGAAAATATTTTTATATTTTGGATTTTTTAAATTTTTTGAAGCAATGTATCCTTGAGTGTCAATCTATTAGACTCTCATTTTCACTCTTTTGTGAACATTTTATTTATGACAAAGTCTACTTGGTAAAAATATCTAAATTCCCTAATTTTTTCAATTTGAGCTTGAGAGTGTATATACATATTTGCAATTTAGTCCACATAACAACTCCTTTGGAAGAACTTGCACTCCTAGGCCCTTTTTCCCATTATCCTCCTATCTTCCTAGCTTCCTTTCCACCGCCCATCTACATTTACAAATTGCACAGGTGAGAGCCTGGCACTCTTAAAATAAATCATGGTGCGCCTTGCACTTTTTTACAAAAGTATAGACTCGTACTTTTTCTCGTGCACCTTTTTCCTTGATTTAGGACTTTTGCACTTCTTGTGTTTTCAAATTCTTCTTGGCGCGCCTTCATCTTCGGTTTCACTTTTGCCTTTGCCTTGTCTTCTGCTTTAGATTTTTCGGCTTTTCCACCTTATTCGTTTGAGGGTTAACATTACCCCCCTCCTAGACGAGTGCCAGTCCCATGGCACTCACAGTCGTAGGTAGCAAGCTTTAGCATGCACCGAAGGCGTGGGTGGCAAGGACGTCTGTGGTTGCCTTGGAGGATTTTTGGTGGTGGGTAGATGAAGGTTGTTGGGGTCACATTGTTGGCATGGGTGGTTGGTGGTAGGGTGGTTGGAGTTGGGGGTAGGGTTGTTCGCTGTTGGGAATTGCGATAGGCTGGCACATGTATTGTTTTTTGGGGATTCTGCACATGACGATTCTTGGTGGGCTTGTAGGATGATAAAGGATAAGAATTCAAAGCTGAGTGTTGATGGAGAGTGAACGACACTTTCGTTGGAGTCTTCAATACCTGCAATTGAAAACCTTTCATATGTGGTCTCTCCCTCGAGGGTAGTGCTACTCTTCTTTATCGTGCACAAGATGTAGTTCAATTAGTTTGGGAGACATGTGAACTCTAAGCAAGCTGAGAGTATTGTCTTGCACTTGAGGACCCAAACTGTGTACATATTTTGGTGTAGATATTATGTGAGTGCTCGTGCATACTTAGATATTACGTAGTTAGAAGACCACCGACTGGTTCCTTGTAACAATAGCATAGTTGTCCATGTTGAGAAGAAGTACACATGAAGGTGTATGAGACATCCTTTGCATTGTGATAGCATGATATAGCATAACCGAACACATTGACACCGAACTTTCGATAGCTGGTAGCTATTGGGCTTGCTTGACTAGTACGGTGTACTTTGCATGGCCATTCGTGCGGTGCTTGCCACGAGATTGCAATGATACTAAGGTGGAGTGAAAAAATGAATCATGCAAATGGGTCAGGGTGACAGGTCTAACCATAGGCGAGACAAGCTCCCTAGGTATGCCCTACCCTTGATGTGCCCTGAACAATTGTGGGGGATGTGTAGAGGGCTAGGGGACTAGGGACAGGGCCAACTGACCAAGGTCACTAGGCGTACCTAATTTGAGGACCCCTAGGTGTTGTGCTGTGATTGTGAGTGCTCTTTTCTTTTGTTTGTTTTTTCTTTTTCTTTTTCTTTTTCTTCCCCACACTTTTTTTTTTGGAGAATAACATAAGTACAACCATTGCAATACGTTGAGGCCACAACCTTTCCATGGGTTGGAAAATGTCGAGATTCAAAGGCTCTAGAAATGGATATTATAGCGATGATTGTGCCCTAGCCTCATTGCTAGAGAAACCGTTGTTGAGATGGGGAGATACACTGGAGATTTTGTAAAACCTCTTTGTGATGTGCGATGTTGGTACAATTGAGGTAACAGCTGCCGTGAGTGCCAGGTGTAGAGTTTGACCCAGAAGGAGAGAGTTGCCACTGATCACGTTGTGGGCCATGCGATGTGGACAATTGCAAGGGTGATTTTCTCTTCTGGCAGTGAGGCTTCCGTCATGGCTCTTGTGAGGTTGGTGGTCTTGCGATGACTTGGGCGTTGAACACTTTTGTACAAAGACCTGTGTCGTCCTGCATCCACTTGACACTTCGTGAGAGTATATGTAAATTGCATGTGTCAATTATGACGAACAGATGCAATGCAAAAATATATTACTTCATCTAAGTCCTATGGTGTTGATTGCGATGCATCTCATCTGAGCTTGTTAAAGACGTGCCATGCATTAGTAGAAAGGTTTGTACAGTTGGGAGAGGCTTATCCTTTTAACCACTTAAAACAAAAAGTTGTGGCAGGATGGCATTTGACAAGTAGCTCATACAACATAAAGCCTACTCGATTTGTATGAGGCGGGGTGAATTTGGATGCTCAGGTGATTGGGGCTATGCCGATGGTGGGCTCCTGGCAGGTTGGGTAGGGAATACATCATCTGGGACCCAAAAGGTATAGTCCCTAACTGCCTCGATCTCAAGAATGCCTTGAAACAATTCATCAAATTCCTCCTTGAATCGAGCTTCCTTCTCCTCCTTTGAACACCTAGTGCCCAAGAGAGCTTCTTGGGAGGGCCTACACGGTCGAGGTTGCCACTGCCCAGGTGTTCCCTTGAGCTTCTATTTTCCTGGCCTAGGAAGTGTTTGACCTACGTCCGGGGTGGTGTCGCTTGGGGCCTCATTTCTTTTCATACCTTTTAAGGGTAGGCACATAGCGTTCTAGTGGAGGAGCTTGTGCCGCATGCTCCCTCTGACGGTGGATAGTGTCCTTGCAAGCCAGTTGTACTGGATGCTTCATAATAGCTATTGTAGAGGAACCTGCAAAATGTGAACCAAGGTTAGGCTTTGAGGCAAGGTAGAATTATTTGTATGGAAGGGATTAAACAATGGATTATCAAGCTCATATGAGGAGGAGTGTGGTGAGGTGAGTCATGCAGTGTTTGTTGTAGAGGGACAGTCCTCGTGATGATATTAGCTTTGCTTCGACTGCAGGACGTATTCCAGCCATTAGCAGATCTTGGCTTATGCTAAGTTGCATGGACTGGTCGTGATGGAGTGGAGCAGGGCTCGTCCCCAGAACGACAAATTGAAAACGGGGGAAAAGCCTGTAGAAAGGGACGGCACCCATCTACGCCCGCAGAGGTGTTGGTAGGGCTTCCTATGGCGGTAATGAGAATTGTATGCACTCCACCTGGAGGTGGAAAGGGTCAAACCTCCAGATGTGTGGCGAGAGGAGGGCCTAAGGCGTTCAGCCTGTCAAACCCAACTCTTCTCCATGCGCTTGACAATCATTGCTTGTGTGTGTTGATATTATCTATACAGGGTCACAAAACTCATTGTTTATTTATGTACATATTTTCGAATCTAAGTCACTTCATGAGGATGAAAATCAATTGTAGAACTCAGGATTGTACTCGAGTGTGGCACATGCATCTAGTACTCACGGCAGCTTGCTCAATAACAAAAGATATTTTGCAACATTGAGCAGCATGGTACCTTATTTGAGTCTACTGGCAACATGTAACTCCTCCTTAGTGAGAACCTTATCAACCAGAGAGTTCTCTTGGCTAGTTCTGGCTAAGTCCATACTCGGAATGGTAGTCAGTACTCAAAAGGAAGTCAGTGCCACATAGATTGGGTCTCTTTGAGACTGCCATTTGGCCAATCGCTTCTCTGCGAGTCATAATCTGGGCTGCTAGTTCGGCCATTGCAATGCGGTTTTCAAACCAACATTTTTCAAATTGACTTCGACCCTCTGATTGTCGCTTTAGTTGCTCTATCTCTAAGAGATTTGGTTGGCAGAGCACATCATTGAATGTTACAATTAAGCATAGTTCGTCGGCTTCCTAGTTAGAGGTGAGTCGCATGCATTCATGTAAGAGCCTGTCATAGTGCTCGTCAAGATGTTCTTGCTCTTCCTAGGATAGGAAAAATGGCAAGTATTATTCAAGCTTCTCCCTAGGGAATGCACCCATGTCTGCAAGGGTATAGGCACATGCGAACACTTTGAGCTTAGCATCCAACTCAGTTAAGCATTCTGTGACACTTCTATGTTCAATGAGGGCTTTCTCAGTTGCTATCTGCAAGGTTCTAGGAGTTCCCCTAGGCTTTAGCATAGCTAGGGGTTCAGGCCTAGATGAGCAAGATTGGTCAACACTAGGATTGCTTATGCTCTTGGGGTTTCCATGTTTCTCTTGAGGCCTTTCTGCTATTGTGTCATGGTTCTCCTTGGATGTGACCGGTATAGTCTTGTCACTCTATTGTGACAGTGTTGTATCCACTCTTGATTGGTCAATGCAAGTTCTGTTGTCAGTGGATTGAGTGTTGCAAGCAACCGTTAATGGTAATGGTTGCTTTGATTTTTTAGAACACACAAATGTGTCTGAGGTTTCACTGCTATTAGAAGAGACATCAATTGGTTCATTGGTGGATGGACTTGATGCTTTATTCCTCAGTTCTTTAGCGCTCTTAGTCTCTATGTCCTTGGGGTCCACAACCACTTGTAACTGCTGTTGTTTTTGCTGTTTTCTCCTCTTTTTCTTGGTCAGTGAAGGTGTATCTCTTAATGACTTAGGACCTTGAACTAGGTCAACCATTGATGTGCTTGGTTGGGCCTTAGCTTTCCCTTTCTCTGGTGTGTCCTCGTGGGATGTAGCTACAGCCTGCTGAGCAGCCCTACTAGGTTGTGAGGGTACAACTGCCTCTCTTTTTGGAGAGTCTAGCTCTTCAGCAAATTCCCCTCTATTTAGCTCTTCAAGCCTAGGCTTTAGGTGCTTTGGAAGTGCTGGAGTTGTCAAGGATGTTAGTTGGGACACCTCCTCCACAGATGAATGGCTAAGGACACGTTCCGCAAGGGGCATTGTCACGGTCAAGGGCTATGACTATGTCATCCCTGATTGGAAGTGGTAGCAGCTAGTTCAGTGGACTGGCTACTATTGGTGGATTGTGGTGTCAAGTCCTTAGGCTGAAGTGGTCGTGTCTTTTGTTGCCCTTTGAGCATTCGCTTGTGTAGATCGAGCATCAATTGATCTAGTCACATTAGGTTGCACATGCACATCCTTGGGCTGAGAGCTATGGGGGGTGTCATGTCCCACCTCTTGGACATTTGGAAGCTTAGATAGAGATAGAGATTGGGATTGAGCAACTGCTCTTGATGACTACCGTTATACTTCCTGTGTCCATTTAGGAAAAGAGGGTGTAGGAGATCTGGGACTCTTAGGTGGACTTGGCAGTGGCTAAACGATTTGCTCATGGCTGTTAGACAATTGTGCCATTTTCTTTGTCGAGCAATCAACTTTCTTACGAGTAGCATTGTGCCTCTGGTGCTCATTATCCTCTTGGGAAGTCAAAAGCTCCTTGATCACTAGTGGTCTTTGTGCACGCTCAATGGTTACATCTGACATCTGCTTATTAAGCATGCTAGGCTAAGGCTCTTCCTTTTGAATACTCATGTTTGGTTTCTTGCCCCGAGACCTAGAGTTCCTCTTAGATTTCCTCCTGTGCTTCTTTGCTTTTGATGCAATCTAGCCTTCAGCTGATAGAGGTGGTTTAGCAGGGGATTTTGGTACCCAAATCCATCGGTTACGTGCATAATACCCTTGAGCACATAGCAACACTTTGGATATCCATCGCGGCGTTGTGCTGGCTCTCCATCGATACCTTTGTCTATAAGTCTTGGGCTTATTTTGTGGTATTCTACGATATTCGTTAGTCCAAATCCTATCCTTGGAATTGGCTCCTAACCTTCTTGGTTCAATCATGGCCTCACTCACCAGTTCTCGTTGTTTAACATGTGCTTGTATCAACTCTTCCAACAAGTCCTTGCTCTCATTACTAGGCTTGCCTGTTATGTCAGCACCTTCCTTACTTTTCCCTCGAGGTTCGATGAGGTCACCCTTGCTAAAGGTTGTGATTATCCTCACACCCGGTAGTGTCAAGTGTATCCTCTGTGCTATATAGTCAGCCTCAAACTTCATTGCCCTTTTGAAAGGTCGTTCGAGGAGGGTTTCCTTTCCATGATTAGCACTATTTGGAGGAACATGGAATAGGATAGGCAAGCTTTCCATTTCAATGGTTACAAGGATTTTTCACTTTCCCATAAGTGCTTGGGAGTGTCCCCCATAAGGACTAAGAGTTGCCTTAGTCGGTGTGAGCTTTGGTTGGCCTAGTAGAGTCCATGCTTCATAGGTCAAGATATTAAAATTAACTCCTTTGTCAATGAGAGCATCAACACAGTGCTCCCTTTTTGCGGTGAGTTTGACCCTAAGATAAGTAGGTGGTACTATGTCTTCGTCTTCCAGGTCTTGGCTTATAAATTCAAGCCTTCTGATACATACCCTTGAGTCCCCAATTACACGACCAGATGTGGATTCTCCACTAATGTCTTGGATCACATGTGCAGTGCTATTCAAGGTGCATCTATCATTAGGACTATCATGTCCAGTCATCCTCGGATGTTGTTCCATTCCACTTTCACAAGATGCAGTCGGGACGCAATCTGTACATGTTTTTGTGGTATGGACTTTGTGCCCTTGTTGTCTAGATTGGCCCATTGAGGTTCTAGGGTCTCTGTTTGTCTTTGTTCGGGTATGGGCTTTTGGTCGCTCTTTTGCAAGCGAGAATCCATGCTTGTGTAGAGCCATTACTACACTAGGATCTAATTTGGAGGACCTGTCATGGCACGCGTTTTCTCTCCAATCTACTTGGGGGAGGTGCGGAGGGGGTAGAGCCCCCTCTACGGGGGTTCCGGGGGCAGTCCCCTTGGCTTGCAGGGCCGTTACGGTAAATGCCATGCGTAATTTGAAGGACTGTTTATAGCCAAGTTTTGAACTACTTGCTTTAGATTTCAACCTAGTGATCTATGATGTGGTTTCGGCTCTATATGGTCTCTCGGTTAGTTTCAGGATCTACATGTTAAAATTTGAAAAAATCCAAATTCGGCCCAGTAGGTCTGAATTGCAGGGGCTGTATGCCTAATTTGGCCCGTCCGAATGGCTGAGGGCCGAATGAAAAAGGGCCAATGTAACTGGTCTGAATGTCAAATTCGGCCAGTCCGAGTGTGGTTGTCGGAGGGCTGAGGGCCAAGTCAAATGGGCTGAGTCAAGTGGGCCGAGGGCCGAATAGTGAATTCGGCCAGGCCAAATGTCAACTTGTCCGAGTGGGGTTGGGCCGAGGGCCGAATTTCAAAGTTGGTCCAAATGCTTCACTCAAACGGGTCAAGCGGTGGGTGTCCGAGTCGAGTGGTTGGCGTCCGAGTGGTAGTGTGCTGAGGGCAAGCCGAGGGCAAGCCGAGGGCTAATTCTGGGACTCAGCCTAGAATCGCCGTCACTCCTCGGACTGGCCAAATGCGGCACAATTTTGATTGGCGTAATAATAAATCACTCAAATCACAAGACTTAGGCCATGGCCTATCGCACACACCTCCAAATTAAAGCTATGGGTGGAGGGGAAGAGTTATATATACCTGGAATAGCAAATAAAATCCAAAATGCAAATTAGTAAATGAATAAAACCCTTATGCCTTGTTATGATAGCAGAAACCCTATTGCTTTTTTTTGTTTGTTTTTCCATTTTTTCCTAGCCTAATGCATTCGAATCACAAGAAAAATACCTACACTACTCCAACATGCTTTCCCAAATTCAAAACACCAAAAACCTACTTGCTAAGGAGATTGAATACCTCTTCAAACTCCCTCGCTTCCTACCTATCTAGCTCAAGCACCGGTTCGGGGAAAACCCTTACTTCGATGCTCAATTCGAAGCATGCAAGTGCCTGAGGCTTGAATCCATTGGTCCTGGCAACGGAACCAAAATGTGGGAGCTTTTGCTCAACCGCCAGGACCCACGGACTGCTTATTGTTCAAGCATTCCAAGTCAAGCACTAATGGCTACCTCTCACATAGTTGACGCCCCATCCATATCTACGGGTGTAGTGAGCTTACCTCCATGCTGATCGAGTTACCTCCTCTCCCACGCACTCTGGTAGCTCCACGATCCAAGTGCAAGCTTCAAGCAAGCTCCATCCTCAAGCTCCACGCTCCAAACTCCATTACCATGAGCAAGACGAGAGAAGAGAAGAGAAGAGAAGAAGAGAGGAGAAGATGGAGAGCTTCTCCTCCCCGGTCCCTCACCCTCACACACTCTCCCTCACCCTCTCACACTCCCTCTCTCAAGCACAAGCTCAAGCAAGCAAGAGCAAGAAGAAGAAGAAGAAGAAGAAGAGATCCACTTTTGGCCACACACAAGAATGAGCTTCTCATTCACTTTTCAAATTTATATACAAAACCCTAAATCCCTTTTGGGCGGTCATCCCCTTATCCCCTTTTTTACATGGCCGGTTGTGGCCTAGGCCCTTTTTCCCATTGTCCTCCTATCTTCCTAGCTTCCTTTCCACTGCCCGTCTACATTTACAAATTGCACGGGTGAGAACCCAGCACTCTTAAAATAAATCATGGTGCGCCTTGCACTTTTTTACAAAAGTATAGACTCGCACTTTTTCTCATGCACCTTTTTCCTTGATTTAGGACTTTTCTACACTTCTTGTGTTTCCAAATTCTTCGCACCTTCGTCTTCTATTTCACTTTTGCCTTTGCCTTGTCTTCTGCTTTAGATTTTTCGACTTTTCCACCTTATTCATTTGAGGGTTAACAAATATATTTTCAAAATTAGATGTATGCAATCTTGGAGTGATAAATTTAAATGTTTTGAATATTTTTTATTGCACCAATGAAATTCATTTTGGTGTACACAAAGGAAGCTATTTCCTTGGTTTTTGAACATCCAATCGATTATGGTATTGATTATTGCAATGAGATTACATTCATCCTTACGTGGGATATTTTCATAACACTCAGTTATGTCTACAAAGACCATGAATTAAAGAAGTTGTCACAAAGATTTATAAAGGTATCCTATCATGAGTGCATGATCCAATAGGATTGGATGTTGATATGAGTGAATATGTAGACTCTTTATTAAGTTGAGCACATAGTAGCATCATCACTTCCTTATAACATGAGAGAACATGTGCAAGTATAGTAGTATACTTTTTGTACATATAGTTGGTAGCATTTGTTAGCCATCTAAAATCAATTTTACGAGTTTTGAAAATACTCATGAAAGGTTGCCTATAATTGTATTAAATATAGGGAGATGCATATGTTAAACTCATTATGGATATTGGATCAAATTGAAATTTCATCCACTGAGCAATCCATAAGATCTTTGTCATTAAAAGATTTCTTGGAAAGGGAAGAATGAGGTGCTTGGAAAAGAAAGACAAGCTATTTGAGGCTTTTCTTAAGCCAAAAATAAAAAAATCATTCACTAGTTGTGTGATATCAGTTTCATGATTTTCATTACATTCTTGGTTGAGCTCATGGCTTAATGAAGTTTTTGGGAGAGGTTTATGTCAAATTGACATGAGTACTTAGACTTATGAAGCTTTAACATATCCAAAAACTCATTAAAACCATCAAGTAGTGATTCCATAGCTTTTTCAATATTGACACTTTTGGAAAGAATATGATTGATAACTTTAACTAATAAAACCCTTAGATTAAGATCAAGGAACACACTAATATCCATGGTACCAACATGAGCTCAATTGTGAAGGTAGAGCCATTGATTATAAATATCGCAATAGAAATAAGCTACTAGAGTATTACAAAACTATCATGATGTATAAATTACATATCCTTAAGAGAAGGGATAATCTCCATCCAAAAATTATATCCTCTTAACTCCTTAAAGAATTTCTTGAGTTTAAGTAGATCAAGCAATCCATTACAATAAATAATATTTAAGGTTTGAATAGGAGATTTTCTATTTAGGATAGTCCTTCTACCATGACTCGACTCAGTAACCATTTGTTGCACAAGGAACTTTAATCATTCCCTACATAGGGGAAAAAAATGGAATTACCTATCAATTCCCTAGTTAAGAATACACATAAGTAGGGAGTGTAAATCATAAGAAAAATGGAACATTCCCTAGTTAAAGAATCTGGGGAATCACCCCCCTCCATTTATTTAATCAATAGCTATTGTATAGGACTTGGTTTTGAATCTTATCCATACAATTGATATATTTTGCTAGTACCTATGCCAGTAAGGATAAGGCTAACTACACCCTTTATGAGATAAAGTTGTTAATGAGAGAGCAACTTACATGGAGTCTTTCATCCCTTATAGCCTCAAGCCAATTTGTTGTCTTTTGCACCACCTCACTCATAGTAGCCAAGCCGCGCAAAGTTACAGAGAATTTGCACTTTTTCATCAAATTTCATCAAATAGGGACTCAAAAAACACCATATCATATTAGTAAAGCCAGACTTAAACATGATTGGAACCAATAATTATGCAGGAAAAAGATTGATATGTGGACTAGCAGACCCTGTAGCCATCTCAGCTACCTTTGCCACACTAGCTTCACGAAGAATTTTCATCTTATTTAGGTCTCCTTGAGAATGTGCATCAACTCTCTTGCCATTATCGAGTTCAAGGACCTTTCTAGTAGTATCCACTCCTAAATCTAAGATCTTTTGTAGTTGCTTAAGAATAGCATGAAAAGAAGACTTCTGCTCACTAGAAAATTTTGCCTTTGCTCTATTTTGTAAAAAACTTGGATCACCATGTTGAGAAACATGGATCTAGAGCTAGTTAGCTATGGTGGACGCAAATCAAACACACGATACATTATCAGCATGAGAGATTGTAGCTCAAGTGAATTAGGTTCCATGATAGATTAGCTTGGACTCATAAAGACAGTCTCGAGTAACTCAAATTGATAGTTCCATTACATTGAAATGAGCGTCAAGTACATGCCTTTATAGCTTTTTGGATAGTACCACTTTTACTCTCTGTGCTTATGGGATTTTGGACAACTCTTCCTAGAGCTTCTAGAGCATACATCTTTGTCATATCTCTCATACAAAGCCACTTATAAGCCAGCCTCTTTTGGGCATACATCATTTGATTTCTCAACAGGTTTACTTTTGCTAAAAGGGTTGAAGGTGATCAACTCTTCATTTGGAGAACTTGGCAACAAGACCACGGCAAGCCTTTGGAATTGCTTTGAAAGGCGGGGTGAATTTCATTCAAAAGTGAGCACTTAAAGAACCTTTTTTTTGTTTTGCATTGGGATGGGGAGGGGTTGAGTTTCAATAGTGGCAAGCTATTTTTATATACTTTTGATGCAAGAGACAGAACTTTGAGAATAAAGAAGAATGAATTTTGTGGCTTGGATAATTTAATCCTTGTGCATAATAGAGTAGTCAATTGAAAACTTTGCGGAGAAATTTCAAAAATAAGGAAGCTTCTCTTACAAACTTGTGGCTCTTGTCCCCCAGGACTGCTTGAGGTGCCTTTTTGACACATATTTTACACCTCTAAGCAGTGCTAGGATAAATTAAAACTACTCTTAAGGGTTTGCTTCTGAGCTGTGTGTAAATGTAATAACTCAGTTTCGGTCTTAACACTAGTTTTTCCTTATGGGATGTATTGAAGGGTAGGAAGGCTATAACAGCTAAGGGCATGGAGGTCCTTGAGTATGTTGGGAGGGAGGCTATAGAACTTATTGTTGGAGAGGTAGGAATTAAAATTGAAGAAGATCCAAAGCCTTCTGATCGTGAGGTGATAGAGGAAGATGAGTAGTTTATAGATGATGCAACATTTGATCAATGCTTCTACATCTATGGAGGTCCTGAGCAATTGGAGGTTTGGATTTCAACCTTTTTAGGAAAGCTAGAATATTTATGCTAGTTAATATAAGCAATTACCTCAAAATCTATTGGCTATGCTTTTGGTATGTCAAATGTAAAATTTGTCATCATTGTTCTAATTGGAGCTAGATCATATATCAAATCATCACCTCCCCTATTAAAGCCATGTTCACACCTTAGTTTATCCATTATTTTATTCATACTAGACCTTTCTTGAGAACCTCATTCACACACACCTTTGGTTGCATTCAAACCTTCACTGAAATTCAAGATCAATTTTTGAAATTATAATTGGGATTAGACACTGCCATTGAGCAAGATTGCCAATTGGTAAGACCTTTCCACATTTGAAGTGATGTGGTTACACCATCCTAAAATGTCTAATGTCAATGAAATGTCAAGCCATTGCACTATTCATAAAATCCCAAAATGCATGTAACCCAAGTCCAATGTAATGAATCAATGCTATGTATGTCAAAAAAATCCTGACAAGACAAGTCCATCCATTTGTAAAAGCATGAAGCAAAAAGAATGTGTCGAGAAGACTAGAGTAAAAAGCACGTACCACACATCGACAAAAGGGATAAGGAGCATGAAGACAAAGAAGACCAACTAAGAATGCAAGAAGATAAAAAACACCCAGAAGATCGAGAAAAGTAAAAGATGCCAAAGAAGCATGAAGAAGATACTTTCTGCTGCTATAAAAAAATGCAAAAAAATTCCCATAGTGGATGTAACAAACCCTACCAAGATGTAAAGTTTCAATCCTTAACTTGACTAGGCTACCAAAGAGCTAGTCTCCTGGTCCATGTTTACATGCAGGGGGGGGCAAAAGCTAGCAAGGGTAGGAACTCATCATTTGAGGGGGGTGTTGAGAAATCAAATGATGTATGCCCAAAAAGGCTAGCCTATAAGTGGCTTTGTATGAGAGATATGACAAAGATGTATGCTCTAAAAGCTCTAGGAAGAGTCGTCCAAAATCCCATAAGCACAGAGAGTAAAAGTGGAACTATATGAAAAGCTATAAAGGCATGTACTTGACACTCATTTCAATGTAATGGAACTATCAGTTTGAGTTGCTCAAGACTATCTTTATGAGTCCAAGCTAATCTATCTTGGAATAATCTAATTCACTTGAGTTACAATCTCTCATTCTGATAATGTATTGTGTGTTTGATTTGCATCCACCATAGCTAACTAGCTCTAGATCCATGTTTCTCAACAAAACTAACCATCAAGTCAACTTCAAATTGGTTAGAAGTGAAAGGAACTTATATAGCATAGAATGTAAAGTATACGTGTCCAAAAGAAGAATCTTGACTAGCTCCTTTGAGCTTTTCCAATGCAGCTTTTCGTAGCTGATCCTGGGGAGATTCTAATCTCGTGATTTTTGCAAATTCATCAACCGCCTTGTCTTCTACCATGCTATCTTCTATATCAATCTTGAGTGATTCTATCATGCTCTGTTGTAATTCAGCTACTCCTTTTGTTGCATCTTTAACTACTACAAGTGCTTGCTGTTCAAGGCAATCCCTTAAAACATTACAATGCAACAACAATAGTATACAATTGAAGGGACCATAACAAACATAATGAGCATGCCCAAGCAGTTGACTAGTAGTTCAAAATGGTGTTTATAGTCCGATTAGTGTCTTGAATCTTATAAAATTTCATATTTAGTGTGTTAAATGTGAATGTGAACAAATTCCCCAGAATTTATTGCTAGAAGCAAGCCAAGAAAAGAAGCAGATATTGGAGATTATTTGGGAGCCTTCATGTGAATAAAAGAGTGAACTTTTTTTTGACTAGCATCTATCTACTATCATAGGATACTAGTTAAGAGTTGTCAATTGGAAATTCAAGATTTTGCTACTTCTAGTATGAACGATAAAATGTACAATATAGTAGGATACTAAAAATTGATTTTATATAAGCAAACATAGTGGTACATTCAAAATAATAGAATACTTCCAGGAAAACACAATAATACAATCAAAATAATACAATAGTTAAGGAAAAAAACATAGGCACTTACACAACTGGGCAGTAGGGGCACTTGTGTAACATGGTTGCACAATCTCTATAGGAACCTTCTACAATAGTGGTCAAAAAATTTTCGTAGGTCATTCTTTGCAAGGTGTACCCCTCGATCCAATCTTTACCCCTAGCTTGTAGCGCCCATATATTGTGGGCAGTAGAAACATATAACTAAACTAACTAGAATATGTAGTATAGAGCCAGATACACAACAACCTATCTCCTAATATTCCCAAATGCCTATTGTGCCTGTCCTCACCTTGAGATCAAGCGTGTATGCACCAAAAATGTTGCGCCTAGTAGTACAGCTCTAGGTCATAGGCAACAGTAGTGGATGCCTCTCTCTTTCTCTCTCTCTCTCTCTCTCTCTCTCTCTCCTTCTTCCTTCTCTCTCATTCTTCTTCTTCCTCTTCAATCTCTCATTCTCTCTCATGTTACCACATGTTATTTTTTAATTTATTAATGCATGAGTAATCCAAAGATGATCAAGTTTCATAAAATAATGTTCTTCATCACTTATATTTTCATTTCTTACTACCTTAGTAGGAGAAAGGAGGGTTGCAACAACCTAAGCTTGTGCTCAAAGTGTTAATTATCCATGCTCATGATTAGGTACATGCAAATCATTATAGCTATTGGAGTAGAAAGATTGTTTAACCATAGAACTCTCATCATTCTTCCCTAAGCTCAACTAGTCCTTCCCTAATGTATTATCCACAATTTGCTCACCACTACAAAGTCTATCTTTCCTAGTTGCAAACTCAACCTCAGTTTCTTCCAGCATTATTATTCAAACCCCCTCTAGAATGAAAAATTCCTATCTTTATCTCTTGTCCCTATATGGTTGATTGTAGTTTTTTTCCTACTCCTATTCCTACGCCTACTACTCCAGTCCCCAATCCACCTTTCCTGCTTATTACTTAACACCTTTCATTTCAAAACCCATTACACTTCTTGAGAATCTTTCATTATCCTTCTCTTTATTTTATTATTTTTCCTATCCCCTTCTTCATTCTTTAATCTTCATTCCACTTTCCCTCTGAAGAACGTATTACATTTAATAGTAAAAAGCGTGAACATAGAATGATTTAACTAATAAGCAAGTGGAGTAGATGGGCTAGAATGTAGGATACCTTAGTTATGGGCTCAAAATACCAACCCCTTTCAAGAGCCACAAGCAAGGGCACTAAATTGGGTTCATGAGGAAAAAAATCTATGTTGTGGCTCTAATGAGCATAAGGGTAAGGATCATTCCCAACCCAATAAAACCCCTCAAGATTTCAATGAAAACAAGAAACCCTTAGGTCTAATAGCAATGAATAACCCCTCAAAAGTGATCATGTGATCTGAATTAAAAAGGATGGTGAAAATGATTATATAGCTACAAGAGTTCAAGCTAAGTAAAGGACCAATGGAGTAATTCATTCTATTGAGATAGACCTTGAAGAGGAAGACCCAATTAGGTAAGTTGTTTGTCAAAATATTATCTCCATTAGACACTCTCATTGAGAATGGAGAGGTTTGAAGCAACCTAGCCTTGTGCCCATAACTGCTAATTATCCATGCTCACAATTAGGTAGGTGCAAATAATTATACATATTGAAATAGAAAGTCTATGTAACCATGATGATGCTAGAAAGAACGTATTGCTTGATAGGCAATGCAAGTTCCAATGGAGTTATGATGTGGACTAAGCTGCAAATATTTATATGCATTAGCCATATAAAAAAGGGGATAAGGGGATGACCACCCAAAAGGGATTTAGGGTTTTGTATATAAAGTTGAAAAGTGAATGAGAAGCTCATTCTTGTGTGTGGCCAAAAGTAGCTCTCTTCTTCTTCTTCTTCTTCTTCTTCTTCTTCTTCTTCTTCTTCTTCTTCTTCTTCTTCTAGGGGTGTATGCAATTCTTTTCAATGTCTCAGAGAAGGACCAACATTTTCAACTTGACATCAAAGCTGAGCATCCCACAAACCATAGATACTGATAATTTACTATTATGCCAATTACTGCCATGGAGACCATTGAATTAGCAGTAATAAGGTTGAGAAGAGTGTGTATACAGTCTAATTTTCTCCCTAAAATATTTGTTCCACATGTGCTTCTAGTCGGCTAGCTTGCATTTCCAGGTGTGCACCCTTCAACTCCCCATATGCTGCAACCTAGATTAGCCAGTGGCATCACTGGGCTAGCATCAGGGATCAGTACATCACTCACTTTACAGGAAGCATAGGCTTAGTATTTGAATTTTCAGTCCCATCACACATACCAAATGCACCTTAGCTCCCAAGCCCTTTCGAAGATGAGAGGAGTTGTGCATAGCGTGGTTGCCTATGAAACTGGCATGTTTCAACCTTCAGGAGTTTGTCGGCATTGCAATAATTTTAGAGAGAGGAATATAGATCCTAGTCGGTTGAAAGACCAGACCAAGCCATTGAAATCTATGCACATGGTTCAAGGATTTTTTAATCTCACTTTCCAACGAGAAAGAATCATTGATTCAAGCACGTCTAATGATACAACAAATGATGAAGCCTTCTGAAACTTATTTAGCTTGCAAACACCTATCCTAGCAATACTAACTCTATTTTCAGAATCTGAATCAAGTATGTCTACAATGCCCTTGGTGTCACCATCAAAGTACCTATATGCAATGTTAGCATCAGAGTATATGTCTGCAATGCCATCATCAAACTAGATGTCTGTAATTTCGTAATCAAGGAACAACAATCATGTATCAACTATTTTGTTCATGCCGAATGTAACAGATAACATGCACCATGGTTCTCAATCAAGATTGTCACAAGTTGATTGCTTCAAGTAGCTTGTTGACTCAACTAGCTATGGCTCTACATCATGCACATTGCAGGGCATGGAGCTTTTCAAAGCCTCTATGAAAAACACCGCAGGCAGGCAGAAGCTGGCCGGGGTAGGAAAGAGAAGTTGCTTTCAAAAGACTTCAGAAGTTCAAGTTTTTGAACTGATGATATTAATCTACAACAGTTGATAGATATCTGTTCTACACAATGTTGCATAATACATCCAACACATTCAAATGTGGCCATAAATGCATGTTCCAAAATGACAGAGGAGTATCTCTGCATAGGTACCATGCCTACTCCTGTGTAAATTTCATAGATAAATGCACCAATGAAAATGAGTGAAGAGCAAAAGTTTGCCAAAACAAGGATCATCAAGCGAGAAGGCAGTCTATGCCTTAACTCCTATTATGGGTAATGCAAAAACAAAGAAGAATTCTCCCTTCATCTGTTGGACTTAGAATCCATGGGAAGTCCTCATGAATGAAGAAGAAATCTCTCCTTTGGAAAGTAACTATAGTCAAGACTCTCTCCAAGTCATGTGAGTCTTCTTCACCCAAGAACCTCTAGAACTTTACTTCAAAATTGAAAACGAGTTGCTAAATTTGACTTGATGAGTACCTCCAACTTGGCCATGGCTCCTATGAGATCTCCAATAAAGGTTGCTAGCACCCTACGGTACTCCATTAAAGCTTCTTACAGCTCTTGTCCATGCTGTATGTGCTTGACTAGTTTTTTTTTTTTGAAAAATAGAACTGGATGTGAGAAAAGAGAAAGAAGAAGGGACCAAATACCTAAGCTCTGATACCAGTTGTCAAGAAGAGGACTGGGGAGAGAAAAAGAGGAGAGAGAAGATTGCAGAAGAGAGAAGGAAGAGTAGCAGAAGTGAGAGAAAGAGAGTGATAAGGAGAGAGAAAGACTAGAAATGGAAAGAGAAAGACAAGAAAGAGAAAGAGAGATGGCTAGAAGCCATGAAAGGACAGGAGAAGTTGGAGAGAGAGGAAGGACAAAGATGTATTATGTGTAAAAATTGGTTCTTGTACATGTGTCCTTTGCCCTTTTATATTCGTCTAATTCAATTCTTTACACTTCGAAGCATCTTGGAGTTCAATCAGCTCAACTTGGTTGAACCAGTGGTATGGGTTAGTAGGGATACTAGTAGTTGCGACCTTACGGTTTGGAATTTCAAGCACAGAGCTTTTAGCCACTATGCCAATTTTAATAGAAGTTTTATGTACATCAATGTGCTTCACATCATGGGATGAAGAATAATTCTGTGTGGTATTAAAGGCAAAGGAAATATGATGTGTTTTGTCATTCAACCCTGGGATAAACTAGTCAAAGAAACTTGGATTGTAGTATAATGGAGGATGGCCATCAAGAAGTTATGGGTCATGTGTGAAGTAGAAAATATATCTAATGATATCAATCATTATGTTACTTTTTTCAAATCAACATGCAATGTGTAGCTCTTCCTTATAAAGGAAATTTTCATGTAAGGAAACTAGTTTAGCAAGTTTGGAAATATTGACCCCGTGAATAGTCGCAAGAACTGTCAGAGATGTAGGTGCTTTATATGTTGGATCATGCATGGAAGTCTAGAGTGTCTTTCTCTACTCAATAATATTCATTAGATGGCTACCATACCTTACAGCTAGACCTCTACTAGAATACCATTTCCTCCCAAACTCACTTTGACCTTCAACTTTTGTGGCTAATAGTGAAATGCATTCCTTGCTTGCCATGCATTGCTTAGGGTGGAATAGAGGATTCAAGTGATGCTTCTCTTGCTCTATTTGGTCACTTTCTTCATGAATTCTCCTACAACTACTGGATAATACCAAAAATTTTGTGATTGCTCTGACCATGTCGCCTTTTTAAGAAAGTCTTATCCTCAATAGTCTAAATTCCAATGTTAGCATGAATATGTGCACGAGTGAGTGAAGTTAATACTATTTCATCTAGTTCCCTAGAGCTTGTAACCTTGGATTGGTCCTTTTGTTGTCCCATATTTACTAAAGCCTCCATGAGAGATCTCTTAAGTAGCTCTTTGAATGGAATGGAGCTTTTGGCTGAGAATAACAAGATTTGTGAATCATGGGATTCATTGTGCTCTTTGGGCTAGAGTTAGTATTCTATTGTGAGACTAAAGTATTAGCAGCTTGGTCCTTAGCTAAAGTGAAAGGTTTGGTCATAGCCAAAGGTTGTGATTATGTGGGCATCACCTCAAAATTGAAAGTAGTAACTTGTGAGGTAGCATATTGGTCAATTGTGTCACTCAAAGATGATGGAATACTAGGATCCTTGGATTCATGGGAGGTAATCTTGGTCTTCAAATTTCTAGATTTATTCTTGACAACACTCTCAGAGGGAGTGTGTTGATCTTGTATTTTTTTTAAAGCTATCCCTCATGGATCTGTTCTAGTATAGTCAATAGCTACACTAGGCTACTACTATTGGATGTTTTGTTTTGGCTTGGGTGACAAAGGTTCTTGGTTGTTGGGAGACAATGGCCTTTGAAGGACCAAAAACTTTTATGGATTGTTTCTTATCAATACTAGAGGAATATAGAGTTAGCTCCCTTTGACTTTCTATTTTAGTATGAGTAGCAACACCAAGTAGTGACTACTTTGTGTCCTCTTTTTGAATCAGTGAGTCTACTCAATCACATTGCTAGTTCCTCTTGTGGATTAGCAACTACTATAGATTGTTGCACTTCCAAAATTGTGGATATGGGTAACTCAAGAATTAGCTACTTGATTCACTAGCTTGTCATTTTGTATCTCTACAAGTATCTTGGTCCTTAACCTAGATTTTTATTTGGATCTCTTTCTCTTTCTCTTGGATTTCATTGGATCTTGGATAGGGGTCAATGGAGGTGGCTTTGTGGGTGGTTTTGGTAACCAAATCCAATAATTTCCTGCATAAAATCCTTGATCATGTAGCAAAACCTTAAGAACCAGTCGTGGCTTTGTGTTAGCTCTCCAATGATGCTTTCATATACATGCCCAAGGTCTCCTATTTCTTCTAGATGAATTTCTCTTTCTAATAGCTTGAGAAGCTATGGTAGTATTCCCAATAGCTTTGGTCTTTTCTTTGATTCCTACTAAGTGGTTCTCTCTAGTCTGCTTGTGGCTTGACGAGTTCCTTTAGAACTCTTTGGCCTTCCACCCTTGGTGTGTTATTTGACTCTAAGAAAGGTTGCTTGCCTATCTCTAAAGAAGAGACAAGGTTCTCTTTGTAGAAAGTAGTGAAAATCTGAACTTTTGGTAAGCTCAAATATATTTGGCATGCATCATAGTTCACAATAGACCTAGTCACATACTTGAAAGTTCTTCTAAGCAGAACCTCTCTATCTATATATTCTCGATTTGAAAGCACATAAAAAACAATGGGAAATCTCTTAGCTCTATAGTATGAAGAATCTTACATCGTCCTAGGAGGGGAGAAGGTGATCCTCCATAAGTTTTGATGATTACATTTGTTGGGACTAGTTTAGATTGACCAATCACAAGACCAATCACAGTCCATACATCATAAATGAGGATGTTGTAATCAGAACCTTTATCAATGAGAACATCAATGATGAGCTCTCACTTAGTAGTTAGTTTGATCCAAATATATGTAGGAGATATTAGCTCTTCATATTTTGGGTCAATGTTGGTGACTTTGACCTTTTGGATGTTAGGCTCTGTAGACAATGTGAGGGTACTGCTAGGGATACCTTGTGTATTGGGTAGTTATGATACATATCAATGATGCCACACTCAATGCATCTAAGGTCAATCCTTTATATGAATGTGTCTATCCCCATCTGATCTACTAGTTGTGGCCTAGGTTCTTGAGTTTCTAGCTCAGTCACATTATCAATGGATAGATGGATGGGAAGGTTTCACTTTATTATTGACTCCAAAGATTTTAGGGCTTGTAGACCTATGGCCTTGTCCACTATGAGGCACATCAACTAAGTCTTAAGGATTGAAAAGCTAAATCATAATCTTCTTACAAATTGAAGTTTTTGTGTGGTTTCTTGTGTGTTTTTCTATTCTTCTCAATCTCTAGAATGATGTGAATTCAGCTTGGTACTCTCGATAGCTTAGTCAATAACTTCTCTCTCATTGGGCCC
Source organism: Lygodium microphyllum (assembly GCF_053477565.2). NCBI lineage: Eukaryota > Viridiplantae > Streptophyta > Polypodiopsida > Schizaeales > Lygodiaceae > Lygodium > Lygodium microphyllum. The sequence continues at coordinate 119,185,701 of NC_141149.1, read as the reverse complement.
TTCTTGTTGTGATTGTACTTTAGCTTGTTGTGCGTTCTATGTCTACATGTGGAAATGATTGTTGTGGTTTTGCACTATGATTCTAAATGTCCCTAGGTGATGTTAGCCTACTGTTAAGTTACCTACATGCTAGGTGTGCTAAGTCCTTATGATGTGACAAAGAGTCTCCTAGGCCACTTTGTACAAGTTTCTTAGTGGATTTCTAAGGCATTTAAAAGCTTCTTCCAACAAATTCATTCTAGAACATACAGTTTGAGACAGTTTGAATATATAAGAGTAAGATGGGCAAAAATATTCTTTCTTTTGTTCAAACGATATGTATGTGTGCAAGAATTTCTCAAAGCATCACAATCATATCAAGCTAACCTTAGAGGAGTGGAGGTATGTGTGCATAGGAGTGGAAGTATGTGTAGAAGTGAGTATTTGATATGTTGGAGTGACAAATGGTGCAAGTCCTAGGTAGGTAGTAGAAGTGTAAAGTATAGGGTACAAGCCTAGATAGTGCAAGTACAAGCCTAGGTGGGTGGTATAATTTGGAAGGGTAGTGCAAGTGGTGCAAGTGTAAAGAAACCTAGGTGGTGCAAGTAGATGGTGCAAGTGGATGATGCAAGTACAAAGTGACCTAGGTGGGTAGTGCAAGTCGTAAGGGTAATACATGTGGTGTGAGTGTAAAGTGATCTAGATGGTGGAACTAGATGGAAAAAGTGCAATGTGACCTAGATGGTGCAAGTGGGTTGTGTAGGTCATAAGTCTATGGGTGGTGCAAGTCCAATGTGACCTAGGTAGTGCAAGTGGGTGAGGTGGGTTAATGTGACGTATATGTGGGTCATGAATTTTGAATGTGATTGAACTTTTGATATGAGTGAATTATGTATGCAAGTTTGAGTTTTGTGTTTTGCATTTTTCATTTTTTATTTTTGTACTACTTTCACTTCAATACACACACAATCCAACAAGCATGATACGCATGATGTATCTTCAATTGATAAAAATGTCATATGGTTTGTTCAAGCAAGAAAAGATTGCGTTTTGATTTTTACATTACTTCTTCAATCCACAAAAATGTCATGTGGCTTGTTTAAGTAAGAAGAGTTTGAGTTTTGCATTTTTGTGTTGCTTTTTCTTCAATACACACACATCCCAACAAGCATAATGCATCTTTAATCCATAGAAATGTCATATGATTTGCTAAGCAAGAAAAGTTTGAGTTTAGAGTTTTGCATTTTGCATTTTGAGTTTTGTATTCTTCATACTCTTACAAATCCTATTGCTTCAATCTTAATCCAACAAACTACTTCCTTTCAATTCGGTCTTTCTAACCTAGCTGCATGGGTTTCGTAATGCTAGCCACAAACACAGACAATTGGTAACCCATCAATCCCATCCATGCCCATGAATAAGCCTCATACTCCACCATATGGTAGGAGTGTGAAAACCTTGGTGGTTATATCATCCTAGATCCTAGCAATGGAACCAAAATGTTGAGCCAAATGCACCAACAATTGAGATGTTGGATGGACTTTTATTATTTCAGAAGTTGCAACTCACTTTGGCAATAATGTCTCACCTTGTCTCTCAACACTCTACTCTAACTAACCAAGCATCCTTCTCTACAAACCAAGATAATAAGAACATAACACTAGCTTCGAGATATAATGAACTCACCAACTTACCTTCTTGCATTCTAGTCCAAAAGCTTGAAGGCTCCAAGATAGTTCCTCGATCCAACAAACATGATTTGATGTTGTTACTCCTTTGCATCCACCACCACAAGCATACCAACAAGTCAAGAAGCTAGTAGAGAAGAAGAGAAAAGCCAAAAGATGATGAAGAGCTTCACCTTCCCTGACTCCCTCGCTCAACACACCTCTCACTCACTCCCTCTCATTCACTCTCAACAATGGAAGCAAGATAACAGAAATAGAAATAGAGAATAGAAAGCTTCAATAGTTGCATTGATAGAGGTTCATAGCACAGATGCACCAAGAGGGTAAATACAACTAAGACCTCCCACCCTTATATAGACACAAATTAGGGTTAGGGTTAGGTCACCTCTCTAGGATCGTTCACTATTTTAGGATTAGGGTTTGTGTTCCACTTTGCGTTTCAAGGTTTGCGCTCCTTTGAATTAGGATTTGCGTCCTCTTTTGGGGGTATCCCCTTTGTGGGATCTAGGTCATGGTTAATCCTCATAGCTTGCTTATATCTTAGTCTAATTAGACCAAGCGTATTATAATTTAGTTACAAATACATATGCACAACCCACATAACAATTGCATGTGTGACAAATACAATGTGGGAGTAAAGATCTCAAAGGGGTGCAACAAATCGACTTGCGGGAAACTTTGCCTACCTCCTGATGATTTGGAGCCCATTGTCGAAGCATTTAGAATTGAAAGTCTACCAGGGGGATAAGAGACAATAGGGTGAAGGGAGATTCAGGGAGAGGAGTAGATGGAAGAGAAGGGGCTTAAAGAAATAGAAGATGTAGAAGAATACTCACAGAGGTGAAGCCTACCAATTATTTCTGCATTATGAGAAGATAAATCTTTTGTAGACAAAAACGTGCATAAAACAATAACTTCCTCTATGCTGCTTAGAACGCTAATATGATTTTTCCGTTGGCTCTGAAAGGAGGGTAAAATACCCGGATTCTTGACCAGAATTCTCCTAGATCACTTCTTCTTCTTCTCCCAGTTCGGAGTGCTGTTCACTGCTTGAAAACGGTGATATCGCATCGTGCAATTTTTCCAATCCTTCTTTTTGTGTAAATCCTCCCAAAATGTCTGAAAGCTACCTAGTTTCTTTTACATGTCATCCTATTCTAGAAATTGGCTACAATTTTTGGATTTTTACAAGAGATAATATCTAAAATATAAAAAATTGACTAAACTTGTCCAAAAATCTAGTATTTTTAAACCATTCACACTGTGAACACTGACGCTAATGACTAATATGGCATTGGCTCTCTCTCTAGATTAATAAGAAAGTCGAATGATAATGCATTCTAGAGTTTTTTACATTGTAACCATGTAGCGGCACTACATCCATCCCCTCCTAACTTGCACATCCTCAGGCATGTGCCAAAGTCTTATGGATCTGCAGTGTCAGAAGAAGTATCATTTGCCGTGTCAATGTCTTCATCTTCTACCTCTTCTTCTTCCATATTCTCATGTTCATGCTCAATATCAAACTCCTTCAACTCATATGCTGAAGACTCCCTACCGTTTAAAGATCTTGATACATTTTCCAGCCACTAGAATCCTTAGAGTTGTCCCATCCATCTTATTTAATGCATGGGTAGCATTATCAAAAACAAACCTTACCACATATGGACCAAACCACCACTTTGCCATCTTCCGACTACCACCATGCATATTTTCCAAGCTATTGTCATAAACCAACACCCAGTCCCCTTCCTGTATAGATTGTGGCCAAAGTTTGTGTCGCTTGTCAAACCTCTTCTTATTCTTGATCCTTGCAGTTTTCATCTTTTTCATGGCTTTCTCAATGTCTTTAGGCCTTCTTTCTAATTGTCTAATGTGTAGGACTAGCAACTCTTATCTATTCAAATCCTCTTCCCATGGTATAACACTCCAAGTAGCAATAGTCTCCTCAATAGGCATGATTGGCTATTGTTTATATGTTAATTTAGCAAGCATATAAGCTATAATTGCACTATGAGTGGTCCTATCAGCCCACAAAGCAAAGGGTAACATTCTTGGCCACTCTTTCATCCTGCATTTGCATGACTTTGCTAATGCCTTAATGATAGGCTGATGACCTCTTTCACTTTTTCCATTTGCTTCAGGATTATAGACTGAAATTAAAGCTAGCTTGATACTCAATCGTGAAAAGAAGTCATGAGCCTCATATGCATCCAATTCTCCTCTATTTGCAACCACTTTACCAACACGACCATACCTGCAAAAGACTTCTTCCAATAAGAACATGCAAACTACTTGAGTAGTCTTTGTACTAAGAGCTCAAGCTTCCACTTGATTTGTCAAGTCTTCTCGTGCAAGCACAAGATATCTCATATTCCATAAACCTATAGGCATGGTAACCAAATCAACTACCCATTTGTAATGCATAGACAATGGATAGGTCGGTTGCAACCCATCATACATGTTTTGCCACCAATACTTCTCTTTGATCTTGGAAAATGTGCCCCAAACTCCTCTATGTCTAGTCCATAAGCTTTCATGAAACTCGCGCATCACCTGTTGTTGAGAAGCCCTATCTCCCAATACACGTACTGGAGTTCCTTTCTTTTTCTTTGCATGCTCCCATAAATATCCGTCTTTCAAGAAAAACCCATAAGCTTTTCTTTTAATCCTTTTGAATTCAACTTCAGACCATTCAACCTTCTTTGCCATGAGACTGAGATATTGGCCCTTTTTTAGCCAATCATCCTCATACAACCCTTTCAAAAATTGTTTTCTCACTAAAGCATAACATTGATAATGCTTTCTCTCTATTGCCCATCTCTTCTTCATAGCTGTAAGTTTTTTCTTACTGCCAAAATCCTTGTTACAATAGTTGTACATGTAGTAACAGTAGCTGCATACTCATTCCTTATTGTCATAAAGTCTTTTTCAGCACTTATCACATCATCCTCTTTATCTTTCATCAGCTCCTCTTCATCTTTAAACCTTGCACGTGAAAGCATGTCAACCACCACGGGGTTTTCTCTACTTGCAATATGTTGAAAAACACGGTTAAGTGACTTTATATATGCAATCCACTGTAACATGGCAATATCAAGAGTTGAGCAATTTACTATCATGCCCAATAGAGGTAGACAATGAGTCTCTACCACTACATGAGCTCCCATACAATACTCCCTATCACACTTAAGGGCTGTCACTACACCCCAAAGCTCTCTTTTGACTTGAGAGTATCACAGTTACCGTTCATTGAGGACCTTTGCTTCAAACTGAATGGCATACCTATTCCCATCAGCATCATCCTGACCCACTACCAACCAATGCCAATTGGGCTTGTATTCACGGTGAGAATAATAGGTTGCCCATTCTCATAATTTGCTCTCTTTAGTGTGGAGGCTGAAATCAATAAGCTCTTTAACTTCAGAACTACCTTCATATGCTGTTTACCCCACCAAAACTTTTGCTTTTTTCTCAAGAGCTGATATAAACTTTCAGCCACATGAGAAAAATGCGGAATCCATATCAAGTAAAAGACACATGCACCCAAAAATATTTCACTTCGAATACATTCGAACATGTCTCCCATATCCTGCTTATGGCATCAATCTTTACTGGTGAGGGGTTTCTCCCATATGGTCCACACATGTGCCCAACAAATAATACTTCTTCCACTCCAAAAACTGACTTTTCTCATGACAGAGTTAAATGCACTTCTTTAAGATAGCTCAAAATCCTGTCACAATCAACAATATGATCAGCCACAAACGTTCTATATCCTTACTCATTTAGCTCTTCATTCTTCTCATAGATATCACACCCTTTTATTGGCACATCATCAGTGGAAGCGTACACATCCTAACCAATCCAAGTGGTGTCTTCATGGTAGTGATATCCTGATTTTCTAATGCAAGTTGGAACTGATCATATCCTAAATATAAATCTCCCATAGAGTAAATTCCCTTGCCTACAAATGCTTCTGCATATTCATCCACTATTGGGCATGATCCAACATTTCTTATGGTGACCTTATTAACTAGTTGCAAACCCTATATAAACCTCAAAGAACCATTATTCTTTGGAATAGTAAACCACTGATTCGAATATGGATCTGAAGAGTACTCCAAAATTCACATCCTGATCTTCTCGTTCAAAATCTCTAGTAGCTTAGGCAAATATGCCCGAGGTACTGAAATAGGCTTTAAATTCCATGGCACATGAGCAACTGTAAAGATCACCATAGGTTCAACTATGGTCGGGATCAACACATCCAATTTCAATTGGTTGAAATGCAAAGGCTTTCCCATGCCTTGCCAACATCTACAAGAAACAAGCTATTTCTGTAGGCAAAAGAAATCTAGTATCACCTATTTTCATATTTTGTAAAGTTTCAGTTGTAAATTTATGTCTTACTTCATGCAGATCCCATAAACTAGGCTGTCGAGTCACTTTTTCAGCCAACTCATCACTTTCACGTGGTAAAGGCAAAGCCACAAGCTTAACCTTCTTTGCAATTATTTTGTACTTTGTATCCACCCTTACTTTAGCCCTGTTTTGCAGCCCATATTGCAACCCATAACATTCATGCTCAGCAAACTCTTGAATGACTTTATACATCTCTAAAGTGTCAACATAATTAACCTCTTTTTTTGCCTTGTTTTCAGCATTAAATGCTATAGAAATTTCAGCCACTGTATCAATATCAACCAGCCCTGAAAATATCCCTGAAATGCCTTCATTTGCAACCATCAAACAATATGTCTTCATCTCTTTTTTAGCCCATCCTACATATTTGTTTTCAGCTCTACACGACTGAAATATTCTTAAAACTGCTAAGACTACATGCTGTCCATTCCTGCAATTCGGACACAAACATAGTTTCCCCCTTTCTTGGAGGCATAATTATCTTCCTAAGGGCACATCAATAGCCTCCACTTATAGCAGTGCTATCTAAAAATCCTTAAACTCTCATGCATTAGGTAGCATGGGATTATCCCATATCTCGATTGTGAGGATGATTCACATAAAGAGTGAGAAACTGTACCGCCTTTGTATTGTTTTTACTCTGAACCTTGAGCATATGAAGAACCATCATCTAAGGATTTTGTTTCCATCCTTGATTCTAAAATATAGGGCTGCCCCAAAATCACCAGATAACTACATGAATCCTGCACAAAAAAATGATATTCATCCCTAATATCTCCAATAGTCATGGGTATATTTGGACAAGCCGCATAAAGACCCCTTGATGAATTGTTTATTGCTCGCATGCACCATCCCGGATCTACATCAATCGGCCAACCTCCATTCTTATACAAGCTTCGTGCCATAACATTGTTTTGGAACCATGATCCAAAAGAACTATGCAAGGTGTCTCTCTTTCTCCCACTTTAACAATTGTCTATGTTGTAGCATGAGCCCAATGCATTCGTGAATAATGACTGCTTGGAATAAAATGAGCATCTTCTTCTTCATGTGCTTGTTGATGGACATCCCTATTATATATAGCCTTCTCTCTATGCTTAGTGCTACCCATGAGACCAATTTCAACCACAAGCTTGCTTTCTACACTCCCATTATTTTCAGCATCAGCTTGCTTCAAAACAACATTACATGCATAATCATATTCCCTCTGAAGTTGTTTCTCTGTCTTTGTCAACTTGCATCAATGCTTGCAAAACTTCATCATTAAACTATCTTTTTTTTTTCAGCATATCAGTGATTGCATCATGAAATTCATACTTTGCGATTCCAAGAACTTTGCCAAGTGTGAATTTCATTCTACTACCAAGTATGTGATCTTCCAAGATCCTTTTAAGGTTTTTGGCAGTCTCAAGATCCAATTGTAACATGTAATCAGGTTGCTTGTCCCTTTTCTTTTCTTCTTATTTCTTCTCTTGAGATGCATCCTCCATAACATACTCATGTATGACTTTTTCAGTCTCTTTCTGTGGCTCCATTTTACTTTGTGTTATGCATTTAGATGGTCCTGAAGAAGAAGGACTAGCACTGCCCTCATCTCTTCTTCTCTTTTCTTCCACAAGAGCTTCTTGATTATGAATCTCAACCAAATAATCATAGAATAAAAATGAATCCAATGGTGCACTCCATCCTCTTCTCCCTCGTATACTTTGACTTGCATCAGCCAATTCAAACTTTGTTATTTTTCCCTTTTCCATGCAATCTAATGCTTGCATCCAAATGCAAGATTTTGCTTCAATCATGCCTCCTTTACGAGTTTCTTCTGTCCTTTCAATTCTCAACCCATACGTGGCTATATCTATGGCAACAAATGTTGTCCTTGCATCCATAGAGAAGTAGATGGAAGAGAATGGACTTAAAGAAATAGAAAATGTAGAAGAATACTCACAAAGGTGAAGCCTTTCAATTTATTTCTGCATTATGAGAAGATAAATCTTTTGTAAACAAAAATGTGCATAAAACAAGAACTTCCTCTATGCTACTCAGACCATCAATCTGATGCTTGCGTTGGCTTTGAAAGGGGGGTAAAATAATAGATACCTGGTTAGAATTCTCCTAGATCACTCCTCCTTCTTCTCCTAGTTCGGAGTGTTGAAAACTGCGATTGCACATCACACGATTTCTCCAATCCTTCTTTTTGCATAAAATCTCCCAAAATGGCTGAAAGCTATTTGCTTTCTTTTACATTTCATCCTATTCTAGAAGTTGTATACAATTTTTGGATGTTTACAATAGATAATATCTAAAATATCAAAAATTGGCTAAACTTGTCTAAAAATGTGTAGAGTCTAATTCGTTAGATAATATTATGGCCTAGAAACCCACCACACTATTCCATGCTATTGAGCTAGTTGACAAGTATGCTTGTAAGTATAGGAGGGACATTCCTATGTAGGCTTATTTTGGATAGCAAAGGGCTATTGCTAAACATGACAACTTTTGTGGCAATTATGGAGGTGTCAATACTCAATTTAGCAGTCCCAAAGTGCCTTCATAACCTACTTTCAAATTAGTTGGTTAGTATAAAGTACAACAAGGTGCAAAAATATGTCATCTCATCCTACATTCATTATCTTCCTAGTTCGACTAAGAGACTTTTAATGAGTTGGGAAACCAATGCTAGTATAAGCATAGGGTCGTCATTTTAACCACAAACACCATATTAGGGAATATGGGAATTTCCCATAAGTTTGGGACACGTGGTCAAATCTTTGGATTTGTCATAACTTGAACACTATAACTCCAAATTGAGTGCTCTATAGCTCAATAGATTTGATTTTTCAAGAGCTTTCCAATGATAGGTCACATCATATGGATTTGAGAAACTTATGGGCATGTTATTTGGGTGCCACCTTTTTCGTATTTAAAAATGGAAATTGGGAGATTCCTAAACTCACTAATATTGTGTTCACAAGAGACAATAATTTATTGAAGGAAACACCATGTTCTTACTTGAAATACTTAGCTACCAATTTGCCCTTATAAGTGGACCTGGGGCATCCATGGATACTTTTCAACTTGTGTACCCACTTTCATTGGCGGTGCCTTCTTTCCACTAGGCAAAGAAATAAAATCCCACATATGGTTTGTCTATAAAGAGTTAAACTCCAACTGCATAGCTTCATCCCATGAGTGACTATCAGCTTTGTGCATGGTCTCATGACAAGAGAGAGGCTTACCTACATATGTCACCATAACAGAATCCATGGAGAGCATTAAGCACTCAAGCTCATGTCTAGCTCTAGTAGAATGTCTCAAAATAGGCCGATCCTACACAATAGGCTAAATCCTAGGCCATATAGCATCAATGGTCTGCAAACTCTGTCTGCAGACTCTATAGGTGGTTCTATGGGAGTAGGATGCTCCTCCTAAAAGGCCATTTTGCATATCTCAACTACATATCAAGGCTATTTATGTATCTGTTCCTCATGGAAAACTACATCATGGCTATGGATAATCCGACGAGCTTGTGGATCCTATAGGTGATGGCCCATCTCATCTACATCCCCATAACCAAGAAAATTGCATTTTATGAACAAGATCTAGCTTATTGTGCTTATCCTTGGGATCATGGTAGAGTACCTCACAACCAAAGATACGCAAATGAGTATATGATGGATGCTTCCTAGTCCATAACTTCTCTACAACCTGATAATCAATAGCAATGTAAGGGGATGTGTTAGTCAATGGCATGGCAGTAGTAACTATCTTAGTTCAAAATTTTTGTAGTAAGCCTACCTAGCTAAGCATACTATGAACTCTCTACTAAGTCATCTTGTTTGTACATTCAGTAATACCATTTTGGGGAGGGATGTAAGGGATGGTCAATTGATGCTTAATATCCTGCTCATCACAAAAGATTTTGAGACATACTCACCCCCATTTTTTGACCTTAGGCATTTCATCCTATACCCAAATTGGTTCTCAACAAGAGTAAGACAATGTTGAAAGATAGATAGGATATCCAATTTCTGCTTGATAGGGTAAGCCTAGACCTTATGAAGTAATCATCAATCAAGGTGACAAAGTACTTCACACTACCTAGTGACTACTAGAGCATGGGACCACATACATCCAAGAGAACAAGAGCCAAAGGCTCACCCATGTGCTTCATACCAGACTTTTTACGCATACTACAAGTCTACCTACCATATACTAGTAATAATTACAAGACCCAAAAGACTTATAGTCTAGGTATAGAAGATACTACAAATTGGTAAGAATTTTCATTCATTTCAAAGACATGTATCCAATGTGATGATGCCAAAGAGATACATGTGAAACTATAGCCACGACCAAAACATGTCAACTAACCCAAATAAAAGGAAGGGATAGAGGGTACTAGACTTAGTACCACATACAACAACAAGATTCCCATGGTAATCTTCCATGAGAAATCACTAAAAGAGACAAAATAACCTACATCATCCAAGGTGCTAGCAAAGATAAGACTCTTTGTGAGAGCTATTACATGACGTACATTATGAAGAGTGAACATGCTACTTAAACCAATGGACATCACCAATACCAACTATCTCTACAAGGCTAGGTCATTACCCAAATGAATAGATCCAGCAATTATACTGCAATAGGAGTGAAACCACTCTCTAGGAGGGGTCACATGAAAGGAAGCCCTTGAATCTATCAACTAACAATGAGTATATCTTAAAAAAGCATCAATCAATTTTGAGGCATTCAAGGAAAAGGCTACCAATATGAGATCATTAGACACATAAATCAGCATCATATTAATCTCCTCAATCTTGACACTAGACTTGCTAGGCACAATGATGCAATCATGATTCTTCTATTGCACTTTCTCTTTACCCTTTTCCTTGCACTTGTCTTTGTGCATTTTATGGCACTTTAGCCGAATATGACCTACTTTCCTATAATAATGACAAGTAAGACCAAACTTACGACCATGAAACTTACTATGTTTAGCCCATCCTTTGAGGGTGTTTGCACATAGAGCCATACAAAAAGTGTCCCATAACTTAGGTAGACTACCAAGTAGAAATAAAGGATGCAAAGGATCCCTAAACTCAATCTCCTACATAGGTAGATGGCTAACGATGGAGTGAAACTCATTCAAATGTGCAAACGTAGAAGTCCCTTCATTTATGCAAATATCCATCAATTGTTTCAACCAATACATTGGAGATGTAGGATTCTGGTTGTCATGAAGATTATTAATCTATGTCCAAAAAGCTCATATGTAGTATGATTGTCAGTCACAACATTGTAGTGAACCTACTTAAACAGTGATAAACATAGCTCATTCAATTCAACCAAATCCTTGGCATCAATGTTTTTCAATTCGACACCCACATTTCTTAGTGATTTAGCCTACAATTTTTGCACTAAAACTTGCCATAACTGTGTCTTCCAATAGCTGTAGTCGGTCCCATTGAGTTTTTCAATATTGAAGATAGTACTATCATGAGAAACACCTTCCATAATGACACCAAGAAAGTGCATAGGAGGGTGAAACATGCTGCTATAATTTCTTGCAAATCAACCCTAAGAGCACTACCAAATTAAGCTGTAAAAACAAGAAATATTGCCAAGGTAGTGAGCTATCCACAAACTGCAATCAAGAAACTATCAAGTAAAAGTTATTGCCGTCATGAAGAATACATAGATAAAAAATGACATGCTATTGCAATAAACTACAACAATGGGTCAACAACCCATAGTGGGCAAATCAAGATGAATAAGCTAGGAAAAATAGGCATTGAAGATGGTCACACTTGCAGTATGTAAGTAACCATACATGTTGAGATATCGAGCTCCACTCGTGATACGCCAGGGTGACCGTTGTGTATTTATGTCACCGACTTGTCAGTTGTAGATGCGGTTGGTACACCGCCCATGAATAATAGCTAGACGACAGCTATCCTTATCTACTCTAGTTCGTGGCTCAGTTAGTATGCCACCTTAGTTAGTTGAGTTTGGTTTGAGACCCATATAGAGGGTTCTTCTATTTCTTTGTACCAGAGTTCTTTTGGCTTACACAACTAAGAAGAGAAAAACTGTTTTCAGCCTCCACCCTTGTGTGTCTTCCCCCATTGTGCAAGCAAGAAAGCTTCAAGTGAGACTCCTTCCTTCTCTCCCACAATCTTGATATGGTATCAGAGCCTTGTTCGTGGTAAGGAGCTCAAGAAAGCAAGCCAAGCTCGCGGTGTTCTGGTAAGAGGAGCAGTGTTGCTTTCATTTTCTGTTTCGGGAGCAGATCTCTGCAGGTAGCACAGCCGGAAGGTGCAGGAGTGCATTGTCTCAGGTTGAGACGCCCTTCGCGGTGAAGCAAGAGGGCAGTATATGCTGCGGGACAGGGCTTTAGCCCTTGGCGACCTTGTTTTTTTTATTTGAGGCCATTTCGGGGCCTGTTTTGGAGGCGGAAGTTTTCTGCACGCACTCAGGAAAAGGCCCAGTTTTATGCTGTGCAGCCACTGTTCTACAGGTCGGTGAATAGTTACTGTAAAAATTGCTTTGTATGCTTGTACGCAGAGACATTGGGAGTTACAGAATCATCCCTGTTGCCTGTTGATGCAAAATCGTCACTAGGAAGTGACTGTGTGGTCAAATACCACTTTCGCCAGTTTTGCAGATTTTCCCTTGTGAGGGTGAAGCTGTGGTTTTTGCAGTGACAGAATTTTTTGCAGTCTTCTGTAATGGCATCTGATTCTCTTTCACAGATTGTCACTGAAAAGCTTGACAAGAACAACTTCCAAGCATGGAAGTTTAGAATGACGAATTTCCTTATGGGAAAAGGATATTGGGAATTTGTTGCAGGAAATGAAGAAGAACCAGTTCTTCCTGATGTTCCCAATCAACAGCAAATGCAGGCATTCAAAACATGGCATGAGAGAGCCAGGAAAGTTATGTATTGGCTGTCTATCAGTATTTCAGACTCTATGATTGTGCATATTCAGGATGCAAGTACGCCAAAGGAGGCATGGGATACTTTGTCAAAAATGTACAGCACAAATACGCAAGCTAGGAAAATGCAGCTCAAGCAAGAGTTGCATAATGTGCAAAGAGAAAGTATGAGCATCAACGACTACCACATGAAGGTGAAGAAGATTGCAGATGCACTTGCTTCCATTGGGTCGCCAGTGGAAGATGATGATTTAGTTTCCGTGACCTTGAATGGTCTAGGAAAGGATTATGCACAGTTTCGGACATCCATTTCAGTTCGTGAAAGATTTCCTGATTTTGAGGAGTTGATTGCTCTTCTAATTTCTGAGGAACAGAGAAATGGTGGTGCATCTTCTTCATGAGGAACTTCAAAAGAAGCTGTCTTCTACTCAAATGCTGGAAGAGGTAGAGGCAGAGGTAGAGGAGGCCGATTTGGAGGCCGTGGCAGAAATCAGAATATGCAGCAAACTCAAGAAAACCAGTCCTATGGAGGAGGACGTGGTAACTCTAGAGGCAGGGGGAGCCAAAGAGGTCGTGGTGGATGGCAAAGAGGTCAAAATGCAAACAGTAATGTTGAATGCTACTACTGTGGTAAAATGGGTCATATGGCTAAAGACTGCTATAAAAAGCAGAATGACATCATGAATGGAAAACTGCAACAAGGGAATTATGCATCTTCTAGTAGACAGGGTGATGACAGAAATGAGCATTTGTTCATGGTGCAGCACATGAACAATTCTGTGACAAGTGGAGAAGAAAGCAACGATGTATGGTATGTTGACTCAGGTGCATCAAACCATATGACAGGTCATGCAGAATGGATGGAGGATGCAAGGAAAATGGAAAAACCAGGATTTGTGGAGACTGGTGATGATACTGCACATCCTATTGTGCAGATTGGAAAAATTCCCTTGTCTATGCAGGATGGGAAAAAGAAATACCTGTCCGATGTATTTCATGTCCCGAATATCACCAAGAATCTGGTTTCTATCGGTCAAATGGTTGAGCAGGGCTTGCAGGTCAGATTTAATCCTCATGGATGCTTTGTTGAGGATATGAAAAATAAAGGTCGCTTGATAGCAAAAGGAAAGAAGAAGGGCAGAATGTTTACGTTGGATGCTGACATGTCTGAATTGAGTGCAGCAATGTTTGCACATGGGACCGGTGTAGTTGCAGATATTGATATCTGGCATAAACGCATTGGTCATGTTAATGTACAGCGACTTAAATCAATGCAGGCCCAAAATATTGTTGCAGGATTGCCAAAATTCAAGGTTGCAGAAATGCATAAGGTATGTGAAGCCTGTCAGTTTGGAAAACAAGCAAGGAAACCATTTCCTAGACATGTTCAAGAGAGTGAGAAGCCATTGGAATTAATCCACTCTGATGTGTGGACTACTAAAGCTGCATCTCTTGGAGGCTGTCATTATTTTGTCACTTTTATTGATGACTATAGCAGAAAAGTTTGGGTGTATTTTATGAAAAAGAAAAGTGAAGTTTTTGGGCATTTCAAAACCCTTAAAGCTATGGCTGAAAAAGAAACAGGTCTGCAAATAAAATGCCTAAGGTCAGATGGAGGGGGAGAGTACCTCTCAAATGAGTTTGCAAAGTTCTTGCAGGAGCATGGCATAAAGCAGCAATATTCATGCAGTTATACCCCACAACAAAATGGAATTGCAGAAAGGAAAAACAGGCATATTGGAGAGGTATCTCGTGCCATGCTCAATGAAAAAGACTTGCCAGATTTTTATTGGGCTGAAGCAGTTGCTACAGCAGTCTACATAATGAACAGGACTCCCACTGCAGCAATACATGGAATGACTCCAGAGGAGAGGTATACTGGTAGGAAACCAGATATTTCTCATTTGAAAATTTTTGGTTGCATTGCCTATGTACATGTGCCAGATGAGTTGAGATCCAAGTTGGATCCAAAAGCTGAAAAGTGCATCTTTATTGGTTACTCTCTGCAGCAAAAAGGGTATAGATGCTATAACCCTTCTACTCGTAAGTTTACAGTGAGCAGAGATGTTGTTTTTTATGAGATGAGTAGCTGGTATAAACCAGTAAATGTGATTGATGATGTAGATGCACAAAATGGTAATGCTGCACAGAATTCACAGCAGCAGTCACAAAATATTAGTGGACCTGGAGCGTCCTCTAGCAGTGGTTCACATTCTTCGCCATGGACAGGCAGATTGAGATCAGGAGAATCTTCTCAAAGTAATGCAGATAGTGGTATGCAGGTATCACGAAAAGGAAAAGAGAAGGTAGATCAGCCCATGTTTGATGTGAATGCAGGTCACTCTTATGTGGATGGAGAATCCAGTGGCTCAGAACAGAGCATTGATGATGAGTTGGGTATTCCTTCTATTGTTACACCTGGAGTAAGGAAGACCAGGGATGTTTTGAGAGCACCTGGGAGTGAACCCACTTTGCGCAGGTCTACCAGAGTTAGGTATCCTGTGGATAGGCTGAAATATGATGGATTTACAGCCATTCACTATGCATATATGGTCAAGGTGATACAGGAACCAGAACCCACTTCTTTTGAGCAAGCCATGGGAAAAGAAAAATGGGAGAAAGCCATGGATGAAGAAATGGATGCCTTGGAAGCAAACACTACATGGGAATTGGTACCTTTGCCGAAAGGTAAGAATGCAATTGGCTGTAAGTGGGTTTATAAGGTGAAGCACAATGCTGATGGTTCTGTGAACAGATACAAGGCAAGATTAGTAGTCAAGGGGTATGCACAAACATATGGCATTGACTATGAAGAAACATTCAGTCCGGTTGCAAGGATGGCAACCGTAAGAGCAGTCATTGCTATGGCTGCATCAAAGGGATGGTCTTTACATCAGATGGATGTAAAGAATGCCTTCTTGCATGGTGATTTGCAAGAAGAGGTCTATATGGAGCAGCCACCAGGTTATGTGCATGTTGTTCATCCTGAGTTTGTTTGCAGGTTGAAGAAAGCCTTGTATGGCTTGAAGCAAGCACCTAGAGCATGGTCTGACAAGATAGGACAGTATCTTGTCACTATTGGCTTTCAGATTTCCAAGGCAGATTTCTCACTTTATGTGAGAAAAACAGAGAAAGGTATTATGCTACTTGTCATTTATGTTGATGATTTGATTATGACAGGTGACAGTGATGAAGATATCCTTCATGTGAAAATGCTATTGAAGCAGAAGTTTGAGATGAAGGATTTGGGAGAGCTGCGTTATTTCTTGGGCATTGAGGTGATTAGATCACCAAGTGGGATACAGCTCTTGCAGAGGCAATATGGATTGGACATGCTGTCCAAATATGGGATGACAGGCTGTAAGCCTATTTCAGTTCCTTTGGAGCAGAATGTGAAGCTGAGCGCAGATACAGGTGAGCTTCTGGAAGACCCTACTATGTACAGACGCATAGTAGGAAGCTTGATTTATATGACTATTACCAGGCCAGATTTGAGTTATGCTGTTGGATTGGTAAGTCAGTTTATGCAGGCTCCAAGGAAATCGCATTTGGATGCGGCTAGACGCATACTCAGGTATGTGAAGTCCACATTGCAGTATGGACTATTTTATGAGACTGGGGTTCAGATACAGTTGCATGGATACACTGATGCTGATTGGGCTGGTAGTATTTCTGATAGACGATCTACCAGTGGATATGTGTTCTCTTTTGGGAGTGCTGCAGTCACTTGGAGCAGCAAGAAACAGCCTACAGTTGCCTTGTCGAGCACAGAGGCTGAGTACAGGGGTGCAGCAATGGCTGCATGTGAGGTAGCTTGGTTGCATAAGCTACTTTATGATATGCATCAGTCTACAGATGGGCCAGTTGTCATTTATTGTGACAACATGAGTAGTATACACTTGGCAAATAACCCAGTCTATCATGCTAGAACAAAGCACATTGAGGTGCATTATCACTATGTGCGAGAGAGGGTTTTACTAGGTCTTATTGATCTAGTTTATGTCAGCACAGAGGATCAGGTAGCTGACATATTTACGAAGGCATTGGGCGCAGAGAAGCTGCGCAAGTTCAGAGACCTGCTTGGTGTGCAGGAATTGGGATTGAGCTCGAGGGGGAGTGTTGAGATATCGAGCTCCACTCGTGATATGCCAGGGTGACCGTTGTGTATTTATGTCACCGACTTGTCAGTTGTAGATGCGGTTGGTACACCGCCCATGAATAATAGCTAGACGACAGCTATCCTTATCTACTCTAGTTCGTGGCTCAGTTAGTATGCCACCTTAGTTAGTTGAGTTTGGTTTGAGACCCATATAGAGGGTTCTTCTATTTCTTTGTACCAGAGTTCTTTTGGCTTACACAACTAAGAAGAGAAAAACTGTTTTCAGCCTCCACCCTTGTGTGTCTTCCCCCATTGTGCAAGCAAGAAAGCTTCAAGCGAGACTCCTTCCTTCTCTCCCACAATCTTGACAATACAAGCAATAGGCATAGACATCATGCACTAGGTATATCTCAAGGGTAAATGAAGGTCTATGGATATTACTTGTAAGTAACCATGAAAGCAATAGGCATAGATATCATGCATAGGGTAGGTCTCAAGGGTAAATGAAGAGAATTGTCAAATGCATAATCCACTGAGAAAAGCTCAATACATAACCCAAAAGCGTATAAATACCATTGACAATACCTTGACAAACATAAGTACCAGGTCCAAGCAAAGAGATCAAATCAGTCCATGATAGGGTAACTATATCTGATACATATCAAGAGAGCATATATATGGCACAATTTTGGAAATGAGTGGGATCTAGGACATGGCAAGGAGCCAGCAAGGAGCTATGGTGGATGGAAGATGAAGACCAAACTCATGATGACATAGAAAAGTACAGAAAAAATGTTACACAAGTGAATTAGGTTCCAAGATGGTAGCTTGGACTCATAAACACAATCTTGTGTAGGACTGACAAAGACAAGATACTTAACTGAAAGTACAAAGAATCATGACATTGTATTCATTCCATATGAAAAGTGGTAGTCAAGTACAATGCTTTATAGTTGCTGGATGGGTAATAGTTTTCCCTCTCTGTGTATATGGGATTCCTGCAACTTGCATGTCTTCAGCCCAAACTGCCTCATACAAAGAGGCTACATTAGGTGTGATTGCAAATATCTCAACACCCCTCCTCAATCACAACCAGAAAGTATAAAGTGTGTAGAGGCTTTAGTGGGAGAAACACCTGCAAAGTGTGGGCACACCATAAACATGGCAAAACACTAGAGGCTATCGTAGAAAAGGCTAGGTGTGGGTACCACAAACATGATGGTCATCCAGAGGCTATATAGGGGCCTCACAAAGTGTACAGAGGCTGTAGTACAAGGCTACATGAGGAGTTTTACAAGCTTATGTCCAAAGCATTAGGGCTAGGCAATACAAGGCTAAAAAAGTCAGTAAAAAATAGGATCAAGGACCGTGAGGCCCTTGCAGTTTTTAGCATTTATTTTGACATAGATCTTCTGTTCATTGCAGATGTCAATGTAGTCCAACTTGCTCTTTTTGATCATGTACTTGTTCTTCACTTTGCTTTCCTCTTTAGAGTCTTCATGATTTTTCTGCTTCTTCTTCTAGGTCCTCCTGATCTGCTTCTTCATTGAGTTTGCTTGCATATGCATTAGTCTTCATATCCATGTCCCCCTCAAGCAAAGGTATCATTATCTTTTAGGCAATGGAAATGAATAAAAACTTTTGCACTTTCATGTCTTCAAGGTCTTCAAATGGGTACATTGATGGCATTTGGATATAGGCAGTTCCATGTCTTCCTGTAGGTAGAGTAACACCTTCTATGTAGTGTAAATGGGCCATAAGATACATGTTAATCTTCATGAGAAGCACCCACTTAGAAATCTTCATGTTTGGCATTGAAACTCAACTTCAAATCCTTGACTTTTTGACCAAGAAAAAGAGTTGAAACCCAATGTGTCAAAGGATACAAGAAGGTAGTGTGAAAACACACTATGCTTAGTGCTAACAAGCACTATCCTTGATGGTTATGCTTCTTGTGTGCTGGCTTGCAAATGCCTTCTAATCTTCCTTGAACTCTTCTAGATCTTTAGCAACCTCCAAGGAATGTAACTTAGTGATTTAAAAATTGATGCTGATAACTCCAATGAGAAGAAATAGTGAAAATATGAAGTATAAGAGGAGCTTGAGTTTTGATCTTGGTGCTTGAGGTCTTACAGAAACACTTCCCTCCTTAATTGAGTGATGAATCTTGCTTGGAACTTCAGACAATCAATGGATTAGAGTGGCCTTAGTTGGGTAAGAGAGAGAGAATAAAGATGAGGTAAGCTAAAAAAGCTTGAAGGTGAAAAGCTATGGCTTCTCTACAGATAGGGTTTTGACCCGATTGGTTTTTTGTTCCATGCAGCTCGTGTAGAAAGCTATGGCACGAATGATTTGGTGGAGAGTAAGATTATGAGGTAGGCATCATTTTTCCCATGACCAATGACAGATCCACGCAATGTAGGAGGAGATTGAACAGTACGACCAGCATATAGCACAAAATGGGTAGCAACCTCCAATTTCGACAATGATGGGTTGTAGAAGGGCCAATATTGGGGATGCTCATGCCAGGACGAAGCACCTTTAGGTTAGGAAGAGGTCTACAGAAGAAGGCTCTAAGCGATTTTGCCTAGAATGAGAGATTTGGGAACTCCAAAACAGGTGGGTGCAGGCTGGCTATGGTTGCCAAGCAGTGTAAGATGAAAATGAAGTTGAAAATGAAGTCATGGGCTGACAATGAGCTGGACTAAGGTTGAGAGGAACCAAGAGAGGTTGGAGAGGCAGTTCCATGCCCGACTAGGCTCTAATACCATGTGAAAATGTGTGGGATCTGGGACATGGCAAGGAGCTATGGCAGATGGAAGATAAAGACCAAACTCATGATGACATAGACAAGTAGAGACAAACTGTTACACAAGTGAATTAGGTTCCAAGATGGCAGCTTGGACTCATAAATACAATCTTGTGTAGGACTGACAAAGACAAGATACTTAACTGAAAGTACAAAGCATCATGACATTGCATTCATTCCATATGAAAAGTGGTAGTCAAGTACAATGCTTTATAGTTGTTGGATGGGTAGCAGTTTTCCCTCTCTATGCATATGGGATTCTTGTAGCCTACATGTCTTCAGCCCAAACTACCTCATACAAAGATATCAAGTGCTCTATATAACATCCAAGTGATAAGTAGTGGCTCCCACTAGAACAAAAGTCAAATGTCAAATGAGCAATGCAAGCTCAATATACTAAATACATGACATCCAAGCATCCAAGGTACATGAAGCATAACCTAGAAGCAAAAAACCCAATATATTCTTGAAGCCCGTAACTCCATAATCCACTAAAGTAAATAAGGTATGTAACTATAGTCAAGATGTAACCATAAGCCACTAAAGCAAAGAAAGTTTTTTTCACTGCTGCACTTGGATGATATCCAAGAGAAATGATCATTTATTCTTCCCTGATAAAAGCTTGTTTCCCTATTATAGCACTAGAAAAAAAACCTCTAAAATTTGAGCCAAATGAGAGCTCAAATCATCCAAGAAGCATCCAATACAATTTCATAACATCCTCAAGGATCGAGGTACCACATGAGCATTGGTAGACATAAACAAGAGCTCTAAACTGTGAGTTTGCTCTCCCAAATGTTATTAGAGAAAACTATCATAAACTGTGACACAATGGTTGATCCCAGGAGCCTCAAATCATGTCCCAAATGCCGAGTACAATGCTAGGTTAATGCCCAAGGGTACTCGAGAGCTTAGGGAGATGAATATGATGATTATGCTAATCACAAATAGAGGCCTCTAAATAGGAGAAAATAATATTGAATTGTTGATCATGTTCAGTAGTCTTACTAAGTTGAATGTGGCAAAAGGGGAGCTCTAGTAATTCCTAGAGAAGCCTAGGAACAAGCCTCAAGTGATAGAAAGAAGCTGGACAGAAGGTGAAAGAACTATGGTTGCCTTGAAATGTCTACTATAGGTATTCATGAGCTAAAACAAATTGAAGAAAAAGAGCTCCTTGATCTCAGCTTTGATACAAGTTGAAGGGAGTGACCCCTAAGTGGAAGCCTGTAAGCAAAAGCAAGAGTTATGGTGGAAGGAGCAAGAGAGAAATGATGTGGGAACTCCAACAATCATACAGTGTGATCGGCCTTCCTTTATTCAAATGTAACTGGGAGAATAAAGAATGTAGTGATAGTGATGGGTTCCTTCCACTTGCAATGTACAAGTGTTTAGGTATTATTAGTGTAACTAATATATGAGTAGCTATGCAAGGCACCTTTACCCCCAACATAGTATATATGTGGTGGTTGAAAGACTCACTAAGGTTACCCACTTTATCTCCACTAAAACTCAGTATACCACATCTTAGGTGGCCACTTAGTTTATGGAGCATGTATTTAAATTGCATGGGTTACCGTAGGTCATAATGCATGATAAAGATGCTATGTTTATGAGCAACTTTTGTTAGGTGGATCTCACATATATGGGTACCAAGCTTGCTCCATCCACCACATACCATCCACAAACTAATTATTAGGACCGAGAGGGTCAAGAAATGGATTGGGACCTATATAAGGTACTTTTGCCATGATGTACAACACAGTTGGCATATGTGGCTCCACTTGGCTGAATTTGCATTCAAAAACTCCACCCACTCTAGCATTGGGGTTTTTTCTTTTAAGGCACTATATGGATCTAAGGTTCCGCTTCCTATGGCCCTATTCAATGACAAGATCAACTCCCAAAGTAAAGAGGAGTTAGAGCATATGCAAGCCCTAATTCAGCGATACAATGTAAATCTTTGGAAAGTACAAGATCATATGAAGCTTTATACTAATGAGAGAAAAAGGCATTTGGAATTTAAAGAGGGAGATATGGTTCTATTGAAAGTGCCTAAGTCCCGTTACTCCACTCTCAAGGAGATTAGTAGTAACAAGGTAGCCCATTATTTCTATGGCTCGTATTAGATCTTGAAGAGAGTTGGTGACTTGGCTTATCTATTAGAGCTTCCCTCAACCACCAATATTCAAAATTTATTTCATGACAACCAACAACTGAATCCCTTCATTGGCACCTCAGTGGACTATATGGAAGAGCTATCTCCCATAGACGAAGAAGGCATCATTCAGTAAATTCCTCAACAATCATTGGGCAATGAGATAAACACTTGAGATCTCAATCCATTAAGAAATACCTTATTGATGGCAAGGCCTACCCCTAAAAGAATCCTCTTGGTGTCCAACTACTATTGTGGAAGAGTTTTCTCACCTTTGAAAGGCCCAACGAGCTAAAGAATAGATGGACATATCGCGTGTTGAACTCGTTTTAGAATGATTTTATACATGCATTAATTTCAGCCACATGCTTTATACATGGGCTAAAAGTGCTAATCATAAGCTCTATTTGACACATGGCAAACCACATTTGGAGTAGCCCAACAAAAGTTATGGTGGATTTACCTCAGCACGCTTGTGTTGGACAACATATTGTCCATAGTTTTCATGCCCTCAGTTAAAATGAATTGGTGGCACTGTTCCCTTGTGAGCATACCCATGGCATGCATGCCAGCTATACCTCGCCTTATGCCCCAATTCTCCTTGGATATATACCCCTCACCTATCAAACCTTCTCATTGTAATACTAATCAAAGTAGTACTCTATAGCCCCACTCACTAGCCAGTCTAATAAGTTCCTCACATTGTCTTTTGTTTTTTAGGGCAAAAACTTTCGCAGTTAGGATGGAATGTAATGAGCAAGGTGCACGAGAACTAGGGGTTAGATATACACTCATATTCAATGGGGGTATAAAAGGTGTAAAAGACCTAGTTTAGGCCATCTATGTATAATCAAGAATTGACTCTTCACAATCTCCTTCAGCTTCCATGGCTTCCTTCCTCCCTCTCTCTCCTTTCTTATCTTTCTCTCTCCTCTCCCAATATTTCTCTCTCTTCTACTCATTCTCCCTCTCCTCTCAGCCTCCTTCATTACACCCTTCCTAGGATCACCTAAAAGAAAAAATAACCAAAAGGATCTTCAAACATATGCATAATAAAGTCAACAAAGCAAAGTTCAAAGGTTATATTAGTCTTACCCTTAGTATCTGTGAGTGAGCACTTGAGTAAGTTACTCATGAATATATGTGTGTATCCATGGGTTCAAAATAATGTATTTTTAAAATAATATTTATATATATATTTTACATATAGAAGAATGGAATATAAAGGGATTATTTAAGTATTGAATAGAAAAGGGTTATTGTTTTATTCAAGAAAAAAATACCAATAAGAATATTTATAAATAGGCCTTGAACGCACTTCCCCGAGAATGAGCACCACCTCCAATCCTTTTCAACTTATCAAATTTCTGTCTCTCACTCAACAAAATATTAGGTTGGGGCATATCCAAGTGGCCATGGATACTTGTTAATATCATATGAAGAAATCCCATCCATGTCATATCTATACATAATTGATTCCTGGTTTCTAATTTCAATCCATGGGTTGCAAGTCATAGCAATTCCATTATCAACTTCGGATCTCTCAAGTGAAGAAAATACATGTCATCAAAATATAAATGCAATGACATATGTTCACAAGAACATATCTACTCATCGAGAAAACATATTTCATGTAGCAAGAACTCACCTTGCATTTTTATATCTATAGAGTAAGCAATAAGAGGCTACATCTAGTTGAGATTGTGCAAGACCATCATCGTTCTTCTTGGTCTCATCCTTCGAGCCAACTTTACTGATAGCTCCAAATATTCATTTTCATTAGAAAGAGCTAGCACCAAAAAGGGAGCTAAGCACCCCAAAAGTCATCACATACATTGTCATACTAGCGATGGATGAGAACAACCCCAAACACAATCCAACAAGAAAAGGCAAGAAGTGCAAGTGATAAGAGTCATGGCTTTGTATTAGGACTCAATATATGTTTCTTCTATCTCTCATGATCCTTAGAGCACTTATGGTAGTGCAACAAAAATAAACCAATTCTCAAGTCTCAACCCCCCCCCCCCCCCCCCCCCCCCCCCCCCAACCACCACCCAAATAAGCATCAAATTTCATTTCCCATGTAACATCACATCTACCACATCAACCTTAGAGTAAAAGAAATCAAATAAAACAACCAATAAACCAAATTATGGCATGTAGGTAACATAAGCACTCAAAACTTCAAAGTGGTGGAACATCAACCAAATGGATGAGTACACTAGCTCAAAAGAGGTCTTCATATAAGACCACCATAGCTTACTTGTCCACCAAGCATTAATGGAGAATCATATCCTATCTTTCTTGATCATAAAGGTATAGAAGAGATGAAACCCACTCATGGCCCCACCAACAAAATTCCAATAATTTTAGGTTTAGAAAAAAGAAATCACTCTGAGGTTCATTCACTTCATGTGCATAGGAGAGTTACAAATACCATCATATAACATTCTTCTACCATAATTTCATTACAAAGAGAAGCTGACAACTTAAAATAATCATTAATGGGTTAACAGTGAGTACATAGACTATAGCATGAGCTTATCATTATTTTAACATTTTTTCAAGGGGAGTAGGACTTTAAGAGTTGTTTTACAACTACTATCAGAGCTTTCCCTCCATCATATCCATAAGCAAACCATGATTTAAGACTATTTTACTGCTTATTTTCAATATTCAAAATTTTATCATTACATGGATTACAACAAAGTAATTGTCATGTCAGTGTAAACCAATTACTTCCCTTCAATGCAATTATTTTAATCCTCAATTTTACAAAACCCCATGGAAGCGGGGTTGAAAAATGCCATTTTTTAGCTGTGAAAACATGACTTCCATAATATCTCTAATGCAACCACGCTATACATCTTGTTTTTTTGTTACATAACCTTACTCATATTGAGGGTGCCTTTTCAACCAAGGCCATTATGCATCTTATCAATCAAGAGGCAAAAGATCTTGTTAATACTTTCCTAACAAGAAGTATGCACTAATTAGAAAGGATGCTTGTTAATTTTAGGTCAAAACCCACAAAGCCGCCCATTTCTTCTAGAGTTTATGGCATACAAATATTAACATGGGACCCCTATTCTATTCAGTTTTAATTTTACCAAATGCTTTCATGGACATGATACCATGTTTAGGGTTGCACATGGCCACAAAATACCATGCATTCATCATTTACTACTTTTTATTAAATTACTTTTTTAAAATAGAGAATTTGTTACAAAAATCCCATCCTAATAGACTAATACATGGTAACTTATTATCCATAAGTGAGATATCTTGGTGCCCCATCCTTGAATTATGCAGTACTAAGATATAAATTTCCAATGTACAATTCATCACTTCCACATGTAGTTCTACCAACTTGTTATTCCAACTCGTAGCAACTAGAACTCATTACTCTTGGGGTAAATGCCTTCAAGACCCATTACACATACTCAAAAGCGTAGAATTTCAACACTTAATTCACTATTAGAGATATGCAAGTCTTTATGTTTGTTGCTTCAACTCAAAGGAGCTATCCAACCATCCATGCTTATATACTTCCACAATACAGAGTCATGCAACCTAAAATGACAAACAACAAGTATCAGTTCTAAGTACTAAGCAAGAATCGAAGATATCAAGGTCACTTTTTATGTAGAAGATATGGAGAGTTGTGCCATACAGATGAGTTACAAGCATAAACCTATGCAAAGTACTCTTGAAGTATACAAGAGTTATCTAGCCATCCATGCTTATATATTTGAGAGAAGTCTCTATATAGTTTTGATTTTTGAGAATTTGTAAGCCTGCGCACACCAAGTTGCTTTGTTTGCCATGATTCTAGGTGCAAAGGGGAGAAAAGGAAACTGTAATACATATATACCTTATAGATTCAAGTGATTCTAGGCTCAAAAATAGTAAGCAAGCCACATGTTTGGTAGGTCATTTTAAAGGTGAAGAGTCGAATCAGATGGATGTAATTGTGCTAAATGCAAGGTTTGTTTGTTTGTGTGGCTAAGGTGATATAGTGTGTGTATGTGTGTTCGCTATGAGAAAGGGTCCAATTGTGTGTGTGTGTGTGTGTGTGTGTTTAAAATTTTATTGCAAAAAGGATTGAATCATATAAGATAATTCAAAAGTTAATGAATTATTGTAAATTCAAAGGAGTCCATTAAGATATATGATTCAAAATATCCAATGATATTGCCTTAAATTTTTGAACTAAAAATTTGTAAAGCATAATCCAACTAAATCATTTAGGCACAATAAAAGTATGATCTATATTTTTTTAGAATGTATACAAACCAAAATGTTAAGCATGTTAAAAAAATTGAATTCAATTAATAGTAATCCTTAGGGGTAGTCTTTCCAAGTCTAGGTAAGCAAAGGCTTCAATTGCTACCTACATCCATATAAGTATAGATGGTTAATAAGATCATACGTGTTAATGTGTATTGCACATGTTGACACTAAGACATGGTTGTTATCCAATCACACTTCCTAAGATACTAGAAAATACTATCCCAAATGATGTAAATAAAATTTAAAACCAAAGAGGATTCGAACTCAATCTTCATCTTATAGATTCATGATACACAACTTAAGATCCATACTAGATTTGATGGGGGCATTCAAGTTTGCTAATCACACTAGAGAAGTTTAAATTGAAAAGACTTATATGAATTCAAATATATACTTTTTACTCTATAGAATGCTAAAAATGAGATGGACATATATTTTCAAACAAAGTTTTGCAAAGAGACCTAGTATTTTGAACAAATGTAACGTAAATGCTATGGATTATCAACCAAAGCCTTCATGAATGCATATCCAACCCTAATTACTTTCTCAATTAGTTATATTCAAATTCAGGATGAACTTATTAACTTCATAACTTTAACTTAATTTTAAGTTCACAAGGATTTATTGTGGGTAAGAAGAGATGGGGTTATTGAGTGCCAACCATTAACTACAAAAGGCCAAACCCCTCCATTGGTAACTACTTATTTATATATAAAGGAGAAAAACACTATTATATATTATATTTGTTATAAAAGAGAAGCTAAAAAAGCATAAGCATTTAATTCATGGTTGAGGTATTTCATATTTATTTGAAGGAGCTACACAAGCAACTCGTAAGAGCAAAACCATAAAAGGAGCTCTAAGATAGTTTATGGAGAATAAATTTCATTAAATTAATAGAAATAATGTGAATAATTTCAGTTGGACTCCCCAAAAACTAACTACCAAACATCATAAAAAATTATGGGAAATGTTTTAATTAGTCTGCTATTACACTTGCAACAATATAATATTAATGAATGTGGTGATAATCAAAAATTCAAATTATGAGATCATGAATTCATATTCATTAAAGATCTTTGTCATAGAGACCATGAAAACTAGATCTATTGATCTAGATCCATAAGAGCTTATATCATGAATAATGTGCCTCATTGTTTAATATGACAATGTTATACTAAACAAGACTATGTATATACTTCTTACAACCTATGGAGCATAAATATTGTTTGTCAATGCACTATCCTGGATACATGATAAGGCACAAAAACAGTAGAGGCATGTGAATAAGTTTGTAGTTTTATTAGTCAAATTTGAATATAAAAAATTCAAGGAAATTCATCGGGACTTCCATCAAAAGGTGAAATGCATTACCTTGCATAACAACAATGGATACAAAGCAAAGTTGTACTTTAAAAAAATCAAGAGTGCTTGAATAGATAGTTGAGTGTGTATTTCACATGATGATTATCCTTGTATCAATCATCTTTTGTATATGGCGTCTAGTGCATGAAGCTTATCTTTATAAGTAGCCATATTATCATTGTGCAAGTCATGAGATACACATTGAAGGCTGGTAGGAAAGAGATGATACTTTTAGGTAGCCCCAAAATTAGGCAAACACGA
Organism: Lygodium microphyllum; assembly: GCF_053477565.2. Taxonomy (NCBI): domain Eukaryota; kingdom Viridiplantae; phylum Streptophyta; class Polypodiopsida; order Schizaeales; family Lygodiaceae; genus Lygodium; species Lygodium microphyllum. The sequence continues at coordinate 119,157,688 of NC_141149.1, read as the reverse complement.
GGTCATAGGTGGAGGTTTAGAAATTTACTGCACTAAAGTTTAGAATTATGATAGGTACAAGAAGTCCAAAACTATTCAATAATATGAATAAAGTGCTTGCCATACCTAATAAAGCATCCTAAAAGGAGGATTTGGTTTACTTAGGCAATGGCAAGAGACATAGCATAGTCAAAGTGGAAATCTAGGCCTATCCATGTCCTAAAATAGAGCACATTCTTACATCCAAATAACTTGACTCTATGATTATCATGCATCTCAAAGTGAAGGAGAGTAAGTGTATGGGTATTGGAGTACATAAAGACCTATTGTTAAGCATGATGTGTGTGCGTGTGTATGTGCATGTGCGTGTGCGTGTGCTTGTGCATGTGCATGCGCGTGTGCATGTGCGTGCATGCGTGCGTGTGTCGATTTGACCATGAGATGCTCACACTATGCATATAGTATGAAGAACCCCTTAATGGTCATGACATGTATACACCTTTTTTGCATCGACACAAGTAGCACAAGCAGGAGTTATATATGTTGCATTCTAGAACTATGAAATGTCTACTCATTGGAAATTCTTATTCTATTCTATGCTACGTATTGTGTTTTATGATGATCTATTTCTTATTTCCAAGTTGTTATCTATTATCCATAATATTCAAGTTCTATCTATCATGTTTGTGTCTATTGTTTTAAATATTTATTCAATAGGGTAGAAAATAGAAAGAAGTAGAGAGAAATGCATACCAATGTAGTGTGTGTTTACATACTTCGATACATTGTGTATTATGTATATGTACATATTTTTATAAGTACAAGAAAGTGATTTTGAGTCAAGATCTATGGCTTTTTTCAAGCCAGAAAAACATAGGCAACAAAAGATTACTCCTTCATTTACCACATGAGAAACAATACTTTGTATAAGTATATATATTATACATAGGCATATTATGTTAAAACTATGAATAGCTCACCCTATCTAGACTAGATCTCACCTATATATATGTAGATTGTGATCAATATGATATAGCCTTTGGGAGTGTATATGGTATGTCTCTTCGCGCGCTCTCTCTCTCTCATGTCTTTACATATATTCTCTCTCTATATTTTAACATTGTATCAGAGCTATCATGATCGACTACAACCAATTCCTTAAAAAAGTCAATTAGGAAGTATACCTATTTAGTATCTCTTCTATTCTTGATTCATGTTCTTTTTATGCTTAAATTTAATGTATTGTGTATGTTATGAGCATATTATATTATGAATTTTAAGCATAGAAGAAGTTCACTCAATCATCGTCAATCATCATTTAGATTGCAAATATGTTGAATTGTAGATATGCCTTGCTTGGACACCCTAAAAGTTTCTATTCAGGAAACTCCTAAGGAAACATCTTTCTCAAGAAAACCAATTTTTGATGTGCTAGGACTCACAAGCTTTCTTTGTAGCAAATCCATGCTTAATTTGGAGCTTTGTCTCAAACATTATATTAGTTCAGGTAAGCTAGACTCAAAACAAGAAAACAAACAAGACTACTTTTCGTGCCGACTTCTACGACACACGTTTCATCATGATTACTCACTCTTGCATTTCTGCATTTCTATCAAAATTAGCTAGATCATCATCTATTCTTTGCCAAAAAGTCTCACATTTTGTCTATTTTGGATCGCTTTATTCTTGCCCACGTTTTGTCTATCTTGGTTCTCTTTCTTTTGGAGTATACTTTTTGAACTAAACGTCTTTCCTTACAAGATAGATTCTGCGTACAACTTGTTGTGCTGCACTTTTTTTGTTGTCGTTTTGTATATGTTGTGCTAGTTCTATGATCTCATATTGTACATATTCTCTTAGCCAACTATGTCAAATTCTATAAGTGTCAACGAATTTTCTTTTGGACAATGTTTTGTCCCTCACTTTCAAGGACAAGGATTCCTTGGGTGGAAAGTAAAGATGCTACTAATTCTTGAAGGTGGTGACTTGCATAATATTGTTCTTGGTAATTATGAATATTCGCTTCAACCAATTGATTAGGCTCATGATAATACCCTTGTAACTGAAGGACCTATCTTTGAAGAATAACAAAATGTTTATAATGAGTGGATCAAATGCGACAAAGTAGCTCGTCAATATATTCTTTTTGCTCTTCAAGAATCTCTTATGCTTGACGTATGTAATCTTTCAACCTCACAATCTATATGGGAGTATATGATAGTACATTTTGAGAAGAAATCTATTACACGAATACTTTATCTTCATAGTCAGCTCATTGAGTTACAATACAACATCGTAACCTCTATGACAACACGTATCAAATCATTCAAGAACATTATCAATTAGCTTGCTGCTGTTGTTGGTGATGCCATTCCATGAAAGTAATTGGTAACACAAATTTTTGACATTGTAAAGGATCTTTCTTATGATAATTTTATTACCATATTATCTAACAAATATGGGATCAATTTTGATTAATCTTGTATATCTTTGATTGAATATTCACAACAATATGAATGACAACACACAAATCAAGAAACAATTTATGATCTCACAAGAGGACATGCATTCAAAACAAATTAACCAAGCTTTACTTGCTCAAAGGCATCCCTTTCCATGCTATACACATAGGAGTCGTCATGGTGGTAACTTCTCTCTTCTCAAGTTTCCTAATATACATTGTTATTATTGCAACAGAAATGGTCACACTATAGATGATTGCTCAGTAAAACAATATGATGAAGAACATGGTATTGCAAATAAAAAACCATGTTTATCCAAATATTATTCTCCTTGTGTGACTATTGCAGAAAGATGGTTCATCCAGTCCATCTATGTTTCAAGCGGCATTTTGATTCAAATCCTCTTCAAATCATAATAAATCATATGCTGCTACACATGACAACACTATTAAAGAAGAAAATTGTGGGAATTATTTCATCTCTCCGGAAATGATACTTCATGTTTGTGATGGATCTCTTTTTATTATTGATTCTGGTGCTATGGGAAACATGGCATATTAATAGCAATGGTTACATAATTATCATTCTATTCTTGTTAAGAAATTCGTTTATCTTGCTGATGACACAACTTGTTAAGTCAAAGGTATATGTGATTTATATCTCGATACTCTTTCTTCAACAAGAATTTTGCGTGAAGTTTTACATGTCATCCCAGATCTATGAATGAATCTTCTTTCAGTTGCAAGACTTGTGGATCTTGGTCTCTTTGTTGGTTTTGACCATACCAAGTGTCGCATTGAAAAAGACGACCAAATCATAGGTATTGCTCCTCAAAATGGTAACTTTTTGAGTTATCTTTAAATGAAGATGTTGCAAATGTTGTTACAACTCTTGGTGATCTTAACAAAATATGGCATCATCGCTTTGTTCACTTTGATTTTTCTAAGCTTGTCAATCTTTATTGGCATGACCTTGTTCAAGGTATGGAATTCAAAGCTCGTCCTTATATGGGTATTTGTGAATATTATGCACTTGGAAAGCATTTTTGCAAACCCTTTTCCATTTTCACCACAACTTATTCTAGAGACTTTCTTAATCTTATTCACACTGATATTTGTGAACCTTTCCCTTCATTGAAATCTCAATATCAATATTTCATGACTTTTATTAATGACTTCTCAAGATATACCACAGTTTTTCTATTGCAACACAAATCAGAAGCTTTATTATCTTTTAAGCAATATCAAAAGGCTACAAAACTTCATAATGGTTGTCGCATCAAGAAACTTTGTAGTGATAATGGTGGAGAATACATTTCAAATGATTTTGATGATTATTGTAATAATCAGGGTACTCATTATGAATATACAATTCCCTACTCACCTCAATAGAATGGTATTGTTGAACGTAAAAAGAGGACTATCTCGATGTTTCTAGGCTATAGCAATCTCCTCAATAGAATGAATGATATTGCTAAACATAAAAATCTCGATGTTTCTAGGTTGAAGTAATCTTAATAGCAGTCTTTATGCAAAATCATCTTCCTAGAATTGCTCCTTTTGGTAAAATACCGATTACTACTTGAACAATTGAAACTCCTTTTGTTTCATATTCTGGAACTTTTAGATGTATTGCTTATATTCATGTACCCAAAGAGAATCCCACAAAAATATATCCTCTCAGTTTGAAAGTTATTTTCATTGGATATTCAAAAAGTCTTTACTCGCTTCTTTTACTTTTCTACATGATGATGAATCTTCTTTCACGGGATAATATTGACCCTTCAAATAAGGATTTACAACCTATTATTGCTAAGGATGACCTTGGGATTGATCTCTATGTCAATCTTCCAATGGATAATGAGCATGGTACTTGTCACGTTTATGATGTTGATATTCTTGAGAATGCTCTCAATATTTGTGAATACGTCCCTGTCTCATATAGTGATGCCATGTCATCCCCACCAAAGAAACAATGGCAGGGGGCTATGGAAGTTGAGTATGAATCTCTTCTCTCTAAAGGTACATGGATTCTAAGTTACCACACCTAGACGTACTGCTATTAAATGAAAGTGGGTTTATAAGACTAAAACAAAAAGTAGATGGAACATTTGATAAATTCAAAGCAAGGCTAGTTGCCAAAGGCTTCTCACAAATTGCAGGAGTTGACTATCAAGAAACTTTCTCACTTGTTGTTCCTATTACTAGTATTCAAATCTTGTTGGTTTTTGCTATTGAGTTTGGTTTGGAGGCTCACCAAATGGATGTGAGAATTTCTTTTCTTAATGGTGATTTAAAGGAAGAGATATACATGGAGAAATCAGATGGATTTGTAGTTAAATATAAGGAAAATCTTACTTATAGACTTCATCAAGTACTCTATGGTCTCAAACAATCTTCACAAGCTTGGTATCAAAAGATTGATCTCTTCCTTACAAAACAAGGTTTATTTCTTATTCTTCAGATCCTAACTTACATATCAAGCACTACAATGGTAGTTTTGTTATTCTTTCTCTATATGTGGATGATACCATACTTGTTTCTAACAATCTCAACTTTCTTCAATAAGTAAATAAGGTTTTATCTTCTATGTTTGACATGGTGGATCTTGGAGACATACAATCATGTCTTGGTATTCAAATTCAGTGCTATTGAGAAAAGGATGTTTTATTATTGCATCAAACAAAGTTCATTGAACATATTATTCAGAAGTTTCGTTTGGGTTTTGTACATCCTACTTGTACTCCTTGTCTTGTGAGCTCTACCAAAAACTCTCACTTTCTATAGAATGATGGACAATAAGCATTAGATCATCCTTATGCTAATCTTGTGGGATATATTCAATTTGTTGGCTTAAATTCTCACCCTAACATTCTTTTTGTTGCATATTCTCCTAGACAATATCTTAGTTCTCCAAGCCTTAAACATTGGACTGCAACTAAATGATTTTTGAAGTATTTGAGAGGCATTAAAGATTTTGGGTTGGTTTATCGGTGCCAACAAAACTCTAATTCTCTACATTTACTTCAACTTTTGGGTTATACAAATGGAGATTAGAAAAGCTCTCCCTTATGTATGCATTCTACAAGTGGAAATTGTTTCTTTATCAATGGTTGTTTTGTTTCTTGGACAAGCAAGAAACAATGTTGTGTTGCTATTTCCACTACAAAGGCTGAATATGTAGCTACATCTTTACTGGCTTGAGAGTTAGTATGGCTTTGACAAGTTCTATTAAATATTGGCCATCCTTCTCTCTCCATGACACCACTTTGATGTGATAACCAAAGTGGTATTAGTCTTGCCATAGACTATGTTCAACATAACAAGTCTAAACATATTACAATGCATTATCATTATGTTTGATATGAAGTAAAGAAAGGCAGAATCGTGACTAAACATTGTCCAAGTGATCAAATGATTGCAATTATATTCACCAAAGGACTCAATGAATTGTGCTTCACTCTGCTACGCTTGGAACTTGGAGTTGTCTCAACTTCAATAATGAAAATTAATCTATTGTGACATTGTAAGGCCATTGTACATACTCCTTGTAGACACCATACACTTCACAGATGCACATACACCTCATACCTCTTGGTCATCTTTGTACATACATATTAGTTTCACTTCACATGCATGGATTCGCTTTACATGCACACAGTAATTCTTCTGTTGGGGGTAAAGGTGCCTCCACCTAGCCGCTCGTGTATTACTACACTAACATTACTGCCACTGCACACTGCAGGTGGTGGGCACCGGTCACAATCACCTATTCTTTATTCTTTTAGTGACAGTTTGAATAAAGGAAGGCCCGGCCACACATTGTGGTTGTTGGAGTTCCCACTTTTGAGTCTCTCTCTCTCTTGGCTCTTGCTCTCTATCTGCCATAGCTCTCACCACCAAGCTTCTTCCTCCTAGGTTCCACTTCCCTTTCAACTGGTATCAGAGAAAAGGCATTGGAGCTTGCCCGACATTCTCTTCAGCAGCTCGGATTTGAAGAGCTTCAACCTGAGCTTCAATGGCAGCCATGACACCTTCATTTGCAGGTACGTTTTGATCTCCCGCCTCCTCCCTGAGCTTTTGGACCTTTATCGGCTTCTTCTCGGGCTGCCTTGGAGTCCCCCTTGACATTGCCAAGTGCCTCCGAGGGCTGAAGAAGATTCCCCAGACCCCGAGAACAGGCAGTGCAATTTTCAGCACATTTTTAGGGGGCTAGGTTGATCTACTCCCGGCATTTCCTTGCTCCTCCTCGGCTTCCCGGTACTCTTGGCAACCTTCTCGAGCATTGCTTGACTCCCTGGCATTGGTGCTTCACTCTTGGTGATTGATTCAAGTGCTTCCCCCTTCAACCCTTTGATGTATACACAATCCCAAGACTATCAAAATAGGGCAGCACTTGACATTTACTATTTAATGCTTCTTGGCATCACCCGTTTGATGCCTATTGATGCCTGGTGATGCCCGCATGTTATGGGATACTATGTTTATGCTTTGGGAGTGATTTGGAGCAGATTTGAGCACTGTTTGAGCTTCATATAACAGTAAATTACTTGTTGTAATACAGTGGGCTGAAGCTCATTTACTTGGTGTATGCATTGGTTCATGGATACGGGGTGCTTCCTGGAGGTTTGAATGATCATACCGATGTATCTGGAGGTTTTCAAATGCTTCTTCTTGGTTCCGAAATGCTTTGGAGATTGGATTAAGCTCTGACTTAGTCATTCTTCACTGGCATTTGGCTTCAATTAGCATATTTTGGACCAATTTATGCCTATTGTCACTGCTTGACATTCAAGCTTCTTGCATCTATGCTTTGGTCAGATATGGATGCCATTCGGTTTGCCCATGCTTGATAGTTACTTGGAGCTTCATCTTCAGATATATTTGAGCATTTTGGATCTTCTTGGCATTACATTTGGTTGTCAGCTACATGCTCTTTGAATGCTTTCAGGCTTATGCTTTACGGGTCTGAGATAGCTTGGGATTTATGCGCCGGATGTACCCTACTGGGATTTGGCATGTCTGATGCTATGTATTTGATGTATTAGAGCGTTGCTTTCTCTCTTTGCATCTGAATTCACTTCTAGTGGGAGCCTCTTAGTATATTTGGATATACACAGAGTCTTATTTACAGATGAGCTTAAGCTTGTGGGACAGTTACATGCATTTTCTCTCTTGAGAGCTTTATGTCTGCAGTTTGTCTGTAGTGGGCTGATTTGATATGCCTATTAGGGAAAGCACCTATCTCTGTCACAGGTTTGTCAGTTTTGTATGCATCTTGGATGGTTATGTATTGAGCTTCTTGCTCTATTAGTTATGCTTGTGCTTGGTCTCTTCTCTTACCCTGAGACCCATTACATGCATGACTTCTAGACCTATGAGATGTCTCTTGCCTGACAGGTTATTGGTTTGACAGTTCTTGGTACCTTCTTGCCCTTGGAAACTCACTATTGGATGTATATTGCTACCTGGCACTTGTAGTGACATATGTATCAGCGATTGCTTCATTTTGGGACAGTTTTACATACTGCTGTTATTTATTACAACAAGCTGAAATCTGTAGATTTTGAGCACTTCTATAAGGGTAATGCTTACTATTTGATGTTATATTGGTCATATTTGGTGGACACGTGCTTCTCTTGGTAAAATCTACTCTTTCAGCCAATTTTAGCAGTGGTTTTAGTGCATTTTCTGTTAATTACATCAACCTGCAATTTTGCTTTTTTGCATTGATTTGGGACAGTATGGCTGGTCGTCTGAAAGACATAGCTCTCTTTAACATTGACAAGTTGGATGGTACCAACTATGGGTATTGGAAGTTCCAAATATGGCAGGTTTTGGTGTAGAAATTGTAGATTAAACCCTTGCATTTCAAGGGTGTTAAACCTCAGGATATGGATGATGATGTTTGGATGGAAGTTGATGACCTATGCAAGTCTACCATTATTTTGTCACTCTCAAAAGAATTCCATCATAATGTTGTTGAAGATGAAAATCAGAGTGCATGGGATTTATGGGAGAAGATTTAGAAGCTCTATGCACAGCAGAGTCCTGCGTCACAGATGTATTGGCTGAAGCAATTAATGAACCTTCGCATGAAGGAGGGGACCTCCCTTTCATCTCATTTCAGTCAGTTTCATGCTATCATGAAGAGTCTGTTGTCACAGGGTATTAAGTTCAAAGACAACTTACACCCGTTGTTTCAGCTTGGCACCTTGCCTAAATCATGGGATGTATTTCGTACTGCCATATGCATGAACAAGCTTGATGGGCTGAAAATCAAAGATGTTGAGAGTGCTTTATTGATTGAGAAAATCAACAGGAGAAACAATGATGCTTCCCGCTCTTCATGTGCATTGACCGTTAGAGGTGGCAGAAATGGCAGGCATGATAATGATGGGCAGGGACTCTCAGAAGTCCAGGTCCAAATCACGTGTTTGCAGTAAGTCCCGTGGATGGAAGTTTGATCTTACCTGTCATTATTGTGGGAAAGCAGGACATATTAGGCCACAGTGCCATAAAATGCGTGATGATAAGTGCAAGGAAAAGGGAAAAGAAAAAGTGCAAGAAAAGTCTTCTGAGCGCAGTATTGTACCTACAAAGTCTAGTGTGAAGATAGAAGAGGTTAATGTCATGCAGGCCATTGATTCAAATGATGATTACATACTTGCAACTTCTGCATGTGATGCCTTACAGCCTTCTAAGATACATTCTATGTATGCGCAATGCTGGCTCTTGGATTCGGGTGCGTCCTTTCATGTGACACCCTGTAGAGATTGGTTTCATACCTATTGTACCATGTCTGGTTCTGTGCGTCTTGGTGATGACCGGTCTCTTAACATTGTGGGCATTGGAGATGTTAGGCTACAGTTTCCTTCTGGCAGTTCTTTTGTTTTGCATGATGTACGCCATGTACTTGTGTTGACTCGTAGCCTTATGCCAGTTGACAACTTGATGATGTAGGGTATTTTGTGTCCTTTGGAGACTCTGCATGGAAGATTACTCATGGCAGGCTTGTAGTTGCAAGAGGTGCCAAGTCTGGCAGCCTCTATTCCTTGTATCAGGAGCTACATTGGATCATGTTTTGTATGTTGGTTTTTTTTCCCCATGTATCCCTTTGTCATGCTCGTTTGGGGCATATGTCTCTTAAAGGAATGAAAATGCTCCGTGCTTTGCAATATCTTCCGCCTTTTGACTCTTCACATTTTGATTCTTGTGATCATTGTTTCTATGGCAGGCAGACTAGAAATACCATAAAATTTTGGTAAGAAACGCATGGGTGAGCCCTTGGCTCTTGTACACTTAGATGTATGTGGGCCCATGCCCTATCAGTCACTTGGTGGGGCAAAGTACTTTGTTACTTTCATAGATGATTACTCACGTAAGGTTTGGGCTTATCCCATAAAGAGAAAATCTGATGTCTTAGACACATTTCAATGTTGGCTTGCATTGGGAGAGAACCAAGTTGGGAAAAGGCTAAAATGCCTAAGGTCAGATAATGGGGGTGAGTATGTATTACATGCTTTTGAGCAGTTTTGTGGAGTAGGGTATTAAGCATCAAATGACCATTCCTTACACCCCAACCCCAGAATGGTATGGCTGAACGCATGAATAGGAACATTCATGAAAGGGTCCATAGCATGCTTAGCTAGGCTGGCTTAGCGCAGCACTTTTGGGCTGAGGTAGTTACTACTGAGTGCATCTCATTAATAGGTCACCTAGCAGTGGCATTGACTTTCAGATTGCAGAGGAGGTATGGGCAAGAAAGCCCCCCTCTTACGATCATTTGCGTGTCTTTGGATGTGAGACATTCTGCCATGTGTCCAAGGACAAACGCAATAAGCTAGATCCTAAAAGTGTGAAATGCATTGTCATTGGTTATGGAGATGCAGGAGAGATGGGTTACGGTCTATGGGATCCGCATGCACCAAAAGTGATCCACAACCATGATGTTATCTTTCATGAGGACAAAATGCATATGCAGCCTGAGAAAGTGGTTGAGGTACGCAGAGTTATCTTTCAGGAGGAGCCACCTACTCCCTTTTAGCCCGCTCCATGGCCAGCTAGACAGTATGCAGCATCAGCTAATGCTTATGGCCTAGATGCTAGACATGCTTATATTAGACAAGATGTTGGTCAGGCAGCAGAGCCTAGATTGAGGCGTTCTACTAGAGATAGATGGCCTCCTGACCGTTTTGCGCCCTCTATGGATTATGTTCTAGTTACAGATATAGGAGAGCCTCTCACTTATGATGAGGCTATGCGTAGGGATGATTGTAACTCTTGTGAGAGGGCTATGCAGTCTAAGCTTAACTCATTGCATAAGAATCAGACTTGGGATTTGGTTTCCTTGCCTCAGGGTAAGAAGGCTTTGCTATGCAAGTGGGTGTACAAGTTGAAAACCCCTGGACACCCCAAGCTAGCATACAAGGCTCGATTGGTTGCTCAGGGTTTTAAGCAAGAGCATGGTGTTGACTTTGATGAAGTCTTTTCTCCTGTGGTCAAGATGACCACCCTACGCTTAGTCTTGGCCTTGGTTGCACAGCTTGATCTAGACTTGTATCGGATGGATGTCAAGATGGCTTTTTTATATGGGGACTTGCATGATGAGATTTACAAGGAGCAGCCTAAGGGCTTTACAGACCCTAGCAGGGAACACCTAGTGTGCAAGTTGAAGAAGAGTCTATATGGCTTGAAGTAGGCACCTAGGGAATGGTACCATAAGTTTGATGCATTCATGCAGCCATAGGGCTACAGCCGTAGTGCTATGGATCTATGCTTGTACACGAAGAAATCCTGTGATGTTTCTTTACTGATTTTGGTACTCTATGTGGATGACATGCTTTTATCAGGGATAGTTCATGAGGAGCTAGATGCTCTTAAGGCTCAGCTCAAGAAGAGGTTCGAGATGAAAGATCTTGGACAAGCCTCTCATATAATTGGTATGCTCATTACGTGTGATCGATCCTCAGGGACTACTCTATTTGTCATAGAGGGAGTACATTCATAAAGTCCTTGAGCGCTTTCGCATGCAGGAGGATGTTAAGCCTATTGGTTGTCCATTACCTTCTTATGTGAAGGTTTCATAGGCTGATTGTTCGCAGATGAGCAGAGGGCCGAGATGGCCAAGATTCCCTATGCATCATCCGTGGGTAGTCTTATGTATACCATGATAGCCACCCGTCCAGATATAGCTTTTGCAGTTGGGTTTGTGGCGTGTTACATGGCTACACCTGGCAAGAAACATTGGGATGACGTGAAGGGTATCATGAGGTACCTGAAGGGCACAGTAGAGATGTGTCTTTGTTATGGCAGCCAAGATACATGAGTCATGGGGTACACCGGCTTTGATTATGCAGGACACGCAAATAGTAGAAAGTCCACTTCTGGCTATGTCTTCACTTATGCTGAAGGGGCTATCTCTTGGATGTCCAGGGCGCAGAAGTGTACAGCTCTTTCTACTACAGAGGCTGAGTATATTGTAGCCATAGAGGCTTGCAAGGAGGCTATCTGGTTAGGCCGTTTGATTGTAGACCTTGCTGAGACAGATGCTATGCCTACACTGCATTCGGATTCTATGAGTGCCATTCACTTGGCCAAGAATCTGGTCTTCCATGCAAGGACAAAACATATTGAGGTGACTTCATTCGCGAGGTCATTGAGGACAAGTCTATTGACCTTATCAAGATTCCAGCTGAGCAGAATCCTGCAGACTTGCTCACGAAGAGCCTCACTACTGAGCGCTTTGCCTTCCTCGGGAGATTGATGGGCATTAGATGAGATGACGCCTTTTTTCTCATCCTGTTGTACATGTGTACATGTTGTACTGTCTTTTCTTTTTTTTCTCTCTCATTGGGATAGATTCGCCTTTAAGTGGGAGGTTGTTGGGGGTAAAGGCACCTCCGCCTAGTCACCCATGTATTACTACACTGACAAAACCTGCCACTACACACTGCGTGTGGCAGGCGCCCATCACAATCACTTATTCTTTATTCTTTTAGCGATAGTTTGAATAAAGGAAGGCCCGGCCACACATTGTGGTTGTTGGAGTTCCCACTTTTGAGTCTCTCTCTCTCTTGGCTCTTGCTCTCCATCCGCCATAACTCTCACCACCAAGCTTCTTCCTCCTGGGTTCCACTTCCCTTTCATCTTCTTGATCATGCTTGTACATTTGTATATAGAAGCTCAAGTTTTGCCCTTGTGGTCCCCAATGGTTTTTTCATATGCACCTAAAGACCTTTGTTTGAGTAGGGGTGTTGAAGCTATATATAGCTCACCCTATCTAAACTAGATCTCATATATATGTAGATTGTGATCAATATGATATAGTAATTGGGAGTGTATATGGCATGTCTCTTCTCTCTCTCTCTCTCTCTCTCTCTCTCTCTCTCTCTCTCTCTCTCTCTCTCTCTCTCTCTCTCTCTCTCTCTCTCTCTCTCTCTCTCTCTCGCATCTCTACATATATTCTGTCTCTAGATTTCAACATATTTAATATATTTTGTGTGTGTGTTAACTTCCTATTGAATAGCCAAGTGTGTGATTATATGTTAGAGGGTGTGCCCTTCACTTAAAAAATTAGATCAAATGTGCATGTATTAATAAGTATGATCTTATAGATCTTGCTATAGCATAGTCCTTGGGTTACATTAGAGCTTTGTGTGGAGAGGAAAGAAATATTTTAAATATAGTGCTTATATATAATTAGATCAACAATACTAGTGAGTGTGTATATGTATGTCTAACTAAGAGGATATGTGACACATATAATGAAAATTTAAGAGAAGGCATGGCATCATTTTTATATTTAGTATCATTTTCACTTCAAAATTTAGAACATATAAGATTATTGAAAATTTTATATGATAAATTGAAAAAATAATTATAAGTAGTATAGATGTAAAATTTAGATAATGAGATCACCCTTTTTTCAAATAAAAAAAGTAGATACAAATAAATTAAATATTTTTTTTTCTAAAATAATAAGTAAAAGTAGAACTTATAGTTTGAGAATACATGCAAATCAAATTTTCTTGAAATGTATAAAAGAGAGAAGGAAAAGAGCTTCAATTTTGTTGAAAGTAGTCCTTGGAAATAGTCTTTCCAAGCTTGAGTAGGGAAGGGTCCATCTATTACATGCATCTATATAAAAGATAAAGATAAGAACCTTACCACCAAATATATACTATAGGTATCTATCAATAGTATTTGGACAATGCTAAAGTCAAAGACATTTTTGTAAGATCAAGACACAAGTGCAAGTACTATTTTTTGATGGATTAGTATTATTGGAGCATTTCAATGATTATTTTGGGAAACTTAATTATTTTTTTATCCTCATGGACATCACATCATTATGGTTGTATTATTTTGTGAGAGCCAAACTCACTCCCATACACATTGTATCATTTTCTATAATTGTATTTGACACATGATAGGACCTTAAACGAATCTGATACTGTCTCTAGGCTCTAGCCAAGCCTCCTATGCTCACCAAACCACCCTCACATCCTCATGACCGAAAGCATCGAGAGGCTATACACTACTCTAAATAAATCGTGTATTTGTATTGATTTGTAGTCCAACGATTTTTTCAATCCCAACTCCAATAACAAAGAAACTATCCAAACATTTAGGTGGCTAGCACCTCATGTCACATACACAAAGAGCTCCTCCCCAACATAGTACTACGGTTCCTACGGCTCTCCTACACCCCGAGGATTGGACCATCTCTAACATAAAACACAAGTGCAATAAGGTCCTCTCATAATATAAACGTAGTGATCTAGGAGACCGTATATATTCCTCATTTAATAAGTTTTCCAAGGTATCGTACTTTCCTACAGCAAAGGGAATCTTACACTCTCAATGTTGGTCATCACTTAGATATATAATTGCAATGCATCCAAGATTTTATATTCTAATACCGTATTTAGAAAGTGTATAACACTCTATTCTCAAGCTACTTAACTAAAAACCAACCAACATGAAATGCACAAATAATCTTTTCATGGTTTCTTTCTACTAACGTTGTGATGCATTGCTAAGAAACAACATTGGGGCTAACCCATGCTACTAAACTCCTTAAAAATTATATAAATCATAGTCTATATGCTAGATATGCAAAGAAATCAACAACTTAATCAAATATTTTTTCATTTCAATCCCACACCTCCTATCATTTACGTTTTTCTTACTTGCACAAATAAAGGGAGATTTTGTGACAACTTTTCATAGGAACAAGCTCTAAACATGCACTTTAACATATAAATGGAGGTAAACTGAGGCAAACCCTCATGCTTTACCTTCATTATACAATCACAACTATTCTAGTTTTTTGCCATTTTTAGCATGCAAAACTCATTTTTCCTTAATTTTTTCCTTTATTTGACTATTTTTCATGAATCTTTCCATTTATTTCAACATAAGTTATTAAATTTTTTTAGTTTTCCAATTTATATGACAAATGTGAAGTGTAATCCATCATCATACTCATTTTTATGCATTATGAATATCATTTGTTATCTAAAACCCAAAAACAATACCATTTTCCAAGTATTCATAGATCTTTAGTTGTTATGCTACCTTTTACAATACCGAAGTGCTTCAAAAGAGAGGAACATAAGAGCTTTGAAAGTTTCTACCACATGTATGAATAAGTTAACAACTTACAAACCTAAGAAATGCGAGAAGGCATATCTTGCAAGCTCATTGTGAACATATCATGATTTTAGACAAAACTTGTATTTTAAAACATGTTGATAGAATTATCCCAATGATACTCAGGAGCAATGATTAGCTCAAGGTTCATTCTTTCTATTTATTCATTTCAATGATCTTAGTCCTTTCTTTAGAGAAAGAAACATCTTAGTCCTTTTATGTTAAAAATATGTTCTAAAATATCTTTGCAATTTGCTCAAAAAATTGTGCATGCAGTAGTACTAATTGCAAATCTATCTCAAGGAGCTACATTTTATCATGTAAGAGTTAAGCTATTAGCAATTAAACTTCTTGAATTTGATTTTTAGTATGTGTCACATCATAATGTAGTATTCATTAAACATGAATTAAAAGAGTACAAAAAATGAACATGTGTACAAGATCAATGACTAGAGGTCAAGTTTAGCATGGTGGCTTTGGTATACCTCTAGTCTATTGGGTAACATTAATTGAGAGACCAATGACCTCTGAGGTGAGTTGGTTATGCTAGTACGGGTGTGTGAGTTTCTTGATTTGCTTGAGTTCGATCTTGGGGCTGGCTCATGGTATTCCCCTCACTTGTATGGGGTTCCTAGTATCTTAGGAGAAAAAAACATTAAAATAAAAACCATAGTCAAGAGGCCTTGACTAAGTTAGGTGCTATGCTTATCTATCAAGTGTTACATTTGAAAAACTATAATTTTTTTGGATCTTATAAATACTTAGGCAATGCTATTTTTCTGATGAGGCTATGCATATTTTTCTTATAAATACTTAGGCAATGCTATTTTTCTGATGATCTCTTAGATGTAGGAGAGCCTCTCACTTATGATGAGGCTATGCGTAGGGATGATTGTCACTCTTGGGAGAGGGTTATATAGCTTGAGCTTGACTCATTGCATAAGAATTAGACTTGGGATTTGGTTTCCTTGCCTCAGGGTAAGAAGGCTTTGCCATGCAAGTAGGTGTACAAGCTGAAAAGTACCCCTGGACACCCCAAGCCAGCATACAAGGCTCGATTGGTTGCTCAGGGTTTTAAGCAAGAGCATGGTGTTAACTTTGATGAAGTCTTTTCTCCTGTGGTCAAGATGACCACCCTATGCTTAGTCTTGGCCTTGGTTGCATAGATTGATCTGGGCTTGTACCAGATGGATGTCAAGACGGCTTTTTTACATGGGGACTTGCATGATGAGATTTACATGGAGCAGCCTAAGGGCTTTGCAAACCCTAGTAGGGAACACCTAGTGTGCAAGCTGAAGAAGAGTCTACATGGCTTGAAGCATGCACCTAAGGAATGGTACCATAAGTTTGATGCATTCATACAGTCACAGGGCTACAGTCTCGCAGTGCTATGGATCTGTGCTTGTACACGAAGAAAGCCCGTGACGATTCTTTATTAATTTTGGTACTCTATGTGGATGACATGCTTTTAGCAGGGACATCTCATGAGGAGCTGGATGCTCTTAAGGCTCAGCTCAAGAAGAGGTTTGAGATGAAAGATCTCAAACATGCCTCTCATATACTTGGTATGCTCATTACGCGTGATCGATCTCAAGGACTACTCTATCTGTCACAGAGGGAGTACATTCATAAAGTCCTTGAGCACTTTTGCATGCAGGATGTTAAGCCTATTGGTTGTCCATTACCTTCTTATGTGAAGGTTTCATAGGTTGATTGTTCGCAGACAGATGAGCAGAGGGCGGAGATGGCCAAGATTCCATATGCATCAGCCGTGGTGGGTAGTCTTATGTATGCCATGATAGCCACCCGTCCAGATATAGCTTTTGCAGTTGGGTTTGTGGCATGTTATATGGCTACACTTGGAAAGAAACATTGGGATGCCGTGAAGCATATCATGAGGTACCTAAAGGGCACAGTAGAGATGTGTCTTTGTTATGGCAGCCAAGATACAGGAGTCATGGGGTACACTGACTCTGATTATGTAGGACACGCAGATAGTAGGAAGTCCACTTCTGGCTATGTCTTCACTTATGCTGAAGGGGCTATCTCTTGGATGTCCAGGGCGTAGAAGTGTACAGCTCTTTCTACTACAGAGGCTGAGTATATTGTAGCCATAGAGGCTTGCAAGGAGGCTATCTGGTTAGGCCGTTTGATTGTAGACCTTGGTAAGATAGATACTATGCCTACATTGCATTCGGATTCTATGAGTGTCATTCACTTGGCCAAGAATCTTGTCTTCCATGTGAAGACGAAACATATTGAGGTGACTTCATTCGCAAGGTCGTTGAGGACAGGTCTGTTGACCTTATCAAGATTCCGACTAAGCAGAATCCTACAGACTTGCTCACGAAGAGCCTCACTACTGAGCGATTTGCCTTCATCGGGAGATTGATGGGCATTAGATGAGATGATGCCTTTTTTCTCATCCTGTTGTACATGTGTACATGTTGTACTGTCTTTTCTTTTTTTTCTCTCTCTCATTGGGATAGATTCGCCTTTAAGTGGGAGGTTGTTGGGGGTAAAGGCACCTCCGCCTAGCCGCCCGTGTATTACTGTACTAACAATACCCGCCATTGCACACTGTAGGTGGTAGGCGCCCATCACAGTCACTTATTCTTTATTCTTTTAGTGACAGTTTGAATAAAGGAAGGCCCGCCCACACATTGTGGTTGTTGGAGTTTCCACTTTTGAGTCTCTCTCTCTCTTGGCTCTCGCTCTCCATCCACCATAGCTCTCACTGCCAAGCTTCTTCCTCTTGGGTTCCACTTCCCTTTCACCTTCTTGATCATGCTTGTACATTTGTATATACGAGCTCAAGTTTTCCCCTTGTGGTCCCCAATGGTTTTTTCATCTGCACCTAGAGACCTTTGTTTGAGTGGGGGTGTTGAAGCTATATATAGCTCACCCTATCTAAACTCGATCTCATATATATGTAGATTGTGATCAATATGATATAGTAATTGGAAGTGTATATGGCATGTCTCTTCTCTCTCTCTCTCTCTCTCTCTCTCTCTCTTGCATCTCTACATATCTTCTCTCTCTACATGTCAACATATTTAATATATTGTGTGTGTGTGTGTGTTAACTTCCTATTGAATAGCCAAGTGTGTGATTATATGTTAGAGGGTGTGTCCTTCACTTAAAAAATTAGATCAAATGTGCATGTATTAATAAGTATGATCTTATAGATCTTGCTATAGCATAGTCCTTGGGTTACATTAGAGCTTTATGTGGAGAGGAAATAAATATTTTAAATATAGTAATTATATATAACTAGATCAACAACACTAATGAGTGTGTATATGTATGCATAACTAAGAGGATATGTGACACATATAGTGAAAATTTAAGAGAAGGCATGGTATCATTTTTATATTTAGTATCATTTTCACTTCCAAATTTAAAAGTAGTATAGATGTAAAATTTAGATAATGAGATCACCCTTTTTTCAAATACAAAAAGTAGATACAAATAAATAAAATATATATTTTTTCTAAAATACTAAGTAAAAGTAGAACTTATAGTTTGAGAATACATGCAAATCAAATTTTCTTGAAATGTACAAAAGAGAGAGGGAAAAGAGCTTCAATTTTGTTGAAAGTAGTCCCTGGGAATAGTCTTTCCAAGCTTTAGTAGGGAAGGGTCCATCTATGATGCCAGGAAGCATATTCCACGATGGATTCCGTGAGGTTTTGCGGTGGATTCCGTAAAATTTTTTTACCGGGGCTCATACACAAAGTGGATTCTTTGTGCGAAAAGTCGATGGGGACGCCTATCCTTTTCGGGCATTTTGTTAATTTAATGTGTAAGTGGGTGATTCCATAGCGGGTGATTCCATAAAATACATATTTAAATTAATAAACATTTATGAGTTTAAAGTGCACACTCGTACTAAATTAAGGTTAGGATTGATATCTAACCAATTTATTTTTGTAGTTGAAGACTGCTAGGTATTCACTTTTTTTGGTTTAATTGTATTATTTTTCTAACAATTGTGAATGTTTCAGTTGATGTGTAGAGTGAGCAGCGGTGGCATTGGGAAGCATTGGAGGATAGCGTGTATTCAAATTATCATCAATTTTTGATGGGCGCGTATCTTAGGCAGGGTGCCTATATTTTATCGCGATTATTTATTAAAGCGCTTGATATTTATTTATTATTTTTGTATGCGCATGGATGCACGATTTAAATATTTGTATTGGACATTGTATTTGGGTATCACTTGACTTCTTGGGCGCCCAATAGCTTTAATTCTTTAGTGGCACAAAGCAAACACAAAAGCTAAAGCGTGCTATTTTGTGAATTGGGCTATTTCTTGAGCTTGAATATGAATAATATATTAAATAT
Organism: Lygodium microphyllum; assembly: GCF_053477565.2. NCBI lineage: Eukaryota > Viridiplantae > Streptophyta > Polypodiopsida > Schizaeales > Lygodiaceae > Lygodium > Lygodium microphyllum. The sequence goes on along the minus strand of NC_141149.1, from coordinate 119,138,244 downwards.
ATGCTTTGTGGAGCGCTCACACAAAAGGCATGAGGGGAGATTGCACCCAATTGGTCTCTTGTTCATGTGATCGTGCAAGCTTTCTTCATTGATTTTTGTGTAAAAAGTAGAGTTCTTTTGTTCTTGGGGACCTTCTGACGCTCACTACACGCGCGCATACGGCGTCCGATTTGTGCACCAATGGTATCAGAGCGAAGCTGAGATCGAGAGCTTCCAATTGCTTACCATCTCACGCGAAGGCGGAGGTCCTGGAACGATCGAGCTCTACAGTCAGTCTCGTGGCAAACGGTCGATACGAGCGTGTTCCTAGCAGTCAAGAACCCCCTTTTGTACCCTCTGATCGCGAAGGACCTCTCTCCGATAGGCAAAGGACCGATGGCAAAGCTCCTTCATCAAGTCGTGATACAGAGAAGAAATTTTTCTTCCATAGCTTCAAAGCCTTCAAAGCTTTAAGGGATAAGTTATAAGCTTCAAAGAAGAAGCTTATAAAAAGCTTCTTTAATCGATTTACTCCGCCTGCGATGTCAGTATAAACTGACCGCCGTCGATTCGGCCAAACACGTCCTCTTATCTACGTAAATCATGCTTAGTCAACAAAGCTTTAAGCTCTTAGTTCTCCAAGCTCCTCAAGTCCCCAAAGTCACTAAAGTCTTCTACAACAACTACCTTAGAGGCAGTTCATAGTCAGAAGCATACGAATCACTTTACTACTCTCAAGAAGTCCCTGTTCACACTTGCAGTCTTGCTGAACCAATTTCAGCAAAAATAGAAGTTCACACGCAGACTATACGTAGTTTATACGCAGTCTATACGCAACACTATTCTCTTGGAAGACGGTTGTGACAACGAATTCCGCAATCGTAAAGGAGAGATACTACAAAAGCCAAACAAAATATACAAGCCTTGTAAACCCGCCTTTGAGCTACGCTCATCCCACTAACAAGATTTCGAGTGTGTGAGGTCTTTTGAAATTTTGTAGGATGACTGAACAAAACATGGATGATTTTATGGCTGAAGGTGATCTACCCGAACCAACAATGGAGCAAAAGTTGGATTTGATTATGATGCAGCTACAAGAAGAACGAAGAGCACGACAAGCTTTGCAAGCTCAATTGGCCAATCTACAACGATCTACCACCAACCAAGATGGATTGCAACTCGAAGATCTTATACGACGTACCATCGACGCAACACTTGAAGCCCAATCCATTCGCAAAGAAACAAAGATAAGTAAAAGAAACTTCAAATTTCGTACTTTCAATGGATCACGTGATGGAAAGACTGTTCTTTCTTTTATCAGTCAATTTGATGATTACTTCCATGAAGAAACATATGCTGAGAAAGACAAAATTAAATGTGTCACTAACCATTTAGTTGATCGAGCATCTTTATGGTGGACTGTGGTATGCAAGAGCGTTGATTGTCCCACTACTTGGGAGACTTTCCAAAAGAAATTTTTGTAGAATTTCCTTCCTCCCCAATTCCACGAAAAAGCCATCAAGCAATGGGATCTTCTATAACAAAGAGATTGCAAATCTATTTCCCAATACACTGAACGTTTCTGGAATGCTCTATTGCAACTACGTATGCTCGAAGATGTACCTGAAACAACTCATAAATGCAAGTTTATGTCTCGCCTACTTGGACATTTCTATGCGGAAGTCAATATGTTCAAGCCAACAACCCTTGAAGATGCAATTTCCTTGGCCCATGACACTGAAGACAAAATTCGCGGACGAGACAAGTGATCATAACAATTCCCAACTAATGGTAACTTTGGTTCCAAACAATTCAATTCAAATTTTCAAAGATTCAATCAAAGTCATTTTCTTCCATCTTCATTCCGTAAATCTTGGACACGACCACCTGGTTTGCCATCAAACACAAATCCAAACTCTAAGCCATCTCCACAGTCAAATCCCAACATTCCTAAACTTCCTGCCATTACCAATAATGTATCCAAAGCAAAACCCATAGTTTGTTACAAATGCCATCAACCTAGACATCTAGTAGCAAATTGTCAATCCAAAAAGCCAGCTGTCCATATCAATTATCTAGGAGCAATAGAAGATGAAGAACATGAGGAAATGTCAAACTTTACGGAAGATGATGACGACATTGGTACTACTTCGGATACTTTGCCAGGTATGCCAACTCCCCATTCTTTGTTAACAATGAAATGTTTTGTGTATGGTAAAGAAAATACTATTTTACATGATGATGGGAGCACACATGACTTTATTTCTGCAAAACTAATCAAAGAATTGAATTTACACACTGTTTCTACACATTATCACATCAAGGTTGCATTCTTAGGTACGAGATATAATGGAACACAAGAGGTGCATAATTTAGAAATTAAAATTGGTGAATATACTGAACAAAGAAATTTCTTAGTTGTACCTTTGCAGTCTAGTGACATTATCTTAGGAATTCCTTGGCGTCATCAATACAATCCTGATATAGATTATTCTACGCATTCAATTAAAATTTATTTTCAAGGAAAACAAATCACATTGCATGGTATACACGCTTCTAATAATTTTCCATTGCTTACTCATACTCAGGCTAAACGTGCATTACGTAAAAGTAACAAATCCTATTTAATATGGGTGAATGAACTTCAAGCTAAGGAAAAACAGATGCATCCTAGGCATACACAATTTCTTGCCCAATTTCAAGATTGTTTTGCTGCTGATTTACCACCTAGATTACCACCTTCACGTCCTGAAGATCATAAGATAGATTTAATTACTGGAACACAATCACCATGTAAAGCACCATATAGATATAACCAAATTGAACAGAAAGAAATTCAAAATTAAATAGAAGAATTACTTAACAGAGGATTAAGTCGACCTAGTAGTTCTCCATTTGGTGCACCTGTATTATTAGTGAAGAAGAAAAATAATACCTATCGCATGTGCATTGATTATCGTGCCCTAAATAAAATTACTGTTAAGAATAGATATCCGATTCCTAGGGTAGATGATCTTATGGATAAGCTACAAGGATCTGCCATATTCAGTAATATAGATCTTAAATCTGGATATCATCAAGTAAGATTGGACAAATCTGATATATTCAAAACTCCATTTAGAACACAATTTGGACACTATGAATTTCTAGTTATGCCTTTCGGTTTAACTAATGTACTAGTCACATTCAGTCGCATGATGAATCGCATATTTTTGAAACATCAGCATTGTGTCATTGTTTTCTTTGATGACATATTAGTATTCAGTAAAAATGAGAATGAGCATTATGAACATTTATCTTTAGTTTTTAAGTTGTTAAAAGACAATGAATTATATGCTAACCCCGAAAAGAGTGAATTCTTCCAAACAGAAATTGAATATTTAGGACATATTATTTCATCAGAAGGTATTAAAGTCGACCCTAAAAATATAGAAGTAATTTTAAAATGGCCCATATCCAAAAATGTGCATGAATTACGTTCTTTTCTAGGTCTTGCTAGCTTTTACAGAAAATTTGTAAGGAATTTCTCATTACTTGCATTACCTTTGACAAAACTCTTAAAGAAGGGTATTGTTTATAACTCGTCTGACAATCAACAAAAGTCCTTTGATTTGTTAAAACATGCTTTAACTCATGCTCATGTATTACAATTACCTGACTTCAATAGACCATTCTTCTTAGTAGTTACTGATGCTAGTGGATCTGGAATATGAGCAGTCCTTATGCAAGATTCTCATCCCATAGCCTACTCTAGTTGCAAACTCAAACCATTTGAACTTAAATATTCTACCTATGAGAAAGAATTGCTAGCCGTAGTACAAGCATTACGTTAATGGAAACATTATTTAATAGGATCTGAATTTATGATCAAAACTGACCAACAAAGCATTAGACATCTCCTTAGTCAACCACAAATATCTGACCGACACATTAAATGGGCCGCTTTTATTCAAAGTTTTCATCCCCATATACAATATCAACCTGGAAAAGAAAATGTTGTTGTTGATGCTTTGAGTAGACAACCGACAATTCAAAATATTTATGTGATCTCATTTGATTCCCTTATTCCTATGAAAGATACTTATCATTAAGATCCTACTTTTCAAGCTGATTGGAATAAACTAGTTGCAAATAATTGGATTCCTATTGATTCGTTATCTTACATTAATGGATTTATGTTTTATGAAAAAAGATTATGTGTGATTGTTCCATTTCGATCATTTTTTTTGCATGAAATTCATTGTCCTCCATATCAAGGTCATAGAGGAATTATCTCTACTTTGCGTACATTGACTAAAGATTTTTATTGGCTACATATGGACACTGATGTATCTAACTTTGTATCTGAATGCTTAATTTGTCAACAAGTTAAAAGACACCATGGTAAACAATATGGTTTACTAATGCCATTATCTATTTCGTCAAGACCATGGGAACAAATTTCAATGGATTTTATGACTGGTCTACCTAACACTAAAGCTAACCATGATATGATTTGGATTGTTGTAGATAGGTTTAGCAAACAAGCATATTTTATTCCATACAAGAAAACTTTAACTGCATCTCAAGCTGCTCAATTGTTTTTAAAAACTATTTTCACTAACCATGGTTTACCAAAAATCATTATTTCTGATCGTGATTCTAGATTCTGCAATAATTTTTGGATTACTTTATTTGTAGAAGCTACTAACAGTACTATTTTAGATCTTTTACGTACTTACACAATTTCAAAACCACACACATGGGATACATATCTACATTTACTTCAGTTTGCATATAATAACACACCACATATAGCTACAAAGAAAGCACCATTTGAAATTATTCATGGATATCGATTGCCTACACCTGTTGCATCATTATAAAAAAAATTCAAACTACTGATGATATTGCTAATATGCATGCTACTATTTTTTATGAAGTTAAAGATATGATTGCCAAAGCCCAGCAATCATACACAAAGCAAGCAAACAAGAAAAGACAGGCTATGAATTTTAAAGTTGATAATTATGTTTGGTTACGAATTGAAAAACGAAGATTACAAAGTGTAGATAAACACCCCGTTGTTAAATTAGCACCTAGATTTTATGGACCATTCAAGATCATACACAAAATCAATGACAACGCATTTAAACTAGAACTACCACAACCGTGGAAAATCCACAACACCTTCCATATCAGTTTGTTACGACCTTTTAGAGGCCAATTACCTGTACACCCTGTCTATGAAAACCCTCCTTTGCTAGATGATGAAACTGAAATCCTTGAGCCTGAAACTATTATAGATACTGACTTTATGACCACTAGAACTGGCCATAGATATTCTAGTCGATATTTGGTCAAGTTTAAAAATCATCCTGTTAAAGAGGCCCAATGGATGCACACTAGAGACCTAAATGCTTTCCCCACTCTGTTAGCTCCACATTGAGCTAATAGTAATTGAGGACAATTGCTATCCCACCCCGGGGGTATGATGCCAGGAGGCATATTCCACGGTGGATTTCGTGAAGTTTTGCGATGGATTCTGTAAAATTTTATTACCAGGGCTCATACACAAAGTGGATTCTTTGTGCGAAAAGTCGATGGGGACGCCTATCCTTTTCGAGTGTTTTATTAATTTAATGTGTAAGTGGGTGATTTCATAGCGGGTGATTCCGTAAAATATATATTTAATAAATGAATAAACGTTTATGAGTTTAGAGTACACACTCATAATAAATTAAGGTTAGGATTGATTTCTAACCAATTTATTTTTGTAGGTGAAGACTGCTAGGTATTCACTTTTGTCGGTTTAATTGTATTATTTTTCTAAAAGTTGTGAATGTTTCAGTTGATGTGTAGAGTGAGCAGCGGTGGCATTGGGAAGCATTGGAGGATAGCGTGTATTCAAATTATCATCAATTTTTTATGGGCGCATATCTTAGGCATGGCGCATATATTTTGTCGCGCTTATTTATTAAAGTGCTTGATATTTATTTATTATTTTTGTATGCACATGGGTGCACGATTTAAATATTTGTATTGGACATTGTATTTGGATACCGTCTGACTTCTTGGGTGCCCAATAGCTTTAATTCTTTAGTGGCACAAAAGCAAACACAAAAGCTAAAGCGTGCTATTTTGTAAATTGGGCTATTTCTTGAGCTTGAAGATGAATAATATATTAAATACATGCTTTGTGGAGCGCTCACACAAAAGGCATGGGGGGAGATTGCACCCAATTGGTCTCTTGTTCATGTTGTGCAAGCTTTTTTCATTGGTTTTTGTGTAAAAAGTAGAGTTCTTTTGTTCTTGGGGACCTTCTGACACTCACTACGTGCGTATACGGCATCCGATCTGTGCACCAATCTATTACATGCATCTATATTAAAGGTAAAGGTAAGAACCTTACCACCAAATATATACTATAGGTATCTGTCAATAGTATTTGGACAACGCTAAAGTCAAAGACATTTTTGTAAGATCAAGGCACAAGTGCAAGTACTATTTTTTGATGGATTAGTATTATTGGAGCATTTCAATGATTTTTGGAAAACTTAATTATTTTTTTATCCTCATGGACATCACATCATTATGGTTGTATTATTTTGTGAGACCGTATATATTCCTTGTTTAATAAGTTTTCCAAGATATCCTACTTTCCTACAGCAAAGGAAATCTTACACTCTCAATGTTGGTTATCACTTAGACATATAATTGCAATGCATCCAAGAATTTATATTCTAATACCGTATTTAGAAAGTGTATAACACTATATGCTCAAACAACTTAACTAAAAACCAACCAACATGAAATGCACGAACAATCTTTTCATGGTTTCTTTCTACTAATGTTGTGATGCATTGCTAAAAAACAACACTGGGGGCTAACCCATACTAAAATCCTTAAAAATTATATAAATCACAGTCTATATGCTAGATATGCAAAGAAATCAACAACTTAATCAAATATTTTTTCATTTCAATCCCACACCTCCTATCATTTACGTTTTTCTTACTTGCACAAATATAGGGAGATTTTGTGACAACTTTTCATAGGAACAAGCCCTAAACATGCACTTTAACATATAAATGGAGGTAAACTGAGGCAAATCCTCATGCTTTACCTTCATTACACAATCACAACTATTCTAATTTTTTGCCATTTTTAACATTCAAAACTCATTTTTTCTTTATTTGACTATTTTTCATGAATCTTTCCATTTATTTCAACATAAGTTTTTAATTTTTTTTAGTTTTCTAATTTATATGACTAATGTGAAGTGTAATCCATCATCATACTCATTTTTATGCCATATGAATATCATTTGTTATCTAAAACCCAAAAACAATACCATTTTCCAAGTATTCATAGATCTTTAGTTGTTATGCTACCTTTTACAATACCGAAGTGCTTCAAAAGAGAGCAACATAAGAGCTTTGAAAGTTTCTACCACATATATGAATAAGCTAACAACTTACAAACCTAAGAAATGCGAGAAGGCATATCTTGCAAGCTCGTTGTGAACATATCATGATTTTAGACAAAACTTGTATTTTAAAACATGTTGATAGAGTTATCCCAATGATACTTGGGAGCAATGCTTAGCTCAAGGTTTATTCTTTCTATTTATTCATTTCAATGATCTTAGTCCTTTATTTAGAGAAAGAAACATCTTAGTCCTTTTATGTTAAAAATATGTTCTAAAATATCTTTGCAATTTGCTCGAAAACTTGTGCATGTAGTAGTACTAATTTCAAATCTATCTCAAGAAACTACATTTGATAATGTAAGAGTTGAGCTATTAGCAATTACACTTCTTGAATTTGATTTTTAGTATGTGTCACATCATAATGTAGTATTCATTAAACATGAATTAAAAGAGTACAAAAAATGAACATGTGTACAAGATCAATGACTAGAGGTCAAGTTTAGCGTGGTGGCTTTGGTATACCTCTAGTCTATTGGGTAACATTAATTGAGAGACCAATGACCTCTGAGGTGAGTTGGTTATACTAGTACGAGTGTGTGAGTTTCTTGATTTGCTTGAGTTCAATCTTGGGGCTGGCTCATGGTATTCCCCTCACTTGTATGGGGGCCCTAGTATCTTAGGAGAAAAAAACATTAAAATAAAAACCATAGTCAAGAGGACTTGACTAAGTTAGGTGCTATGCTTATCTATCAAGTGTCTCACATTTGAAAAACTATAATTTTTTTGGATCTTATAAATACTTATATCTTGGCGTCTAAAAATAAAAAAAGAAAGGCAATGCTATTTTTCTAACGTATGAAACCATTGTCACTTTGGAATATCTTGTTTAACTAGGTAACTGTCGGGCAACGTCGGACGCTCTAGCCTCTGGCACATACAATATGCTCAATCGCTTGCAAGGGTTTCTACGTACTGTGCGCCTACAGAGATACAGACAGACAGAGAGAGAGATATGGACACCTTGACCTTCTACACTATCGTGCTCTTATCTGTCGTCGGTTACTGTTGCATTGTCCTCGGCACGCTGTTGTTTGCAGAGCTTCAAGATACTGTCGCGTTCTTGTCTTCCGTCAATCATTGCAACCTTGTCGTTGGCGCGCTGCTTCTCCTGGAGGTTCACGTCTTCGAGCCTTATCGAAGGCGTCGAAGCACCAGGCGCTGGCAGGAGTTCCTTCTCATGATCGACCGCATCCACGGCGACTCATACAACAACATCGACCTGCTTCACACTAACGATGTCAATCCGCAGCGGCATATCGATCACGTGGGCGAGTCGATATCTGTGTTCTGGTACACTAGAGCGCGGCCCGATGATGAGGATCCGTTGATAGGCACCGTGGCACGGATCGTCTTCGTGGTTGACGATGCAGCCGTGGAAGCCGCCTTGCCGTCGGCGAGATACTCTGAGGTAGCAGCAGCTGCCGCTGCTTCATGCAGTGATCGTGATACTCATAATTCTGCTACCAAGACCCAGGATAATGATAATGGCGCTGCTAATAAGGATCAAGATAATGATAATACGGCTCAATACTATGCTAATAAGGATCAAGATAATGATAGTACGGATCAATACTATGCTACCACCTTAGCTCGCAATGATAGGAAACCCACTACAGCTATGGGAGCTCAAGTATCATATCAGCATTATCGATGCGCGCTCCGCAAGGGTTTGTTTCTCGAGAGCAGCTGCCCTATCTGCTTGACGGCCTTCCAAGGACCCGACCTCGTCCGCGTTGTACCCGGCTGTGCCCATGGCTTCCACCGCTCCTGCATCGACACGTGGATCCACGCTTCCTTCAATCATCCTTCCTCACGTCCTTCTTGTCCTACCTGCAGAAGATATCTGGATGTCAATCCTCATGATATCATCGTGCCTCAGTTTCTCTTTGTCGATGATCCGGAGCAACTACCCGATTCCTCTGTGATCACCAACTATATAAGTTACACGTTGTAGCCTCTCCAAACATCGAATACATTTGAATATTTCAACAAAACCGGGACTAGCTAATCATCAATATGTTCTTGTATCTTGATATTCAAGGAAAGCAGTAAGAATTTAACAATGTACTTTATTATTGAAGGTGAGAGCCACCGCTTGGCTTAAGCCCACACAATGGTAGGCCTCGATAAAGTAAAGCATGTGCAAGCATCTATATATGAGTTAAATCATCTTTCCAATATGTTTTCATAGCAAAATTACAAGACGACATACACTATATGTGAGTCAAGATCGATAGTCCAAGTATATGTCAAGCAATCAAAGATCATGGAATGAGAATCACATAAGAGAGTCTCATAAATATTTCAATTGTGTATACTCCATACCGTGATTCTTAAAACAAGATTCAAAGGTAATGCATGAAAACACAAAGAATTAAGATTATATCGTGCAACAAACAGACAAGTCAAAAATGAATATACAAATCAAATCCCATATAGCAACAAAGAGGAATAGAAATCCTAAGCTTGAGTAAGAGTTTCCTCAATCTATATAAATAACATCAATCTCAAGGGTATTATAATTTGTAAGTTGTGTACATATTTTCTATTCAATAATTATGTAATATTACAATTTAAGTATACGTACACAATATATATGCATATGTCTAAGAATATTCATGTTGTATAAAAGCTATTAATGTTATGAGTATCATTCCATGTTTAGCTATGTCTATGTGTATTCTTAAAGTACAAAAGCAATCAATATTCTCATGTTTATTGCATGTTTACTTATCTTTTTCATGATTTTAACATGTCACATGAATTAAAAATAGACAAAAATCTATCATCAAAGTAATTAGATTTTGTGATTTGCATATAATTGTCTAAACAATATAGGAATATTGTTTGCCTTCTATATGTACACTTGTCGAATGGAGCCCATTTGAATATGTTGCTCAGCATGCTACCATTGAAACAAAGAGAATAAAATAACTCAAGGAGACTTGTACGTAAAGGCAACACATCACACAATTGGTGCATTAATCCTCTGCATTCGGCACTCCACTTGGAATTGGTGTATCTTTGTATTGTTTGAGCCCTTGTACATCTTACTATAGGACAAAATATCTAAAGGGAAGTAGGTGATGTCCTAAGGGAAGTGGGTAATGCCCCCCACGATGACCTCAATAGAGTCTCTAAAGGCACCTTGGTCTACAAGCTTGTTGGGCTTGAGGGTATTGTATGGTCTCTCAATGGACTCAAGGCACATTGATGGTTTCGAAGAGCATGCATGATTGTGCCCACCCCTAACGCATTGGTTGCTTGCCCTATAGGATTTGGGAATGAATAGTAACCTATGGTGGCCTTGGGTCTTTTGGAGAGAGAGAAACTATACTTCATTGGTCTTTTGTACACTTCAAGCATGCCTTTTTACTTTTTACTTTGCATCCCAAAGAGCTAGTTAATGATGGTGTAAACTTCTTAATGTCATCTGACATCTTGGTTGTCTTTTCTAATAATGTGCGAGGTAAACATGAATTCTTCTTGGTGTTCTAAACACCCTTAGTGAGACCAAGGCCACACAAGTGCAATAGTGATTGTATGCTTGCACATGTCCCATTGCACAAGTTTACGTGTGTGACCTCAATGAATGCTATCTATTCACCTATGCTTGAGGATATAGCTGCACTTAGTAAATGTGGAAGGCTTTTGCTAGATTTAGCATCATATGACTCTCAAACTCTCAAGTTTCAACGGTAAACAAGAACAAGTATGAAAATAATTTCTCATAATTTATTATCATATTTTACATTTTAAAAAATCATTATAATGTCCCACAACAAAGGAAAAAAAGTGTATGAAATGATAAAGAGAACATTTATTAAATGAATTTCTATAACTTTCAATTATAAATTTCAACTACACAATATAATAGATATTGAGAATACCATGTGAAATACATCAACTTTTTCCACATCGAGTTAAAAAACATGATTATAAGAGAGAGAGAGAGAGAGAGAGAGAGAGAGAGAGAGAGAGAGAGAGAGAGAGAGAGAGAGAGAGAGAGAGAGAAGAGCCATAATTCTATTTTTGATCCAAATAGTTCAATTATATGACATTTATAGAAACATTTTAATTTGTAGAATGATGAACATTGATTACATGTGTAGTTTGTGTATACATTTCAAACCATTGTTATTCACATTTAGAGAGAGAGAGAGAGAGAGAGAGAGAGAGAGGTATCATATTTCTATTTTTTAATTAAACTTACATAACATTTATAGTGTTCTTGGAATTGCTATAACATTAGATGCTCGTATGGTTGGTGTTGATTGCATATTATCATTGATATTCATGTTGTGTGTGTGTGTGTGTGTGTGTGTGTGTGAAAGGAAATATATGTACATGTATGCATGCCCTATTTCTTTATTAAAGTAAATAACACAATTTCTACTTGAGAAGTGTGACTGTATGAAATTATTTTAAGTTAATTAACAATTGCATATAGTGTTCAATTAAAACTATAATTTTGAGATTTCAATTTAATTTTAGTAGAGGTGTATATATAATTTAATTTTAAAAATCATAGGTGAGGACGTATTAATGCCGAACTACAAGATGTACAATACCCAACCAATCAAGAAATACCAAATAAATTTAGATATTAGGACATTATCAAATACATGACTAAATGCCCATTGATCTATTTATATCTAGCCCATCAGGACACAATCTTGCTAAATTTACGATCAAGTGTCCATCCATGCCTGAGAAGAAAGGGAGGGGGTCGTAATAAAAATGACATCTCTATGTGGAGTTCATGACACGGTGCCTAATGATTGAGATATACTTGTCAAAAGACACTCACTTTCCAAATTCACAACCGAGTGCCCATATAACAAGCACCTTTCAGTCCTACTCACATACATCACAAGATATAGGTATCATGATATTTATATGTCAAATACACAATATATGCCAATCCACATGTCCAACAAGTGACAACATAACACATGCAAGTAATGCATAATACACGTTAGTGATACCTCCCCTCCTATACATGTATATGCAAAGTGTACACACATACAAACAATGAATGATAGTAGGAGATTGCCTCATCAGTCCTCACATGATGTGCATATGTTGAATTCACAATGCACACCAATTGGATGGCCCCTTCTATCACACAATGTATGTATATTTGTATACCCCCCCCCCCCCCCACTCCAACACACACATAAATAAACATATACACTAAGTGGTAGGATAGGATTGCCTCATGACATGCATATACCAAAATCACAGGGCATGGCAATGAACAAATTAGCCTACCCTACCATGCATACATGAGAGAGAGAGAGAGAGAGAGAGAGAGAGAGAGAGAGAGAGAGAGAGAGAGAGAGAGAGAGAGAGAGAGAGAGAGAGAGAGAGAGAGAGAGAGAGAGAGAGAGAGAGAGAGAGATTACTTGGAGAGAAAGAGTAGAATGAAGCCCTACATGCCCTATCGGATCTAGTTTTATAAAACTTGAAGCCTACCCATCTTTCTATTGGGCATGTTAGGCTATCTTATATTCTTAGTAAGCATACCAATAAAATTAAAAACTCATCGTGCTTTCCAAGCTACCCCTTATTTACTCAAGAGTGATAAAAAATTTAATGCAAACATATTAACATAGTAATCATACATCCTAATTATAGAAAAGTTTAAGTAATTAAGTAAATATTGAATCTCTATATAAAGAAAAGTGACTTACTAAGTTAAACAATGCATAACTAACTGTACTATTTGATAAGAACTATAATTATGTCAATTGTAATTAGGTATAACTGACCAATATAATAAGTGATAGGTTAGTGGCTATATGAGGATCATAATGACCAATGATATGGTAATGTAGATATGTGGATCTATCTAGCCAAAAAATCCATTATCAATGTGTACACGTGTTGAGCTTTCCATCTCATCAATCCCCCTCAAGTAGCTTAATTGCATCTCTATAACTCCAAGAAAGCTTTGAAATCCTTGAAGCTTCTCTACATCCAATGTTTTTGTGAAAATATTAGCTATCTAATCCTTTGTGTTGATATACATAAGTTGACCTTACCTATAATTACCTTTTCTCTCACAAAATGGTAATAAACCTCAATGTGTTTTATCCTAGCATGGAACAATGGGTTCCTAACCAACTATGTAACCACTCATGTTATCATAGTAAATGACAACTGGATCATCTTCCTTCATATCTAAATCACCCAATAACTTTTGTAGCTATACCATTTCATATGCTACCATAGTAATATATAAGTACTCAATAAAGTAACCATTACCTTCTTTTATTGCTCGAACTAGTGGACTACCAAGAGAAAACATGAATCTGTCACTACAACAGAAACAAGGCATAGACGCGCACGTTAGATGCGCAAAGTCGGGGGCGCGTCTATCAGTGCGTCTATATGTGCGTGTAAAAGAGCGTGCAAATAGACACGAATTTTGCATCTATATATCCGTGTAAATAGACACCAATATAGACGCGCTTGCAGACTCATAATTATTTAACCACCTGAAATTAGACTTAATATAATTAAAAAACCAAAATTAATAATTATTTAACCACCTGAAATTGATTCTTGAGTATGCACGTGTGTGCATGATAAAAACCATAGAATTAAGAATACACATTGAATCATTGAATTAAAAAACCAGAGTTAATAATTATTTTTGCATTGCTCTCTAATGAATGGCAGTTCCTCCAGTTGACAAGCCTCATATAAGTAATTATTGGCAAGCGACAGAAACCTTATTATACAATTAGTAGCAAGCATTGCAATATGTATCTCATAATTTCTCTACTTGAAGATGATAAAAAATACTTCCTTTTTATTATGGAAAATTCAATTTAGCTTTAAACTTGACTATTGATTCTTGAGTATGCACATGTGCGCATGATAAAAACCATAGAATTAAGAATACACATTGAATCATTAAGCAAATTAAGTATGTTACAGTGAATGATCCATCTCATCTTCAATGAGATCAACCCTTGCTAAACTATCTACTTCTAGGTCTATGTTACCAAGAGGTAACGAAACAAATAAGTCTATCCCACTATCAAAAGTGTTGCTATATTGCTCAATAACTTCATCAATATCATCGACAATCACATTATTGTCTTCTTCTGCGTTTCCTTGAACATCCTCACGAGATTCATCTTGTACTATATCATGCATATAATCCATTATGGTGTCATCATGTACATCATCATTAATTGTTGGATTGTCATCTGCTATCTCCATGTCGGTAATATTACCATATATTGGTTTTGAACAATTAGATATAGGGATGACATACCACCATCGGTTATTGTTTACCATTGGATGATACACAACCTGTATTTGAAAAACAAAAGCAAGAAACTTAAATACTTATTATGTTGTGTATATGTATCACTTGTATACATATTAAAAAATTAGCTTTTGCATATATACCTGCTTGCATTGTTGAGGTAGTACTAATATGTCATTCTTGTTTTGGTGAAATTTTGTAGAGTCAATGATTACAAAACTACTTGGATGACGTCTGATTGTGCAATGCTCACCATTTGTTACCACTTCTTTAAAACACTTCACATCCAGTACATATATAAAGAATCGTCTGAAGTCAAGCTTCAGAATATCTTGGATCAAGCTACAATAACCTTCCATGGTACCATTGGCATCCTCGTATAGCATTGAATAATGTGCACTAGTAGTAAAAGATAAAAGATCAAACATGTCAATTATTTATATAAGATATAACTTATAGAAACAAATTAATTGATAGTATGTCTCACCTTTGATAAGCAACGTTGTGCGTATTCCCACTCTTCTTGAGATATATTAATTTCCTCCTCTTTTTTCATTCTCTCCATTTCCTCATGTAACCAATCTATATCAATATGACGTGGGAGCGCATTTAGATGATCTGGAAATGAGACATTACGTCCATATCTGGTGCGAAATGCTTGTCTTTCGCTTTTTCTTCTTGCCCTTGCTTCATTATATAGTGTCACCCATTTGCTCATTACATCACTATTGAGCACACAAAAACTATTTAACTTACGAAGTTCTTCTTTTGTTAGCACTTTACTCATTCCTTTTCCTTGAGGTATTATAGAGGTCATCCTCAAGTCTTCATCATCTTTCCATAGTCGTGGTTGAGAGGGGTCCACTTCAGCAAGATATTCATAGATATAAACAAGGGATGATTGCACTAACCAACCCTTAGCCATGCTTCCCTCAGGCCGTGCTTTTTGCCTCACAAAATATTTCAAGGTTTTCATGAAGTGCTCAAGAAAAAACATCCACCTTGCATGAACTACCCCACAAAGTGCGATCTCATCAATCAAATGTACGAGTAAATGTAATTGAGTAGTCAAAATGGATCGAGAAAAAATTTCCTCCACCAAACAAACCACCTCAACAGATAATACTCGAGCATCTTGCAATGTGTTTGGATCAATTTCCTTCGAGCTCACATATCTGTCAGGATGTATTTGATAATTGTTTATTTTTGTGTAGAAATTCAAAGATATATAATGAAAAAATACAATGTATACACACCTCACAAGCTCTCCCATCTTGTAAATGATATCACGTACATCTTTGGATACACAATGGGATATGCTAGTAGGAAGTACTAACTGAATGTAAACAATATTCATAGATCAAATGATTAGTTGAGGAAAAAATCATCATATCCCAAAGTTTACATATAGTTACTCCACTAATTACTATATTCATGGTTAGAGATACCCTTACTTGAATATGTGCATGGGGTCCAACAGGTGATTGATCTTGAGTTCAGTCTAGTATGGAAGGCGAAAAAATATAGAGAACTTAACAAACAAACAATATATTATATAAACAATTCATCATGCTAAATACTTTAAAGTCAATCGAGAGAAATGCACTTCTTATTGACTCATGTCAAGTGGAGGGTGGCTGTTGGCATTAATCCATCTCTCCTTCCAATCTCGAATGGTTAGAGATTGTGGAGTCATTCCATTAGTAGGGAGAACATATTTGGGATGGTTAATAGGAAGAAATCTATGATGATTGTCGTAGATAACCTTCTTTAAACGTGCCGGCCTAGAGGAAACTAGAGAGGGACCGCAAATAGGACATACATGATATCCTAATGTGGTTAAACCTGAACAAACAAGTGAATTAATAAAATACAATTGATTCAAGTCTTGAATTTCAAATATAGAGTTATATACATGTACTTGAACACTCTCCGCATTCTCAAAAGTCATGCATGGTCCACAACAACATGGCCTTCAATGTGAAATCTCTAGAGGATGCAGATGCGCTTGTATCTTGCACCTCAATAACTTCCCATAACATTTCAAACTCTTCAATCAAAGGCTCTAAGTAAATGTCTATGTTTTTTACCTTGTTCTTTCCATGAATTAGAAGGGACAACATTACATGTCCCTTTTTAATTGCCATGGATGGAGGAATATTACAGTTCACCAATACCACTGGCCATACACTGTATGATGTGCTTTTGATGCCAAATGGATTGATTCCATCCATACCTAAACCAAATCTCAAATTTATTGGCTCTTCTTTGAAAATGGGCCACAAATTATCTATATGTTGCCATGCCGGTGTGTCTACAGGGATCCTCCATTTTCCATCACTTGAACGATGACTAGCATGCCATGACATGAGCTTTCCAATAGACTTACACTTGAACATAAGTTTTATACGTGGAACAATCAAAAAATGTCGCAAAACCTTACGAGGCACATCCATTGACTTCATCTCCACTGTAAGAAGAAGCTTTCAAGGCACTTATGACTGAAGTCTTTGTTTCACCTCTTGAAAAAGAGAAGTTAGAACGAAGATGGTATGCTTTGGAACAAAGGGGCCTAAGTGTAAGAGAATATACAAACCAATTCCTCAACTTGACCATGTATGTGGAAAACATCAGTGATGAGGCCAAGTTACATAAGTTCATGTATGGTTTAGAACCATCCTTGTCAGCTGATGTTATGGCGCAAAATCCTACTTCACTTTTCAAGGCTATTGAGCTTGCAGAGCGCTTTGGAAGGAAGTATAGGAAAGAGTCTTCATTTCAGCCAAGTTATGGACAGCCAAGGACTGTTTTAAAGCAAGGGCAAGTTGGTAACAATTATGGCAGCAATCATATGCCTAGTGGGAGCTTACGGATACCAACTTATCCTCCATTTAATGCTTCTAGGCTTCAAGGCAATTTCAGGACAGCAAACAGTCCAAAGGTTGAATTTAAGCAAGGTGACAATAAGCCTAAGTCTACTTCAGCCAATACAAATTCCAGAAATATTCCCATGGATCTTTACAAGGAAAGAAAGGACAAAGGCTTATGCTTCAAGTGTGGAGAAAAGTATACTCCTGACCATGCTTCAAAGTGTGTATACAAAAATGCCAAGCCAAAAATTCAGAGTATGCTAGTTCTTGAGGATCTTGAAAATGACATAGATGAAGTTAATGCAGTCCCAATCAATGCTGAAAATGAAGATTTCGAGGATGATGGTGGACAGGAGTACTTCTATGATCCATCTGACTCCTTTCCTTTTGATCCAGGCGGTGATATCCCATTTGATCCTGGTGGATTTTGTAATGAGTTGCCTACTGCCACTAATTGTTCTATCTCTATGGATGCTTGGACGGGATCTAAGAACCCTAATACACTTCGTATGAAGGGAAGCATATGTGGAAAGCCAGTGTTCATCCTGATAGATAGTGGCAGTACCCACAGTTTTGTCAATAAATCCATTTTGTACAAGTTGAATTGTGTTCCCACCGACTTACAGCAGCCCATTAGAGTACAAGTGGCTAATGGTGAAGAGGAAATCAGCACACAGATTTGTCCACAGGTTTCTTTGCAGATGGCTGAAAATTTTGAAGTCAAAGTAAACCTGATCACTTTGGAAATGGGGCCCATAGATATTGTACTTGGTTGTGACTGGTTGATGACCTTAGGCAGGATTACTATGGATTTCTCACAGTTATATATGGAGTTTTTCTCCAATGGACAGCTCATCCGTTTACAGGGAATCCCTAGTAGATCTGATTTTCAGCTTATCACCATTCAACAACTCAAGAAAGAGTACAAGAAGCGCTCACAGATATTTGTATTACATTTGAACAAAGAAACACAGGATCAGCCCAATAATTCAGCAAACCATCCAGCCTTGACAGCTCTTCTTGAGGAGTATAGAGATTTATTTGAAGTACCTACTTCATTGCCTCCTAAGAGAGTGGTGGATCACCCCATTGATTTGGAACCCAACTCAAAGACGATCAATAAGCCACCTTACAGACTATCAAAATGTGAACGAGAGGAAGTAGCCAAGCAAATCAAAGAGCTTCTTGAAATGGGATTCATTGAACCAAGTTCTTCACCATATGCATCCCCAGTCCTGTTAGTCAAAAAGAAAGATGGATCTTTCAGAATGTGCATTGACTACAGGGATCTTAACAAGATAACAGTGAAGAACAGGTATCCTATACCCAGGATAGATGATTTGCTTGATGAGCTTAAGGGGGCTCGATTCTTCACGAAGATTGATTTGAGATCAGGGTATCATCAGATTCGCATGAGAGAGGGTGATGAGGTCAAGACTGCTTTTAGGACTGATCGTGGGCTTTACCATTTCTTGGTGATGCCATTCGGCCTTACAAACGCTCCAGCTACCTTTCAAAGCCTGATGAATAAGATTCTACAACCTTTCCTCTTTCAGTTTGTCTTGGTGTTCTTCGATGACATTTTGATCTACAGCAAGACTTTTCAGGATCATTTGTCGCATATGAGGAAGGTTTTTGATGTGTTGAGACATCATAGGCTTTTTGCTAAGGAGAAGAAATGTTCTTTCTTTCATGCAGACTGAAGTGGAATACTTGGGACATATAGTCAGTGAAAAAGGAATACAGGCTGATCCCAAGAAGGTGCAATGCATAAAAGATTGGCCAACGCCTACTACTACTACCTCTCTTAGAGGATTTCTTGGTCTATCTTCATTCTATCGCAGATTTATAAAGCATTATGCGGTAATTGCAGCCCCTTTAACTGACAGGTTGAAGAAAGAGGCTTTCTTTTGGGATTCTCTTGCAGATAGCAGCTTCAACCAGTTAAAGGAATTACTTACCTCCGCTCCTATTCTTGTATGCCCGGATTTCTCTAAAGAGTTTACTATACAATGTGATGCTAGTGGCCGTGGCATTGGGGCTGTTTTGCTTCAGGAGCATGGAGTAATTGCATTTGAAAGCCGTAAACTTACTGATAAGGAGATGGCCATGAATGTTTATGATCAGGAAATGTTGGCTATTTTGCATGCAATCAAGAAATGGCACCATTACTTATATGGCAGCCGATTCAGAGTACATAGTGATCATCGCGTACTCAAGTATTTCCTTACTCAGTCAAATCTTACTCCAAAGCAACGACGATGGGTAGCAACATTACAAAATTATGACTTTGACATCACTCATACAAGGGGCAAAGATAACATAGTGGCTGATTCTCTCTCTCGTATGTGGGCCTGCAAAGTATCAGCCATGATGGAATTACATAGTGATTGGATTGAAGAGCTACAAGAGGCATATCTCTTAGATGAGGAATTCAGCCAAATCTTTCAGAAATTACAGCAAGGTCTCATGGAAGAAAACTCACATTACCAGCTTAAAAATGGTCTTATTTGGTGGAAGGGTAAGATTGTTATTCCCTCTACTTCTTCTTTCAAGCGAAAAATTATGGAGGAGATGCATTCTTCGCCTTTAGCTGGACACTTGGGAGTTTTCAAGACTTATGACAGGATCAGCAAGAGCTTTTATTGGAAGGGACTGTGGAAAGATGTCAAGGACTTCGTTATGAAGTGTATGCCTTGTCAGCAAAATAAGGATAGCACCCATAAGCCAGGGGGTTTATTGCAGCCATTACCTATTCCTACGGGTAAATGGACTCATATTACTATGGACTTTATCATTGGCTTACCTACTACCAAGAAGGGGTGGAATAGTATTTATGTGGTGGTTGATAGACTCACCAAAGCAGCTCATTTTATCCCAACAAAAATTCAGTTTACTGCTTCTCAGGTGGCCAACCAGTTTATGGAGCATATTTTCAGATTGCATGGATTACCGCAGGTGATTGTCCATGATAGGGACTCAAAGTTTATGAGTAACTTTTGGCAAGCGGTATTTACATCTATGGGTACCAAGTTGGCTCCATCTACGGCTTATCATCCCCAAACTGATGGACAGAAAGAGAGAGTTAATAAATGGTTGGAGACTTATCTTCGCCATTTTTGCTATGATGTCCAAACCTCATGGGATTCTTGGTTACACCTGGCTGAGTTTGCTTATAATAATTCCACTCATGCGAGCATAGGAGTTTCACCCTTTGAGGCTTTGTATGGTTACAAGGTGCCCCTACCCACAGTCATTTTTAACGAAAAGATCAACCCTCATGGGAAGGAAGAGTTGGATAGAATGCAGACCCTTCTTCAGCAATGCAAGGTGAATCTAAGGAAGGCTCAAGATCAGATGAAGATGTATGTTGATGAGAAGAGGAGGCCTTTAGAGTTCCAGGAAGGAGAGCTAGTTTTGTTGAAGGTGCCCAAATCCAAGTATTCTACATTGAAAGATGGATCCAGTAATAAGCTTGCCCACAGATTCTATGGCCCTTACAGGATCCTTAAGCGGATTGGAGATTTGGCATACAGACTAGAGCTTCCCTCTTCTACAAAAATTCATAACGTCTTCCATGTTAGTCAGCTCAAGCCCTATTATGGTGATCCAGTGGATTTAGTTGATGAGCTGCCACCTATTGATGAAGATGGTATCGTTCAGTACATCCCAGAGGCTGTTATAGGTCAGCGTGAAAAGAAGCTTCGATCACGTTCTATTGTGGAATATTTGATTAAATGGAGAGGTTTACCCTGTGAAGAGGCTTCTTGGAGACCTGATTCAATATTGGATGAGTATCCATACTTGAAGGATACATTGGTGGCTGAAGCCTATTGCTTATGGAGCTAGTATTGGTGCAGACTGGTTCAGGACAGCACGCTGTTTTAGAACAGTTTTTGTCGTACTTCATTTTCAGAATTGAGCTATCTACATGAGCTTAAAGTACTCTTCAAGAGCTTCGTTTTGATATGTGATACACCTCATTTGGACACTTCTATCAAAAGTTATGGCTGATTTGGTCCAGCAGGGACTGTTATTTCAGCAAGCTGTCTACTTTCTTCTGGAACTATTTGTTGAAGATTCTATGGCTCCAATGGCTTCTAAAGTTATTCAAATCATGTATATAGCAGGGTCCACTTTCCGTACTTCAAATTCAGCCCTTGTAATGATAAATTCTTCACTCATTCCCTATTTGTAAAGCTGTAAAACAGAGCAGTACTTTGTTCTATCCATCTTTTCTTTAGCTCTTTCTAGTTTTGTTTTTGGGGACAAAAACTTTTGGGAAGGGATGGATTGTAAGAAGCTGGGAATACTTAGAATACTAATAATATGCCATGTCACATTGACACTAGTATATAAGGAGAGAAGTTGTAATTTTTCACATCTTTTTGACATATCAATACAATTACAATCCTTCTCTCCCTTCTTGCTCCAAGCTTCCATGGCTTCTTCATCTTTTCTGTCTTTCTCTCTCCTCGTCACTCTATTTCTCTCTCTTCCTGCAGTCTTTCTCTCTCCTCTGCAGTCTTTCTCTCTCCTCTTCTTCTCTCCCTAGTTCTCTCTCTGACATCCACTTCGTATCTTGATTCTCCACAAACAGGACACTCTCGTGCGAACTCATGAATCCCACGAAATAAGACACAATCATTGACACATGCATGGATCTTGACATAATCGAGGCCTCCTAGAGATGTCAAGTAATATCTTGCTTGCTCTCTCTTAGTTGGAAATTTGTTTCCTTTTGGAAGCATTTGTGATAATAACCTACATATATTTTTAAAAGCGAGTTAAAAAACCACCAACATATATTTCTATCTGATTTTAAAATAGAACAATTAATATTATGATTCATAAGCCAAACTGAATTGATACCTACTTCAATAACGCATCCAAACTGACATTACTCCATCCATAAATAGTTTGTAAGTTAAGTATCTCGAGGGACACACGAAGAACGGAGTATGTACAACCTTCATACAACGGGGTAGATGACGCTACGTATAGTGGATCATTTGGCTTCATAGAGTAACCTTCTCCCTGAACTGGTTGCAAAAATAGATGGTGTACCATGTTGTCCAAAATCTCACCCTCTACGACTTAATGGGGCATTTCATGAGGGCTACTATCATGCTCGTCAATCTTCACTCTTCTTGAAGACTCTGCCTCCTCGCGTCAACGTTTTGCAGCCTCTCGACGCCCGGGAGGGAGCATCTGAGGATGTGGCACCACATCCTGCTCAACCACAAAAGGGAGTTTCATGTACGTTGATATATATTGAGTAACATAGACTAGCAATCTTAGTGTTTAAAAAAAACAATGAATACCGGTGATTTTTCTTGGTCCCATTCTCCATACAAGCTGAGGTGTGACATTGCAATTCGATGTGCTCGAAAAATACACCCTCAACAACGATCACACATGCATTTAATTTATCGTCGTAGCCATGCATCTCGATTATGAAGACGTAATGTTTCATCCTCATTTGAGGATGTGCTTGTTGACTCATCAGCATGCACCGCACTAGGTGATGACGATGGCATGATTAAACCTAATTCATGAAAACATCAAAATATTTGTCATTCATCAAAAACTTCAAGTTGGTGTATTAATTATTCTAAGATCTCAATTTTAAATACACAAAACTCATCATAAATACATTAAAACTTATGATAAGAATTCACTATCAAAACTTATCTTAAAAACAAAAAATTATGATAAAACCTAAATGTGCGTCTATATCTGCGTTTACGTACGCATCTATTTTGGCGTGTATATGCGCGTCTACGTTCGCGTCTATACGCGCGTTTACGTAAACTTAGACGCGCATATACACGCCAAAATAGATGCACACGTCAAAATTCAAAACATACTTAAATCATTTCTTTTCAAACTGCGCTAGTCCTTTCTTGCATTTTTTGCGGTTCTAAAGCTCGAGTTTAGCCGACATGCAATCTCTTCATGCCTCAGCTAGTCTTTTCATGCCTCACCTCCTTATGATTCACCTCTTCTTTCATTTCAAACACACAAGAAGGGAAAAAGGAAAGCCAAGGAGAGGAAGAAAGAGAGAACAAGAGAGAGGAGAACAAGAGGAAGAAGAAGCAGCAAGCAAGCATCAAGGGAGAGTAACTTACCAAGGAGAGGAAGAAGGAGAAGGAAGAAGCGCCACCACCCGCCACACCAAACACCTAAGGTGAGTCCTCTCTCTCTCTCTCTCTCTCTCTCTCTCTCTCTCTCTCTCTCTCTCTCTCTCTCTCTCTCTCTCTCTCTCTCTGTATTAGGATTTGTGTATTAGAATTTCTGATTCCATTAAGTATTGCATTTTGTGAATCGTGAATGGCATTCGGTCGGACTGAAATCAGCCGATTGAGCGCGTCTGCCAGCGCGTCTACATTTTAGTGTAGACGCAGGGATAGACGTGCAGAAATGTTCTCTCATTGCGTCTAAGGCCGCGTCTCCAGGCACGTGTACTCTACAGCCTACATGCGATGATACATGCATGCGACAGAAGCATTGACCTAGAAACCGCGTCTGATAGCGTGTCTATACTGCATCTCATATGCGAATATAGACGCGCTCTGTACAAAGGGTTGACTTTAGGAATGCGTCTGAGAGCGCGTCTATACTGAAATTTAGACGTGATTATACACGTGCCAGTGCCAGCTCTGATAAAACACAATTTTCATTGCCTAAAACAATATATTTTTGCAATGATGAACGTGACCAATCCCATGTTTGTGTTTATCAGTTTTCTTATTTATGAGAAGCATTAGCACTTAAGTTTTATGCTCAATGTCTAAAGAAAGTTAGATTATTAGTACTTTCAAGTGCCATGAGAATCCATGTATTTTTTCTATGTGTGAGCATCAAAAGCCTTCTCTTACATAATGATTCTTGGCTCATTGAATGATTTTTCATAATTAATGTTGGATTGGATCAAGGATTATGGCTCTTTGAAAATGTTTAGGTGTGGATGAAGGTAATATATGATTTTTTGTATTCAAAAAAATTTGTCTTCTTCCTGTGTTTTTTTTGCAGATGTTGCATCCTAGTTCATCTAGCAGTGACCCGGATTTGGATTGCATGAATGATACATTGGCCTTGTTCGGCAAGGGGATCAATGCATTTTTTGGAGGTTTTCCTAGTAGGGAAGACTTCATGGGAGAGATGACTAGACACCTTAGCCGCTCTCCCACAGCAGACGAGGTGTTCAGTGTCATGTCTGGCATGCCTCTGACGTCTTTGCCTGGCACTACTTCCCAGACTCCAATTGTAGGTACTTCACATGTAGGTACTCCACGTGCAGCACCTATACATGCATCGGCTGAAGCACAAGCGTCATCCGACGCACGTGCATTTGCAGAAGCACGTGCATCCAGCGAGGCAGAGGGTAGTCGACAGAGAGGGAGGAGGGAGAGTCGAGGGGGAAGATGAGGCTTGTGTGGGGGTTGCTTAGGAGGTGGCGAGCAATCACCCTCACTAGTAGATCATGTAGAGGAGCTTGTACGCCAGTACTATAGAGTTACAGATACTAGTGGCATCTTCCATGATGATGAAGTAAGGGATGTAATGGCGTACATGAGGAGCGTCTGCATGCGATGTATAAAGATTGTTTCGTCTACTTCAAAAATCAGAAAAGCGGCTTGTGGCAGGAGGTGTTGAGGGCAGTCCATAGGAGGTACCCAAATCCTAAGAGTCAACGATTCTTGAATGATTGGGGACACATAAAAGTGAGGGATTTGCTTCACAACAAAAGATCCCACCTCATGACATGCGCCAGGGACTCACTGCGGAGGCAGGAGGAGGGGCGTGGAGCCTATAGCCAACCACCTATGTACCACCGCATAGAGTGGAAGAAAGCCAAGAAGAAAGCAACAGAGAAAGTGAAGAGTCGCCAGCACGCAGAGACGCGACGGATCCAAATGGAAACCATCGGATCATCGCATTACGGATCGGGCGGCAGAGAGTCGTGGGAGGTAGAGTTTGTAAGTATATTTTGATTTTTAGTTTTTTAAAATTTATATTTCTTTCAATTCTTTATATAATTTGTTCTAATACATTGTGTCTTATAATTGTTTGTATATATCATGATTATTTTGCAGACTACTATCGTTGGTAGGATACCTACTCCTAGAGAGGAAGGTTACCATTGAGGCCATAACCGCGCAGCCACATGGCTTCACTTCTATGAGGAGGGTCTCATCACTGAGGACCAATACAATCGGGCTATGAGGATTCGACAGCCAAAGGAGGTATATTTTTCTTACTTTCCTATTAAAAGTATAGCTAATTATAACTTTTTCTCCACCATGTCTACGTAAGCAACCTTGATCTTTTGTGTGTGTAGGCGAACCCGGATGTGGAGCATAGCGAGGAGGGGGATAGCGACGCTAGTAGCCATGGTGGTGCTAGCGAAGATGTTTCTTCTTCAGATTCATAGAGGAGCACCATACCTCCTCTATGGCCTTGTTTTCTTGTATATGTATTATCTATCTTTGAGCCTACTGCTTGCGGCCACGCTTTAGGTTGCAAGCACTTAGACTCCCCATGTAAATGCTTTTGATCTATAATGAATACATGGACTTTTATTTTCAATTCTCGTGCTTTTAGATCCATTGTCTTTTTCCCAAATGCACAATCTGATGTATGGGAGGGGGAAGAAAATGCGCGTTTATAAGCGCGTCTACAATGCAGAGTACACGCGCTCATACACGCACTAGAAATTCAAATTTAACAAAAAATTTAAATATCTTTTTTTAAAATGAGATTTTTTGTTTTCCGTTCGCATCTATGGGTGCTTGTAAAAGCGCGTCTACAGGCGTGTCTATATGCCCGTCTAATTGCCAGATAGACGCGCTGGTAGACGCACATAATAAATTAAATAAATAACAATTTTGGTTTTTTATGCGCTTGTATTCACGCATGTATATGTGCGTCTATTGCGCGTCTATATTTGCATGTAAATTCGTTTATACATGTGATTATAGATGCGACGCTATAGACGCGCAAATAGACGGGCGGATAGATGTGCCCATAAGATTTTCTCTATATTCAAAAAACGCGTCTAAAAGTGTGTCTATGAGGCCTTTTTGTTGTAGTGTGTGTTTCTGTTGGTGGACATGCTATAGCCCATTGAGTCCACATATGTATACCCAAACACATATACAACCTTACCTAATTCATAAGAAAGTGCATGATGCAAGGTGAACTTTATCAACCCTAGTATATGTTTAACCATATCCAAGTGAGGCTTCCTAAGTACCTAAACTCACAAGTCCAATAGCAAAGCTCAAGTCTTGCCTTGTGATAGTCATACAGATCAAACTTCCTACTATTCTCCTAAATGCAATAGGGTCTTCTATCTCATCTCTAATGTTAGCACTTAATTTTGTATTTTACTCCAATGACACTAAAATAGGCTTACACACCATCATACCATAATTAGATGGCATATACAGGCCATTAATGCCTCTAGAAGAGCCATATATCATTATTATATCTAATCACCTCAATACTAAGGAAATTTCTCAGCTCGCCCAAATTCTTCATCTCAAATATCTACTTCAAAAGGCCCTAAATATTAACAATCCCATTATCACTATCCCTTGTAATAATCAAGTCATCCACATAGATGACTATGATGACCAAACCCTACATCATGCTTCCTCACATAAAGGAAGTGATTTGTATTAGAAACAAAAAATCCAGTGTTAACAAGATACTATTTAATCTTATTAGACCATGCTCTCAGTGCTTGCTTCATCTATAGAGTGCCTTCTTTAACTTGCACACATATGTGGGATACTCTAAATCCTCATAACCTACTAGCTACTCCATATATACCTATTCTTGCAAATCACCATGCAAGAAAGCATTCTTTGCATTCGTCTACAACAAACTATAATATTTGGTTGTTGCTAAAGTAATCACATATCTGGCAATCGCCATCTTAGAAACTCGATTGAATATATCTTCAAAATGTACGCCATATATTTGTGTATAGCTTCTTTCAACCAACTTTGCCTTATATATGCTAATAAAATCATCTACATTATGCTTTACTTTATAGACTCACTTATAGTTGATAGCTTTCTTGCCATTGGGCAATGATACTAGATTCTAGGTCTTGTTGGCCCCTAATGTATTCATCTTCTCATCTAGTGCTACATCCTAATGAGCACAATCAACAATCTTCTCAAAACAATTATGCTCAACATTCTAAACTTACATTACTATATAAGCATGATGATGAGTTTTATAACCCTCAAACCAAATCTTCTAGCAAGGTATCTCACCCTACTAGATGTGTGTACAACTAGATCACTCAATTGAGCCTTTACATTAACACATGCTCTTTGTACACATGGTGTCTTGATTTAAGGAATACTAAGCTCATCATCTAAAATCTCTAATCCATTAGATTCTCCAGTAAGCATTGAATGAGTAATAGATCATGCATAATTACCATTTGATATTTTCTTCTTTCCTTTGTCATTTATACAAATAGTACTATTAGATGCATGTGGAAATGTGGGACTCCTCCTCAGTCTCCCAAACCAAGAAATGGTTGTAGATCTACTACTAAATGTTGACTCTGATCTTTTAAGCATTCATGATTCTTACTTTTCTTTTTGCACATGATTGTCATGATCATTTGTTACATCCAAAGCATCTCTAGTAGATGCATACTGAGTGCTCTTCTCATTAGAAATAACATCTTTTCTCACTCTAACCTCACTCTATTGACAAGGTTATAATAGTAATACCCTTTTTTCTTAGTAGAGTATTCAAGTAAATCTTACTTTTAGTCTTGATTATATGCTGATGTACATGCTATATATGGTTTGGACATAAGCTTTCATACCATTGTCATAATCTATAATTTGATTTCAACATAATTTGGTATCTTGTTATTTTTTTCATCTTTTTTAAAAATTCATCTCTCTTCTATGCTACAAACTCTTCTTACTTGAGCCTGTGTGACTTTCCTCCATACACGTTAAATGCCTTGATATTATTGTTGAGTTCAATGTGAAAGATCAAGGAAAGGATTTTGTACTATGGGAGATAATACATGTTGTTTAGATTGTGTGAAGCAATTGCTTCAAAATTTCACCATGTATCTTCACTAGCAACAATAGTAGCAGCAACAATCTTTTACTAAGTATGAGTTAGTTGCAAAAAAAGTATTCTATGCTATTGAAAGCTAGGTAAATTATTTGACAGATGAAATGTATTAAATTACTTGAAGGTGTATGTAGAGAAATTGAATTTCTTTGGGGTACCTACAAACTACATCGATCAATATTTTGTATATGTTATAGTATATGAACTCACGCCACACATTATGAAATCTATGCAAAAGGGCCAACATGGGATGATTTCAAGAAAGTACTTAACGTAGAATATTGTATTGAGAATGCAAGATTCATCACTAGAAGAACTTTCATCGAGCGGGTTGCAAAACCTAAGAAAGGGTTGGCTTATAGAGTTATTCTGTGAGTTTGAATGCAAGTATGATTAGTTGGATGATATAGAGCAACAATCTCTAGAATTAGAAAGGATCCGATTGTTTCTTCAATCACCAAACTTTGCACCACAATTGAGTCTTAAAGAGCTCTTCAAAAATGAAAGCAAAAAGCAAGAACTAAAGATAGATTGGCAAGATGTGAAAGATACTATGGTTATGCTTGTTAAGTGACAAAGAAGAAGAGCAAGGATGCATGTTGGAAGTATTCCCTCTTCTTTAAGCAAGCCAACTAAACAACTAGATAAGGAGGCAATTACTACTATGACTCTAGTGAAAGATGATGTGATGGATGCGTTGGTGAAAAGCATGCAATACTAATAGCTGAAATTTGTAAAATTAGAAAAAAAAAGGATGTTCTAACAGAACCAAGGATTTAGACTCATGAAGACTTTGTGTGCATATGTATTTAGTGTGATAGTGCAAAGCATGAATGCAAAGATTGTGAGACACATAAGGAGGCTTTGGATAAAAATTAGATTTTCTCACAAATGAAAAACCTCATTTATAAGAAAACCCTTCACACCTCAATCCGAACTTTGGAGAGGGTGGTATGCAAAAACTAGTAGATAACTTGGCTATTAGAAATGCATATATTGTAGTTGAAAATGCAACCATTGGCTTCAAGTGAGAAGATTTCCAATGAGGATTTTAGATATGATGTTATGTTTGTCAGTAAAATAGGACTTTCATCATGTCATGCAATGTATACTACAAAGAAATAGAATATTGTTAAAGATAAATACGGTAGGAAATTGTATTTCATAAATGATAGGATGGGATGCTCATGTAGATTCTTTCTCTATTTTTGCATATCTTGCCAAATCCCAAAATAGTTAGGCTAATGTGGAGGAAAGAGGACAAGAAACATGAGTTATAAGTTTGACTCTAATCAACCTTCATCTCCTATAAAGCCTTCACCTAAGATACCTATGGAAAATGCAACAAAACGAAAGAAGTAAGATCATGGGGAAGCAAAAGGCAAGTAGCTTGGTTACAAATTATAATATTATATTGAGACTACTACTAATTTAACGAAAGTCCTAGAAGATCACCTTTAACTGCTCGTCAATTCTCACTCCCTCTCCCTCTGCTGTCAAGAGTAGACTCATCATCTTTGTGTATTGAAAATAAGAAGTGGCACCCTCTTTTCAACAATTTCTAGGAGGTTTTGTCTTTTAGTGTGGGTTTCGTAATAGAAAACTATTTTTGTTTTAATACTTTAGAAGATTTTTTATGTTCTTTTTTTGGTTTATTTATAAAATAAAATTAATTTTCAATTTATTTAATGAATTTTTTAAATGATAATAGAAATTTTTTATTTTTTAATTGGTTTAAATGGGGAGAGGGAAATCTATTGAATTTTTATTCACAAGGGGGGAGGGGAGGAAGGTTTTGTTTTTCCCTAAAGGAAAAGGGGATTTTCTTTCTTTAGAAACAAGGGAGAGGAGGAGGGAAAACCAATTTTCTAGGGGGAGGGAATTTTTTTTCTTTTTTAGGAGAGACAGTGAGTGAGTGAGTGTGCATGCATGCATGCGTGCATATGTGTGTGTGTGGAGGGGGGGGGGGAGGGGGGGATCAAATGGGTGGAGAGGGTCCAAGCACATTAGGAGGGGCAAAAAGGTGGAAGCCCCCATTGATCTGTCTATGGGTGGACTAGGGGAGCCGTTGATGATGGCTCCCCTCGCTTAAGGGCCCCCTACTAAGGCTTAAAGCCTTATAATATTCTTTTGGGGAAATTTTTTCTCTTTATTTCTTTCTTTTTAATATGTGTGTGTGTGTGTGTGTGTGTGTAAATAATTTATTTATAATATATTTAAAAAACTAACAAAATTTTTATCAAGACTTTAGATAAAAGTTGGATCATGTTAACAAAGGTTACAGTTAAAGAAATTATCAAGAAATTCAAATATACTTATGGTGATTCAAGAAATTTGTTAAATTTCAAAAAGTTAATGGCTAATAAAATAATTTAGAAAGCTAGTATTAGAACCATGAATAAATCTCAAAAAATAAAACAAATTATTATAATTAGAATATCATTACTAATTCTTAAAAATTCATTTTGGTTTGGCAATGCACTAATTAACCTCTTTTAGGCCACCTTAACTAAAAGTAGATGTGCGAATTGGACCTAATTGAGTATATTTGACACTAAGGAAATTGGGTATGTTATATTCTCTTCCTCTTAGAGAAATTGAGATATCCTTATCTTGAGAAAAACTTGGGGTGTTCTTTTTGGAGGATAGATTCCTCAATCTAGGTTGCTTCTTCTTCTGGGAAGTCTTTCCGTTGGATTAGATATTCATGTAAAGTATGATTTCTCATGCATTTTTCTAATTTCTAGGATTTTCCAGGTTGGACTTCAAGGATCCCTTGGGTTGATATTACAATTTTTTCATCTCATCAAAACATAAGACTTCAGTAAGCTTACATGGAATACATTGTTGATTTTTAGATGAGAGATAAAGCTAGATTATATGCATGTGTCCCAAGGCATTTTGTAATTTTATTTGGTCCACATTATTTAAGACTAAGATTTTTGAACTTTCTAAGAGATAAAGAGCTTTTCCTCAAGAAGACCATATCACCTTTCTTAAAGATTCAATTAGTTCTCTTTGGATCATTGTACATCTTCATTCTTACTTCTTAAAAGGGTGGAAGTTAACAAACGATATAAGGTGACACACACATCATATTTTAATATTATTTTTTACCTAAAGACACATTTTTACTCAAAAGTTTCTTTGTAAATTTTTATCATTTTAGACAAGTATATGCCCATTTCTCGACATTTTTTCATTCCCTCTGAAAGCTCTAGTTTTATCCCAAATTTTGTGTAATCTACTCTTTCCCTCTAGAATATGGTTTCTTGCATATGAATTCTTGTGAAGTAGCACTGAGGAGTGGTTTTGATGCCATTTGCTAAAATCTCCCTCTTCAACACTATACTATAAGCAATCTCCCTCTTCAACAGTCTATACTACAAGCAATCAAGGAGGTATCTTTATTTTTTAATCTCTCTGATATTATTATTCTTCACAATTATTATTTAATGCTTAAGGAAAAATTCATGGAGAGAGAAAGAGAGAGAGAAATTATTTGACTGTGTGAGATGAACTAAGAAAATAAGTGATAAAGGTACATATAGTAAATTTAGGCACAAGATAAGATGATGTTATTGTTCTTCACTAGCCAAGATTTTGTATAAATGTGTTTAATTATCTTTGACCGTTCTTGTTTTATGTGAGAGAGAGAGAGAGAGAGAGAGAGAGAGAGAGAGAGAGAGAGAGAGAGAGAGAGAGAGAGAGAGAATGTTTTGAATAGAACAGAAGATAATATTAGAGGCTAATTAGGGGTTGATTCCAAGCTAAGATTAGAGTCCTATCATGACTAAAATCAAGTGAAAGATTCCATTACAGGTCTACTACCCCCCATGATTCCCATCCACTATTACCAGTCTATCTCTGGTTACCCTTTATAGGTAGCTAACTTGCTTGCTAGTTTCCAAATTCGATTAGTCAAATTTCTTGCCAAAAGAAATTCCCCATCCTAGTAGCTAATAACAATAATATTTGTAAGTATGTTTATTTAGTTCCTAACAATGAGACAATAATGGTTTTATCAAGAAACGCAAATAATTAGGGTGGATTCAATGATTATATTTGTCATGTTCCTTTTGTCTAGTATAAGGAATATGACAAGTAGATATACATATCACAACTTCTAGAAATACGATGTGGTGCAGTGCTAGCAAGTCTTGTATTGGGTTGAGCATTTGCAACTCCTTTGGGACAAGAAAAAGGGGTATTTATAGCATAGGTGGTCTTATTTCTTCATCATCTTCATCATTTAGAGCTTGGCGTTAATGACCCTATTAACACTAGGCAAAAAGAGCAATTGGTCTCCTATGGCTCTTACAAACTATGGTTCTTCTAATGTTTAGATAGTTTAAAATGAAGTCTTAAATGACTCCAATGGCATGTGCACATAGGTGATTGATAGGCCAATCATGAAACTGTATTGGGATGGGTCTTTCTCAATCTATTTGAGTTGTCTACATTGACTGTATCTCAAAAATTACATTTTATGCCAAAGTAGTTGTACTATTGATGCTTCCTACCTATGCCTCTAGCTATGAGAGGCTTCATGAGCCATCATGCAAATTATCACCTACTAGCTTGAATACCTTACATTTGGGATATAAAAGTGTCACTCTTTAATGCACCTTCCTCTACCCTCAAAATGTTCTATTTTATTCACTAGACTTATGGATCTATATATAATTTAAGATCAAAATCTTTTAAGGATGGGTGTATTCTCACGCAATAAACCTACAATGAGGCTTGTAGGGTTCAATACATACAATACATGTAAATCCTTGTATCAAGAGGATTAACTTAAAAACCCATGATTTGTAAATATATCATGAATAAGATACACCATTTTCCTATTCAAGTTGTGAATATAGCCATCAGATGATAACCTTTTGTATGTTAAAAAGCTCTAAAGAAGGGACTTTAAAAATCCTTTCTATTGAATCCAGAACATAGATTTACATATCTCTGAGTGAACCCTAGAGCCATTGTTTCAAATAAATAAAACTAGGGCCATATGTAAAGCTTAGTACATAAAGCCCTTTTAAGAGAGAGATACATGTCTTTTTCTTAATTTACCTTAGATTGTAGAGAGCTTCCCATCTCCCCCTATAATAGCCTTGGGTAAGTGCTAGTTAGGTCCATCTTTATTGA
This sequence comes from Lygodium microphyllum, assembly GCF_053477565.2. Lineage (NCBI taxonomy): Eukaryota > Viridiplantae > Streptophyta > Polypodiopsida > Schizaeales > Lygodiaceae > Lygodium > Lygodium microphyllum. The sequence continues at coordinate 119,104,364 of NC_141149.1, read as the reverse complement.
AAGTGCATTCTCAATTATTTTGTTTATATATCTATACATGTATTTTTCTTAATTTACCTTAGATTGTAGAGAGCTTCCCCTCTCCCCATATAATAGCCTTGGGTAAGTGCTAGTTAGGTCCATCTTTATTGAAAGTGCATTCTCAATTATTTTGTTTATATATTTATCATTGAGTTGTGAGCTAACATAGCCACATCTCCTTTTATTATTATTTAACTCAAACACCACAACCATGGCTTATGCACTCTCTCAAGTATTTGTCTACTTGTTTGTTTTTCTGTCATTCAGTAGTTAATCTTATTTTCTTTCACGATATTCGCCAACTTCAGTTCCTCATTCAACTTACAAGTGCCCATTTTTTGAATTCTTGTAAATGGTAAATCCCACAACCCCATCCTCATCCCGTCCCCTCACACACATACAAGTGCATGTGCTAAGATACTACTTATCCTTGCTTCTCCTAATACACACTTTACACATTACATGACTAAGATACATGCACATATGCATGTGTGTGCACACACACATACACGTTTTATTACTCAACCCTATGAGGTAACCACTTGTGCTCACATACACACATATACTATTCTTGTGCTTTTCTTCTATCCTAAACTTCCTTCCATACTAGATGCCTTCTCTTACTACCTATCAAATGCAAGTGTAGATCTCAACAATAAAGAAGAAACATTAATCATGAGTCTCTTCCTTTTTTCCCCTTCTTATGATCTTTCTTTGGTAACACATATACACATAGACACAAAAAACACACACACACAAGCACACACTCACCCACCCACTATAGTAGTCTTGATTTTTTACCCTTATTTGGTACCCCCTTGCCCCCTTTCTCTTTGAAATACACACATACACATGCTACATGGATTCTCTCTTTCATACAAGTACACACATAGATTGACCTTATCTCATAATGGCACATCAATTTAGTTCATAAAGTTCATATACACACCCATACATCCATACACACATGCACACTCTCACACAAACAAAATCTCTCTCTCTCTCTCTCTCTCTCTCTCTCTCTCTCTCTCTCTCTCTCCCTCCCTCCCTCCCTCCCTCCCTCCCTCCCTCCCTCTCTCTCTCTCTCTCTCTCCACATGTAAATCTAGTATTTGTATGGCATTTACACAAAATGCATATGGCACACACACATAAATAGATACATGTTGAAATATCGAGCTCCACTTGTGATATGCCAGGGTGACCATTGTGCATTTATGTCAACGACTTGTCAGTTTGCAGATGCGGTTGGTACACTGCCCATGAATAATAGCTAGATGACAGCTATCCTCTAGTTCGTGGCTCAGTTAGTATGCCACCTTAGTTAGTTGAGTTTAGTTTGAGACCCATATATAGGGTTCTTCTATTTCTATGTACTTGAGTTCTTTTGGCTTACACAACTAAGAAGAGGAAAACTGTTTTTCGCCTCCACCTTTGTGTGTATTCCCCCATTGTGCAAGCAAGAAAGCTACAAGTGAGACTCCTTCCTTCTCTCCCACAATCTTGACATGGTTTCAGAGCCTTGTTCGTGGTAAGGAGCTCAAGAAAGCAAACCAAGTTCGCGGTGTTCTGGTAAGAGGACCAGTGTTGCTTTCATTTTTCTGATTTGGGAGCAAGTCTCTGTAGGTAGCACAGTTGAAAAGTGCAAGAGTGCATTGTCTCAGATTGAGACGCCCTTCGTGGTGTAGCAAGAGGGTAGTATATGCTGCGAGATAAGGCTTTAGCCCTTGGTTGCTCTTTTTTTTAAATTTGAGGCCATTTCAGGGCCTGTTTTGGAGGCGGAAGTTTTCTGCACGCACTCAGGAAAAGGCCCTATTTTATGCTGTGCGACCACTGTTCTACAGGTCGGTGAAAAGTTAATGTAGAGATTGCATCGTATGCTTGTGCGCAGAGACATTGGGAGTTACAGAATCATCCTGGTTGCCTGTTGATGCAAAATCGTCACTAGGAAGTGAGTGTGTGGTCAAATACCACTTTCATCAGTTTTGCAAATTTACCCTTGCGAGGCTGAAGCTGTGTTCTTTGCAGTGACAGAATTTTTTGCAGTGTTCTATAATGGCGTCTGATTCTCTTTCACAGATTGTCACTGAAAAGCTTGACAAGAACAACTTCCAAGCATGAAAGTTTAGAATGACGAATTTCCTTATGGGAAAAGGATATTGGGAATTCGTTGCAGGAAATGAAGAAGAACCAGTTCTTCCTGATGTTCCCAATCAACAGCAAATGCAGGCATTTAAAGCATGGCATGAGAGAGTTAGGAAAGTTTTGTACTGGCTATCTATCAGCATTTCAGACTCTATGATTGTGCATATTCAAGATGCAAGTACGCCAAAGGAGGCATGGGATACTTTGTCAAAAATGTATAGCACAAATATGTAAGCCAGGAAAATGCAGCTCAAGCAAGAGTTGCACAATGTGCAAAGAGAAAGTATGAGCATCAATGACTACCACATGAAGTTGAAGAAGATTGCAGATGCACTTGCTTCCATTGGGTCACCAGTGGAAGATGATGATTTAGTTTCTGTGACCTTGAATGGTCTAGGAAAGGATTATGCATAGTTTCGAACATCCATTTCCGTCCATGAAAGATTTCCTGATTTTGAGGAGTTGATTGCTCTTCTAATTTTTTAGGAACAGAGAAATGGTGGTGCATCTTCTTCAGGAGGAACTTCAAAAGAAGCTGTCTTCTACTCAAATGCTGGAAGAGATAGAGGCAAAGGTAGAGGAGGCCGATCTGGAGGCCGTGGTTGAAATCAGAATATGTAGCAAACTCAAGAAAACTAGTCCTATGGAGGAGGATGTGGTAACTCTAGAGGCAGAGGGAGCCAAAGAGGTCGTGGTGAATGGCAAAGAGGCCAAAATTCAAACGGCAATGTTGAATGCTACTACTGTGGTAAAATGGGTCATATGGCTAAAGACTGCTATAAAAAGCAGAATGACATCATGAATGGAAAATTGCAACAAGGGAATTATGCATCTTCTAGTAGACAGGGTGATGACATAAATGAGCATTTGTTTATGGTGCAGCATATGACCAATTCTGTGACAAGTGCAGAAGAAAACAACGATGTGTGGTATGTTGACTCAGGTGCATCAAACCATATGACAGGTCATGCAAAATGGATGCAGGATGCAAGGAAAATGGAAAAACCAGGATTTGTGGAGACTGGTGATGATACTGCACATCCTATTGTGCAGATTGGAAAATTTCCTTTGTCTATGCAGGATGGGAAAAAGAAATACATGTCGGATGTATTTCATGTCCCGAATATCACCAAGAACCTGGTTTCTGTTGGTGGTCAAATGGTTGAGCAGGGCTTGCAGGCCAGATTTAATTCTCATGGATGCTTTGTTGGGGATATGAAAAATAAAGGTCACTTAATAGCAAAAGGAAAGAAGAAGGGCATAATGTTTACATTGGATGCAGACATGCCTGAATTGAGTGCAGCAATGTTTGCACATGGGACCGGTGTAGTTGCAGATATTGATATCTGGCATAAACGCATTGGTCATGTTAATGTACAGCGAATTAAATCAATGCAAGCCCAAAATATTGTTGCAGGATTGCCTAAATTCAAGGTTGCAGAAATGCATAAGGTATGTGAAGCCTGTCAGTTTGGAAAATAGGCAAGGAAACCATTTCCTAGACATGTTCAAGAGAGTAAGAAGCCATTGAAATTAATCCACTCTGATGTGTGGACTACTAAAGCTGCATCTCTTGGAGGCTGTCATTATTTTGTCACTTTTATTGATGACTATAGCAGAAAAGTTTGGGTGTATTTTATGAAAAAGAAAAGTGAAGTTTTTGGGCATTTCAAAACTCTTAAAGCTATGGTTGAAAAAGAAACAGGCCTGCAAATAAAATGCCTAAGGTCAGATGGAGGGGGAGAGTACCTCTCAAATGAGTTTGCAAGGTTCTTGCAGGAGCATGGCATAAAGCAGTAATATTCATGTAGTCATACCCCACAGCAAAATGGAATTGCAGAAAGAAAAAACAGGCATATTGGAGAGGTATCTCATGCCATGCTCAATGAAAAAGACCTGCCAGATTTTTATTGGGCTGAGGCAGTTACTACAGCAGTCTACATAATGAACAGGACTCCCATTGCAACGATACATGGCATGACTCCAAAGGAGAGGTATACTGGTAGGAAACCAGATATTTCTCATTTGAAAATTTTTGGTTGCATTGCCTATGTTCATGTGCCAGATGAGTTGAGATCCAAGTTGGATCCAAAAGCTGAGAAGTGCATCTTTATTGGTTACTCTCTGCAGCAAAAAGGGTATAGATGCTATAACCCTTCTACTCGTAAGTTTACAGTGAGCAGAGATGTTGTTTTTGATGAAATGAGTAGCTGGTATAAACCAGTAAATGTGATTGTTAATGTAGATGCACAAAATGGTAATGCTGCACAGAATTCACAGCAGCAGTCACAAGATATTAGTGGACCTGGAGCATCCTCTAGTAGTGGTTCACATTCTTCGCCATGGACAGGCAGATTGAGATCAGGAGAATCTTCTCAAAGCAATGCAGATAGTGGTATGCAGGTATCACGAAAAGGAAAAGAGAAGGTAGATCAGCCCATGTTTGATATGAATGCAGGTCACTCTTATGTGGATGGTGAATCCAGTGGCTCAGAACAGAGCATTGATGATGAGTTGGGTATTCCTTTTATTGTCACACCTGGAGTAAGGAAGACCAGGGATGTTTTGAGAGCACCTGGGAGTGAACCTACTTTGCGCAGGTCTACCAGAGCTAGGTATCCTGTGGATAGGCTGAAATATGATGGATTTACAGCTATTCACTATGCCTATATGGTCAAAGTGATACAGGAACCAGAACCCACTTCTTTTGAGCAATCCATGGGAAAAGAAAAATGGGAGAAAGCCATGGATGAAGAAATGGATGCCTTAGAAGCAAATGCTACATGGGAATCGGTACCTTTGCCTAAAGATAAGAATGCAATTGGTTGTAAGTGGGTTTATAAGGTGAAGCACAATGCAGATGGTTCTGTGAACAGATACAAGGAAAGATTAGTAGTCAAGGGTATGCACAAACATATGGCATTGACTATGAAGAAACATTCAGTCCGGTTGCAAGGATGGCAACAGTAAGAGCAGTCATTGCTATGACTGCATCAAAGGAATGGTCTTTAGATCAGATGGATGTAAAGAATGCCTTCTTGCATGGTGATTTGCAAGAAGAGGTCTATATGGAGCAGCCACCAGGTTATGTGCATGTTGTTCATCCTAAGTTTGTTTGCAGGTTGAAGAAAGCCTTGTATGGCTTGAAGCAAGCACCTAGAGCATGATCTGACAAGATAGGATAGTATCTTGTCACTATTGGCTTTCAGATTTCCAAGCCAGATTTCTCACTTTATGTGAGAAAAACAGAGAAAGGTATTATGTTGCTTGTCATTTATGTTGATGATTTGATTATCACAGGTGATAATGATGAAGATATCCTTCATGTGAAAAACAAGTGAGACTCCTTTCTTCTCTCCCACAATCTTGACAATACATATACGCATACACAAAATTGGCTTGTATTTAATTTAAGAAGAAAAAAAACTCTCTTTATTTCCATAACCTCACTAGATCTTAGTCTAAATATGTGACCACACTCACAAGCATGTTCTCCCTTATTGCATATAGTTGCACCACTCCCCTCGCACCTAATAGTTAGGAAAACCCCCTCTTTAAAGTGAAATACACTGAATGAATTGTACTATTGAGTTCATTGTAAGTCAAAATATACATGGGTTCTAATACCAGTTTTCTAAATTATTTTATTAGCCTATCTCCTTTAAAATAATACTACATATTAAAACTCTCTTTATTTCCATAACCTCACTAGATCTTAGTCTAAATATGTGACCACACTCACAAGCATGTTCTCCCTTATTGCATATAGTTGCACCACTCCCCTTGCACCTAATAGTTAGGAAAACCCCCTCTTTAAAGTGAAATACACTGAATGACTTGTACTATTGAGTTCATTGTAAGTCAAAATATACATTATTGTTGGAGCTAGGCTGGAGGTTACTAATGGCTACACCACAACAATCCAATTGTTTACTTATCCAAAACCAAATATTTATACCACTACTAATGGCTACACCACAACAATCCAATTGTTTACTTCCCTCTTTTGATTGTGCAATTGTGTATGAAACCTCAGAAGTACTCATTTTTGGCAAAAACCATGTCTTCAACTAAGGGATCCTTTACTACATGGATGTGTGTGTGTGTGCATGCATGCGTGTGTGCATGCGTGCATGCGTGCGCATTGACCACACAAACACAATATTAGATTGCCTTTAAAAAAATTCCCCTCCAATTCTCTTTATTTCCATAACCTCCCTAGGTCGTCTTAGCCTAAATGTATGACCACATTACAAGCATATTCTCCTGCCTTGCATACACTTGCACTACTATTTATACTTGATAGTGAGGAAAACCCCCTCTTGAAAGTGGAGTACACTCAATCACTTAGTGAATTCATTGTAAATTGGAATATGCATGGGTTCTTTGCAAGGTGTATTAAGGCATGCTATCAATGTTGTAAGAAAAGGTGGTACTATAGCCTCGTGGGCTTATCTACACAATTATCATCATGTATATTATCTCAACATTATGTAACCAATAACTATTTAATACTCACTTTGTAACTAGGGTGGGCAACGTATGGGTTGCTCCCTAAAAGGCCAATGTGCCCATCACATGGTAGTAGGCTACTATTTCTAGCTCATATCACATGCTATCTAAGAGTTATTAATTATCGCCATAGGTTGACATTGATGAATGTATCTTCTATTGACCATTTTGGCTAATATTGCATGCTTTATTGAAGCCAATAATTATGGCCATATTCTTGATATTAATGAAAGCATCTTCTATTAAACTTTCTCCAAATATATAAACTTGATATTGTAGAAATGGTTCTCTTCAAAAAAAGTTGTATTAGAGTATAGTCATGGATCACTTGTAAAGCTGGGTGAACCTCATTGAAGACTTGAGCACTACTCAACTTTTGATCAAATGTTCTTTCTTTCTCATATTTATGTTCTCAATGTTACCTTAGAGTATATCATTACTAGTGGGAGTGCCTCTTGGCCTTTTTCTTGCAGCCCTCAAGTCTATATATGCTTCAATAGCATCAATACAGTCTGTCCTACAAGCTTATTCTATTTGTGAATGCATATCCTACGCTATGATGGATGGTCTACACTAGTAATGATGTTCAAGGTACATGAGAACATGGTACCTGAATTGTGTTGCTTTGAGATGGTACATGTGTTGCTCTATGTGTGCATTGTCAATATAAGCTTAGATGTGGATAATCTCTCTCATTACATGCCCTATCACATGCTAGAGTAGTCAAGATTAGCTATAATTTTCATGGTATCAAGTTCAATCGTCTCAATTTTAGAAGACTAGGATCTATCCTCAAAAACTAAATCAACTTGCATTGACACTTACCTTTTAAAGGGAGATTTAGTATGCGAAGATATTCATACTCTTTGCTTTAGGTCCTACAAAAGATCTACACTTTGCTATATGAGCATTCTAACATACATAAGGAGTACAATAAACCAATATGTAGTATACTTTGGATTTTACTATCTGAGCATTTTATGTGCCTCCCAAGCAATAGAGTGAAGTAACAGTTAGAATTTTGTACATGTGAACTATAGTACACAGTTTTTCCTTAGTTTAAGCCTTAAAAATGAAACATGAACTATATACATAGTTTTTACTTTGCATAGTGAAATACATTGCATAGTTTTTCCTTTTTGGGTCTAAAAATTGTAACTTACAAAGATAGCTAAGGCTTATGGTTTAATTGATGTGATCTCAAATATTTTAAACTCCTTATTGTGCATGATGTGATCCTTGCCCTACATAATAAATTTTAGCAAGTGGTTAAAGTATCTCTACTCTTAAGGTATCCACCTTAGAAACTTAGATATTATGTAATATTTAGTGATAAAAGTAACTAAGGATGTTGTATGTTTTGTTGTACATTAATAATTTCAAAGTAATAATGATTGAGAGTGTTAAAGACCTTGGTTTTATTGGCTTTTTTGAGATAATGGTAGGTTTTTCTAATGGGAGAAGATGGAGATAAAGTTTTGGATTTTTAAGAATTTTAGAAAAAAATAAAATTCAAAAAATCTTAGAGCTTTTTGCCATGATCACAACAATTCAAATGTATCCAGATTTTGAGTTTTATATTAATAGTTGTGGCTATTTTAAGTTTTATCTAGCATGCATGAATTTTTACATGTGAGTGTGAAGGGCCATATGTTTTCTTCTTTTGGACTCCTAAGTTTGTAAGAATGTAAACATCTTCAAATTTGAGTAAAATATCTTTAAAAGCACCACGCTTTTGCATTCAAATATCAATTATGTAAGTTGTAAATGCTAAAGTAACTTGCTCCTCCAACTATTATGTAAAAGAAACGAAGGTATCAAATAGACACATAGCTCTCTCAAAGAAAACACAATTGTGCATGTGCAAATGAAGCTAGAGAAAGACTATCTCCCTTAACTTTTTTCCCCTTTTCTATAATTGTATGGGAGCTCTACTAAAATCCAATGAGATTCTCTCCTCTTCTCCACATGTGTGGAAGCTTTGTAAAAATCCTCAAAGATTTTTTCCCTCTTCTTTTCACATGTGCAAAGGCTCTACCGAGATCCACCAATATTTTCTCACTTCTCTAAAATCATGGAGAAACTCTACTTAAATTTGCCTAGCTTTTTCTCTATTTTCAATATTCATGTGAAAATTTTGTCAAATTTACTCTAAACGATGGCCCCTAAGAGACACTATGAATGAATTTGTTAGAGAATACACTTTTTGAGAACTCAAGAAAATTGCTTCAATGAAGAACTTAGAAGATGGCATTGAGGATGTAAACCATATCACATTAAGTCATGATAATCAAGTTTCAATTATTCATTCAAAATTTACTTATTCTTATTTGAGTTAAAAATATTTATTTATTTGATCTTATTTATTCATTAGAAAAGATTGTATTTCTTGTGTTGGTATATCTACTTTATGATTATGCTTATGGATTAATAAGAATATTTAAGAGTATATGTTGTTGGATTTACGGAATCAACAAAAAGAGAATGTGTGGCTATTGGATCTTTGGGGCCAATTGACCTAAAGGAATTGAATCCTAATTTATAGGAACTAACTTTCTTATTGATTGTTTATATATTGTGGTTATTTTTCATGTATTAAACATTATGTAATGGGATATTAAAACAAAGGTGTCAGTATATGTTTTCACAATATGGTAGCATAGTTTGCTAATATAGATCATTTAAACAAACCCATCAAGGAAAGTGGGAGACCTTAGTTCCAATGACTAAGAGTCTATGGTTGGGTAGACCCGATAAATTAGGTAGCTTTCACTACAAGGAAACACAAGTATAGAGACGGCGGGTAGCGACGCAGGAATAGCGGCGTCACTATTTGCGTTGCGATTTGCGTCGCATTTGCAATGCAAATAGTGACGCCCCACAGGGAAAAAAAAGAGGGCCGAAACCCGAGCACGTTTCATTTCGCGCATTTTTGTGAGACATTTTGAGAGGGAGAGCGAGAGAGAGAGCGACCGTTTTACATAGAGGGTGAGAGAGGGTGAGGAAGAAGGCTTGCCACCGCCGCCGTTCGCGAAGAAGAGGAGGAGGCGCCGTCGCGAAGAGGAGCCACCAAACCCTCGCCAAATCTTTACGGTGAGTCCATTCTCTCTCTCTCTTGCTTGTTTAGGGTTTAATTTGTGTATATTGGAGGGAGAGGAAATGAGAGAGAAAGAGAGGGAGAGGGAGAGGGAGGGAGGGAAAGAGAAAGAGAGGGGGAGAGAAAGAGAAAGAGAGGGAGGGGGAGGGGGAGGGGGAGGAAATGAGAGAGGGAGAGGGAGGGAGAGAGAGAGAAAGAGAGGGAGAGGGAGAGGGATAGGGATAGGGAGGAAATGAGAGAGGGAGAGGGAGGGAGAGTGCATTCTCTCTCTCTTTTACTTTTGCTTATATGATTTGTGTATATATATTGAGAGAGGGAGAGGAAATGAGAGAGAGGGAGAGGGAGAGGGAGAGGGAGGAAATGGGAGAGAGAGAGAGAGAGAGAGAGAGAGAGAGAAAGAGAGGGAGAGGGAGAGGGAGAGGGAGAGGGAGAGGGAGAGGGAGAGGGAGAGAGAGAGAAAGAGAGGGAGAGGGAGAGGGAGGAAATGGAAGAGGGAGGGGGATGAAATGAGAGAACGAGAGGAAGGGAGAGTGTATTCTCTCTCTCTTTTTTTGTATAATTTGTGTATAATGAGAGAGGGAGAAGAAATGAGGGAGAGGGAGAGGGAGAGGGAGAGGGGGGGGAGATGAAAACATAATAGGGAAATGAGAGAGGGAGAGGGAGGGAGAAGAAATGAGAAGAGAGGAAGAGAGCAAAAGGAAATGAGAGAGGGAGAGGAGAGAGAAAAAACAGAGAATGAAAGGAGAGAGAAAAAGAGATAAGATGTTAAACATAATAGGAAAAGAGAGAAAGAGAGGGTGTGGGTGAGGGTGAGGGCGAGGGAGGGAGAGGAAATGAGAGAGGGAGAGGAGAGAGAAAAAGAGAGAAAGATCATTAAACTTAATGGAAAAAGAGAGAAAGAGAGGGTCAGGGTGAGGGAGGGAGAGGAAATGAGAGAGGGAGAGAAAGAAAGAAAGGGAAATGAGAGAGGGAGAGGAGAGAGAAAAAAAGAAAAAATCATTAAATCTAATAGAGAAAGAGAGAAAGAGAGGGTCAGGGTGAGGGAGGGACAGAAAATGAGAGAGGAAGAGAAAGAGAGAAAGGTAAATAAGAGAGGGAGAGGAGAAAGAAAAAAATGAGAGAGAGAGAGAGAGGAGAGAGAAAAAGAGAGAAAAATCATTAAACCTAATAGGGAAAGAGAAAAAGAGAGGGTGAGGGCGAGGGAGGGAGTGAAAATGAGAGAGGGAGAGGAAGAGAGAAAAGGAAATGAGAGAGAGAGAGAGGAGAGAGAAAAAGAGAGAAAGATCATTAAACCTAATGGGAAAAGAGAGAAAGAGAGGGTCAGGTGAGGGAGGGAGAGGAAATGAGAGAGGGAGAGAAAGAAAGAAATGGCAATGAGAGAGGGAGAGGAGAGAAAAAATGAGAGAGGGAGAGGAGAGAGAAAAAGAGAAAAAAATGATTATATCTAATAGAGAAAGAGAGAAAGAGAGAGTCAGGGTGAGGGAGGGACAGGAAATGAGAGAGGGAGAGAAAGAGAAAGGGAAATGCGAGAGGGAGAGGAGAGAGAAAAAGGAATGAGAGAGAGAGAGGAGAGAGAAAAAGAGAAAAAATCATTAAACCTAATAGGGAAAGAGAGAAAGAGAGGGTTAGGGTGAGGGAGGGAGAGGAAATGAGAGAGGGGAGAAAGAGAGAAAGGGAGAGGAGAGAGAAAAAACGAGAGAGGGAGAGGAGAGAGAAAAAGAGAAAAAATCATTAAATCTAATAGAGAAAGAGAGGGTCAGGGTGAGGAAGGGACAGGAAATGAGAGGGAGAGAAAGAGAGAAAGGGAAATGACAGAGGGAGAGGAGAGAGAAAAAGAAATGAGAGAGAGAGATAGGAGAGAGAAAAAGAGAAAAATCATTAAACCTAATAGGGAAAGAGAGAAAGAGAGGGTTAGGGTGAGGGAGAGAGAGGAAATGACAGAGAGAGAGGAGAGAGAAAAAATGAGATAGGGAGAGGAGAGAGAAATAGAGAAAAAATCATTAAACCTAATAGAGAAAGAGAGAAAGAGAGAGTGAGGGTGAGAGAGGGAGAGGAAATGAGAGAGGGAGAAAGAGAGAAAGGGAAATGAGAGATGGAGAGGAGAGAGAAAAAGAAATATGAGAGAGTGAGGAGAGAGAAAAAGATATAAAAATCATTAAACCTAATAGAGAAAGAGAGAAAGAGAGGGTCGGCCTGAGGGAGGAAGAGGAAATGAGAGAGGGAGAGAAAGAGAGAAAAGTAAATAGGACCTTACAATAAGCTTAGGATACTATGATAGTGTGTACTAAGAATGAGTCCACCTCACTAAGAATAGGATTGGCGATTCACCTCACTAAGAATGAGTCCATCTAGGTACAAAGGGTACAAATACATTATCCTAGAAACTACATTATAGAAGCTTCCACTTGTGTTGGCACAAGGGTACCATCATATTTCACCCTCCCCTTCTCTATATTTGTGTATGCATCTACGTGAAAGGGTACAAATAAAAACAGTCAGAAGAGAAGCCAAATTGTCTCAATGCAAGCTGGCAATTAAATGAAAACGCCAATTGTCTATAGAACACATATGACAATTTGGCGAGTTTCAATCTAAGATCATTGATCAGGTGATTGCGAATTTTCAACAAATGGTAAGAAAAGTTAATATCAATCATGTATTATACTCGCAAGCTAATTGAATACCATATACAATAAGATTGGGACTCACTGGCAAATTTTCTATCCAGGGAGGTGATGTCTCATCCCAAGAAGGAGTGCATCCTTTGCGGCCAATTAGAAGAGTATGTGGGTATGCGATGGATGGAGTGCAGGAGCCAATCCACCACTTGCAAGGTCAATCTATACCGTCAATGCCAGAGGAGACAGGCAACCTTCCAGACCTACCTACAATCTTGGAGCCTGAGATGGAGGCAATGATCGATGCATTGATTCCCATGGATGTCGAGACTTCTAATCCGCTTAGAGAGGAAGCATCCATACCATTATATGATGGGTGCCGAGTATCTTGCCTGAAGACATTGCTTACACTCTTAAGTGTGCAAGCAAAATACGGGTGGAGCGATACGAGTGTAACTGAGTTGTTCAGGTACCTTGTACATACGCTTCGTTGATATTTTTTTTTGGCACTATTATTATAAACATTTGTGCTTTTTCAAGGTGTTTATGATTTTTTTAAGGTTATTGAAATATCATATATTACCACCTGCAAATACCATGCCTGAGTCTCGTGATGATGCATGACATGTTTTACGAAAGCTTGGCATGGACTACAATAACATCCATGCATGTATCAACGATTGTATACTGTTTCGAGGAGAATACGAGACTATGGAGACATGTCCAAAGTGTGGTGCTCGCAGGTACCGACAGGACTTGCAAGGGCAAACCATCCCTCAAAAAGTTCTTAGACACTTTCCGCTTATCCCCCGCATAAAATACATGTTTCGTATGTCCGGCATGGCGAGCTTGACAATGTGGCATGCACAGAATAGGTCCACGGATGGAGTTCAACAAATATCAGCAGATTCACGCGCATGGAGCCACATTGACTCTACCTTCCCAGGCTTTGTCCGAGAGCCAAGGAATCTTCGGCTCGGTCTTGCAATGGATGGCGTGAACCCATTCAATCTGTGCTCAACTTCTTACAGTGTGTGGCCTATAGTCCTTGTCAACTACAATATCCCTCCATGGCTTTCTACGAAGAAAGGACATCTCATCCTTAGCTTACTCGTCCCCGGCCACTACAAAGTCAAAAATATAGACGTGTATCTTCGTCCATTAGTCAATGAGCTTAAGATTTTGTGGGAGGAGGGGGTCACCGTGCAAGATATGAGCAGGCGCGATGGTCGGCAGTCAGCCAATATTCGAGCCATTCTCATGTGGACGATGCATGATTTTTCGGGATTCGGAGAGTGCTCAGGTGAATAGGCCTCCCTTCTTGTTGGTAATATCTATATTTTATCTCATTCAAGCAAGTATTCACTAGGTTGTGGTATTGGAATAGGTCTGGTTACCTCAGGTTATCATGCATGTCCATTGTGCGGGCCACAATTAGACTCCCGAAGGTCACGAACCATGAAGAAGATGGTATATCAAGGACACTTGCTTTCTTGCCAGAGGATCATGAACTCAGGGAAGGTTTCCTTGGACGACCTTCAACACGTATGAACACCGCAAGCTGGTACGAGCTGAAAATGGTCCACGCGGAATCACATCCAAACGAAGTGTGGCGGTTCTCAATTTTCTACGAGTTGCCATATTGGACCCACTTACAGGTCAACCACTTGTTGGATCCCATGCATAGTTTCAAGAATGTGGGCAAAGCTTGCTATGGAACCACATCACAAGAAAGAGAGACACTATAGGGGCATGAATGGATTTGAAGGAGGTAGGTAAGATGGAGGCGCTTTGGCCGCAGTCGAGTGCTGATGGTCGCATGCAGCTTCCTCGCGCTTCTTGGGTTTTGTCCACTAAAGAAGAATGCATTGTGAAGCAAGTAATCAAGTCTATCTGCACTCCGATGGATATGATGTGTTCTCTCAGGTCTGCATTTTCTAAAGACGACCAATTATCAGGGCTAAAATCCCATGACTGGCATAAGATATGTTAGGTTTGTACTACGAATAGATTGTAATTGGCGTGCGCATTTTGCTATTTGGAGTGTAGCCATTTTTCATAATGCTTTCTCATTTGTGGTAGTTTGTACTACCAATCACGATCGCAGGATGTCTTACTCCAGAAATATGCGGGGCCATTTACAAGTTGTCGACTTTGGTGCAATGGATTTCAAAGAAGGAGATTAAGACGTCCTCTATTGAATCTGCGAGGTGGGGAGCAGTGGAGATGGTCTGTCTCTTTGAGAAATACTTGCCCACCAGCATGCTCACGATACAAATCCATCTTCTTGTGCATCTTGTAGATGAAGTGGAGATTGCTGGACCTGTCCATACACTATGGATGTTCTTCTTGAAGTGCTTCATGAAAACCCTAAAAGGCTTTGTGCGATTGTGAAATATGTACAATGGCTAAAGGTTGGTTGGTGTCTGAGACGCTAGTACATATTTCACAATGGCTACCAATGGTGGATCCAGACAACAAAATGCTATGGTTGTTGAAGGAGGATGATAGACTGACTTGAGATGTGGTGGTTGGAAATGGGGTAGAAAAAAGAATGGATGCCTCAATGGAGGAGAAGATGAATCGCTTTTGTATGTTGCACCATGCCTCTATGGAGACGTGGCTCGCCAAGTACCAGATTGCTAGGCAAGATCGAGAGGAAGCGCGAGCTAAATTTTAACGTAGTACGCGTCATCGATCGATTTGATATCCCGAAGGCATGGAGGAGATGTCGCGGTTCATGTCAACACGATGGTTGCATGGAGCTTTGACCACAGCATCTCGCGAAGGGACAGAGGCCTCAATGGAGGAGTGGGAATTCTCGAGGGGATGTAGTCCAAAGGTGATGAGGGGTTTAGAATTTGTCGTATCTAAATTTTATATGTGACATCTAATTTGAGTATTTCAATGTACAGTACAAAATATATAGTGCAGCAAGATCGCGCGGACGACATTTTTGCGTGGAGCGTATTGACAAAATGCACTCCACAATGGACTGCGGTATCATGGCAAGGTTTGAGCAAGAGGGCCGGCGACGAGCAACAGATCCAAATACGGTTGTGGATGAGATGGAGTATTTTGGGAACTTGCAGAGTATTGTTACGGTGGATTGCCGTAGCTTCTCCATGATACTATTCGATGTGCAGTGGTTCAAAGTGGTACTTGGAGGAGCTGGAGCAATAGTTCGACGAGGTCCATCTGGATTTCTCGAAATAGATTCTGAAAAAAATGGACGGATTTGCATGACACCTTTGTGTTGCCAGCCCATTGTGAACAGGTGTATGGACTCATTTTTTTGCTAATTGTATTACAACTTGGTTTATGTCACAATGGTTTGAACTCTCTTGTACATGTTTGTGAACATGTAATCTTCTATCCAAACCCCCGACAACCTCGATGGTGGTATGTGTTACCTTCAACTCCCCGAAGTGCGAGAGTATATTATCAAAGCAATGTTCCGAGCATAGATGAAGATAATATGCAAATAGAGGGGTCAATATTGCAAGGGGTGGAGGCCGTCAAAAGCTTGGATCCAGCATCGGCTAACAATGATGGAAATACAGGAGTCCAAGAATTCTTTGAGAACAAGGTGGACTCAACCTTTTGTGGTGACATGTCTATCGACCTTTCAGTGTATGGGGAGTTGTGTCAAGAGATTGACATGGGACCATAGGATACTTCATACTTGGAGCATCCACTTACTCAATTCGTTGACCAATCGCTTATAAGGGTACATAAGATATATATTTTAAGTGAGATTTTTTTAAGGATTTATATTACTGTGCTTTGTATGATTTAAATTTATTATTCTAACATCATTTTTTGTATGTGCAGGTGACATTTTCAGGATGAGTCGAGGGATGAGCGATGAGGAGTTATAGGATATCTTCACACGCATGTCTCCAGACCAGATCACGAGATTCAGAGAGATGGCAGACCAGGAGCTATCTTGGGGGCGCTCTGATAGATCTACTTCAGCGCGATCGGATGCTTCAGCTTCGAGTAGATGAGCTCAACGCTCCAGACTTGGGCCAGAGGGAGGGAGTGCTTCGGGGTCAGGGGGTGCTGCAGAGATACAGATGTAGTGAGCCCGTGGTCGACACAGGATACATGTGCGACTTCTCACTCTCATGGCCCTTCCAGCGAGCGTGGCTCATGCTCAGGTGGATACTGTGGAGGCACAGATGCAGTGTCTTCGTCTCATCGTTCAGCTGAAGTTGCATCACCTCAGGGATTTGTCACACCTGTGGGGACGTCTACTCCAGTTACTCTGGCTTTTGCTCAGCCATCAGCAGCAGGTGGCACCCCTATGAGTGCCACTCCGAGAGATATTACCCCAGTCGGTATACCGGATGCACAGGGGTCTCTTGGATATGCCCAGGAGCATGGACGCAGATGGGAGAGGACCCATCTTAGGTAGACTCCAGGGGGATATGGATATCTAGTCGATGGTAGGTCAAGAGCCATCATCATGAATGATGAGGGGAGGAGGGTGATGGCTCGCATGAGAGAGTTATGCCAACAAGTTTTTCGGCACAACGTCTTAGATCATTGGAAGAACATACCGGAGGGGAGCAAGGACTACATAGTAGCATCCTTGCATGAGGAGTTTCCGGTCCGAGCCTCAGTAGATAGATTCTCTACAGGTTGGATGATGGATTGCATGCGTGCATATATGTCACACAGACGATCCGATGCACGTAAGGCAATCAAGAGTGGGGCTGCAAAGCCCGAGTGGTTAGATGCAGACGACTGGCGCCGATTGAGGGAGGAGGCTACAGATTCTCCAGGACGTTGGAGTCAGCAGCGCGAGGCAGCGAGGGCACGACTCGAGGCCAGAGTGGTCCATCATCTTGGGAGTGGCGGCCACATGACATATTTGGAGGACTTTGTAAGTTTTCCTTTTGTTTTGCTTGTTTATTTTTTTGCAATATTCTTTGTACTGACAATCATGTTTCTAACAGTTAGCATTTTGTTTTCTTTGCAACACTCCATTACAAATCGCGATCTGACTGGCCTTGAGACTCGATATGCAGAGAGGCACGGTCTCACTTCATTGATCAACCGATTGTATAGATGTGGCGGCCTTGTAAGTCACTCATATTTCTTGTCCGTAGTTACCATGTTTAATTAGAATGCATTATTGTATGGTGGACTAATGTGTTGTTTCTTTTTCTACAGAGTCCGTTCGATGCTCCTTTGTGGCGGGACGAGCTTTTGGAGGGCGAGGATATGTAGCTCGCCCTTGGAGCCCTGGAGCTCACACACCTTTATTTTTTAGTCGCCTGATCTATGTAGACATTTTCTATGTATTAGTGATATCTTGTCATGATTGTACAAATCGCTTATTATGTGATCATGTATTTATTTCATGTATCAGTGTTATGATTTCAATATACATTGTTTTTGTTTGCAAGCGCATTGTACACAGTGCAAAAACTATTTTGTATGGCTCTAATAAAGTACACAGTGCTATATGTGGCAGGGCAGCTACCACCAAAAAAAAAAAATCATGTTACCGTCCACTACAAGGGACTGGGGCAATAGCGACGCCGATTAGCGACGGCGTTTATCGGCGTCGCTATTGGCGTCGCTATATGCGTCGCTATTTGCGTCGCTATTTGCGTCGCATTTGCGACGCAAATAGCGACGCAAATAGCGACGCGTATAGCGACGCCGCAGGGAAAAAAAAGCGCGGCCGAAACCAGAGCGCCGTTTTCATTTTGTTTTCTTCGCCTTTTGAGAGCGAGAGCGAGGGAGAGAGCCAAGGCTTTGTGAAAGAAGAGGAGGAAGAGACTTGTTGCCGCCGCCGCCGCCACCGCCACCGTCGTTGTTCGCGAAGGAGAGGAGGAGCCCTCGTTGCAAAGAGAAGCCGCCCACGCTCGCCATATCTCATTGGTGAGTCTCCCTCTCTCTTTCTTTTACTTGTTGAAGGTTTAAATCGTTCTCTTTTGTTTATTTAGGAGAGGAAAAGAAAGAGAAGGAGAGGGAGAGGGAGAGAGAGGGAGAGAAAGAGAGGGAGAGGGAGAGAAAGAGAGTGAGAGTGCATTCTCTCTCTCTCTCTCTCCCTTTTGCTTGTTTAATGTTTAAATTACTTTCTTCTTTGCTTGTTTAGGAGAGGAAACGAGAGAGTAAGAGAGAAAGAGAGGGAGAGGGAGAGGGAAAGGGAAAGAAAGAGAAAGAGAAATAGAGGGAGAGGGAGAGGGAGGGGGAGGAAATAGGAGAGGGAGAGAAAGAAAAAGAGAGGGAGAAGGAGGGAGAGTGCATTCTCTCTCTCCCTCCCTCTCCCTTTTGCTTGTTTAATGTTTGAATCACTTTATTTTTTTCTTGTTTAGGAGAGGAAATGAGAGAGAAAGAGAGTGAGAGGGATAGGAAGGGGAAGGAAATGAGAGAGGGATAGAAAGAGAAAGAGAGGGAGAGTGCATTGTATCTCTCCCTCTCCCTTTTGCTTGGAGGATGTTTAAATCACTTTATTTTTTGCTTGTTTAGGAAATGAGAGAGAAAGAGAGATAGAGAGGGAGAGGGAGAAAAAGAGAGGGAGAGGGAGAGGGAGAGGGAGGGGGAGGGGAAGGAAATGAGAGAGGGAGAGAAAGAGGGAGGGGGAGGGAGAGGGAGCGAGGGAGCGAGGGAGAGGGAGAGGGAGAAAGAGGGAGAAAGAGGGAGGGAGAGGGAGAGGGAGGAGGAGGGAGGAAATGAGAGAGGGAGAGAAAGAGAACGAGAGGGTGAGGGAGAGGGTGAGAGAAAGAGAGGGAGAGGGTGAGGGAGAGGGAGAGGGAGAGGGAAGGGAATGAAATTTAAGATAATATACGTATCGATAATGGTATGCAATGTGCTTTGCATACGGCCACGTACTTCATCAAAATTAACCCAAAATTATTGTTATAGAAGTGGAGATCCCTTAAATTGAGTATAGGATAATTTCTCTCAGGTCTTATGACTATGAGTAGAATTGATTGAAATAAATTTTATTACTATAGTTGTAAAATTTCATAGATGGCGCGCATTAATTTTAAAATGGATTACTTATACTCAAAGCCGAGATATAACAAAAAATTATCTACCGGGACAAACAAATCGTTGAGCATGATACAAGGCCGAGATATAACATCGGAAAATCTCTCGACTACTATATACAATGCAAGGTTTATGGTCAACTTGCAAGTTGACGTACATCTCCAAAAAGCTATCCATTTAAGCCTCGTTTGCTGTAATGTAGATAAGATGGCAAACGAAGAAGGTCCTATTGTTCAAGACCGCGAGTCGTATCTTAATCAGCGTGTCCCATGTCCTTGCTCTCAATGCAAGTTGGCAATTAGACGAAAACGTCGATTGTCTATAGAACACGTACGACGATTTGGCGAGTTTCAACCTGAGATTATTGATCAGGCGATTGCAGATTTTCAGCAAACGGTATTTTCAAGTTAGCATTTTTCATGCATTGTACTCTCAAGCTAATTGAAAACCATACACAATAAGATTGGGTCTTGTTGGCAAATTTTGTGTCCAGGGGGGTGATGTCTCGACCCAAGGGGGAGAGCACCCTTTGCGGCCAATTAGAAGAGTTCGTGGACGTGAGATGGATGGATGGCAGGAGCCAATAGACCACTCGCAAGGCCCATCTATATCGTCAATGCCAGAGGAGACAGACAACCTTCCCGACTTGCCTACAATCTTGGAGCCTGAGATGGAGGCAATGATCGATGCATTGATTCCCATGGATGTTGAGACATCTGACCCGCTTAGAGAGGAAGCATCCATACCATTATATGATGGGTGCCGAGTATCTCGGTTGAAGACATTGCTTGCACTCTTAAGTGTGCAAGCGAAATACGGTTGGAGCGATACGAGTGTGACTGAGTTATTCAGGTACCTTGCATACAGACTTCATTGTTTTTTTTTAAAACAGTATTATTGTAAATATGGATGGATTTTTCAAGGTGTTTTATGATGTTTTCAGGTTATTGAAATATCATATATTGCCACCTGCAAACACCATGCCTGAGTCTCGTGATGATGCACGACATGTTTTACGGAAGCTTGGCATGGACTACAATAACATCCATGCATGTATCAACGACTGCATATTGTTTCGAGATGAATACGAGACTATGGAGACATGTCCAAAGTGTGGTGCTCACAGGTATCGACAGGACTTGCAAGGGCAGACCATCCCTCAAAAAGTCCTCAGACACTTTCCGCTCATCCCCCGCATAAACCACATGTTTCGCACGTCTGCCATGGCAAGCTTGACAACGTGGCATGTGCAGAATAGGTCTACGGATGGAGTGCAACGAATATCAGCAGATTCGCGCGCATGGAGCCACATTGACTCTACCTTCCCAGGCTTTGCGCGAGAGCCAAGGAATCTTCGGCTCGGTCTCGCCATGGATGGTGTGAACCCATTCGGTCTGCGCTCGACTTCTTACAGTGTGTGGCCTATAGTGCTTGTCAACTACAACATTCCTCCATGGCTTTCTACGAAGAAAGGACATCTCATCCTTAGCTTGCTCGTCCCGGGCCGCTACAAAGTAAAAAATATGGACGTGTATCTTCGTCCATTAGTCGATGAGCTTAAGATTTTGTGGGAGGAGGGGGTCACGGTGCAAGATATGAGCAGGCGCGATGGTCGGCGGTCAGCCAACATTCGAGCCATTCTCATGTGGACGATGCATGACTTTCCGGGATTGGGAGAGTGCTCAGGTGAGCAGACATTTGTTCACGCCGGTAATATCTATATTTTATTTCATTCAATCAAGTATTCACTAGGTCGTGGATCGCCTTGCAGGTCTCGTTACCTCAGGTTATCATGCATGTCCATTGTGTGGGCCACAGTTAGACTCCCGAAGGTCACGAACCATGAAGAAGATGGTATATCAAGGACACGCCACTTTCTTGCCGGAGGATCATGAACTCAGGGAAGGTTTTCTTGGACGACCTCCAGCACGTATGAACGCTGCAAGCTGGTACGAGCTGAAAATGGTAAACCCGGAATCACATCCAAATGGAATGCGACGGTTCTCAGTTTTCTACGAGTTGCCATATTGGACCCACTTACAGGTCAACCACTTGTTGGATCCCATGCATATTTTCAAAAATGTGGGCAGCTTGCTATGGGACCACATCACAGGAAAGAGAGACACTATAGGGTCACGAATGGATTTAAAGGAGGTAGGTAAGATGGAGGCGCTTTGGCCGCAGTCGAGTGCTGAAGGGGGAGTGCAGCTTCCTCGCGCTCCCTGGGTTTTGTCTACCAAAGAAGAGCGCATTGTGAAGCAAGTAATCAAGTCTATCCGCACTCCGACGGGTATGATGCGTTCTCTCAGGTCCGCATTTTCTAAAGATGACCAAATGTCTGGGCTAAAATCCCATGATTGGCATAAGATATGTCAGGTTTGTGAACAGAATGGATTTTAATAAGCGTGGACATTTTAAAATTTGAAAAGTGACCATTATTCTTAATGCTTTCTCATTTGTGGCAGTTTGTCCTACCGATCGCGATCGCGGGATGCCTAACTCCAGAAATTCGTGGGGCCATTTACAAGCTGTCGACTTTGGTGCAATGGATCTCACAGAAAGAGATTAAGACGTCCTCTATTGAATCCGCAAGGCGGGGAGCAGTTGAGACGGTCTGTCTCTTTGAGAAATACCTGCCCACTAGCATGCTCACGATACAAGTTCACCTTCTTGTGCATCTTGTGGACGAAGTGGAGATTGCCGGACCTGTCCATACGCGATGGATGTTCTTCCTGGAGCGCTTCATGAAAACCCTGAAAGGCTTTGTGCGACAACGAGCTCGTCCGGAAGGTAGCATGGCGGAGGGTTGGTTGGTGTCAGAGGCATTAGTGCATATCTCACAATGGCTACCAACGGTGGAACCAGACAATGAAATGCTATGGACGCTCAAGGACGATGACAGGCTGACTGGAGATGTGGTGGTTGGAAATGGGGTAGAAAAAAGAATGGATGCCTCAATGGAAGAGAAAGTGAATCGCTTTTGTATGTTGCACCATGCCTCCATGGAGACGTGGCTCGCCAAGTACCAGATTGCAAGGCAAGATCGAGAGGAAGCGCGAGCTGAATTCCGACGCAGTACGCGTCACCGACCGATTCGATATCCCGAAGGCATGGAGGAGATGCCGCGGTTTATGTCAACACGATGGTTGCATGGAGCCTTGATCGCAGCATCCAGTGAAGGGGCAGAGGTCTCAATGGAGGAGTGGGAGTTCTCGAGGGGATGTAGTCCAAAGGTAATGAGGGGTTTAGAATGTGTCGTATCTGAATTTGTTTGCTACATCTAATTTGAGTGTTTCAATGTGCAGTACAAAATATATAGTGCAGCGTGGTCGCGCGGACGGCATTTTCGGGTGGAGCGTATTGACAAAATGCGCTCCACAATGGACTGTGGTGTCATGGCAAGGTTTGAGCAAGAGAGCCGGCGACGAGCAACGGATCCGAACACGGTTGTGGATGAGATGGAGTATTTTGGGAATTTGCAAAGTATTATTACGGTGGATTACCGTAGCTTCTCCATGATAATATTCGATGTGCAGTGGTTCAAAGTGGTACTTGGAGGAGCTGGCGCAACGGTTCGACGAGGTCCATCTGGATTTCTCGAAATAGATTCCGAAAAAAAATGGATGGATTTGCGCGACACCTTTGTGTTGCCGGCACATTGTGAACAGGTAATCTTCTAGTCATTTGCTTGCTAATTGTAATACGACATGCTTTATGTCACAATGGTTTGAAGACGGTTTGTAAGTGTTTGTGAACAGGTAATCTTCTATCCAAATCCCCGACAACCTCGATGGTGGTATGTTATACCTTCAACTCCTAGAGGTGCGAGAGTATACGATCAAAGCGATGTTCCAGGCATAGATGAAGAATATATGCAAATAGAGGGATCGAAATTACAAGGGGTGGAGGCCACCGCAAGCTTGGAGCCCGCATCGGCTAACAATGATGGAAATACAGAAGTCGTAGAATTTTTTGAGAACGAGGCAGACTCGTTCTTTTGTGGTGACATGTCTATCGACCTTCCAGTGTATGCAGAGTTATGTCAGGAGATTAACATGGGACCATAGAATACTTCATTCTTGGAGAATTGTATTACTCAATTCGTTGTTTAGATCTTCCATAAAGGTAGATAAGATATGCATTTTAAGATGGATTTTTCAAAAATGATTTATATTAATGCGCTTTGTATAGTTTCAATTGATTATTCTAACATTATTTTTTATCTCTGCATGTATCTTTATTTTCAGGATGAGTCGAGGGATGAGCGATGAGGAGTTTCAGGAGATGATGGCACGTATGTCTCCAGATCAGCTCGCGAGATTCAGAGAGATAGCAGATCAGGAGCTGTCTCGTTCTTCGTCAGGGCGCTCTGCTAGATCAGCTTCAGTGCGATCAGATGCTTCAGCTTCGAGCAGACGATCTCGACGCTCGCGACTTGGGCCAGAGGGAGGGACTGCGACTGCAGGAGGATCAGGGGGGTGCTGCTGTGGAGACACGGACGCGGTGTCTCCGTCTCGTCGTTCAGCTAGAGCTCGGTCACCTCCAGGATTTGTCACACCTGTGGGGACGTCCACTCCAGTTACTCCGGCTTTTGCGCAGCCGTCGGCAGATGTCACGCCTTTTGGTGGCACTCCTTTTGGTGGCACCCCCTCTGGTGGCACTCCTTTTGGTGGCACCCCCTCTGGTGGCACCCCTTTCAGTGGCACTCCGGGAGAGGGTACCCCCGTCGGTACACCGGATGTTCAGGGGTCTCCTGGATATGCCCAGGAGCGTGGACGGAGATGGGAGAGGGCCCATACGAGGCACACTCCTAGGGATTATGGATACCTAGTGGATGGCAGGTCAGGAGCTATCATCATGAATGATGAGGGGAGGAGGGTGATAGCTCGCATGAGGGAGTTGTGCCAACAAGTTTTTCGGCACAACGTCCTGGATCATTGGAGGAACATACCGGAGGGGAGCAAGGAGTACATAGTAGCATCCTTGCATGAGGAGTTCCCGGTGCCAGCCGCAGTGGATAGATTCTCTACGGGCTGGATGATGGATTGCATGCGTGCATACATGTCACATAGACGATCCGACGCACGCAAGGCAATCAAGAGTGGGGCTCCAAAGCCCGAGTGGTTAGATGCAGAGGACTGGCGCCGACTGAGGGAGGAGGCTACAAATTCGCCAGGACGTTGGAGTCAGCAGCGGGAGGCGGCGAGGGCACGAATCGAGGCCGGATCGGTACATCATCTTGGGAGTGGCGGCCACAGGACATATTTGGAGGACTTTGTAAGTTTCTCTTTTGTTTTGCTTATTTGTTTTTTTGAGATATTATTTGTACTGACAATCATATTTCTAACAGTTAGCATTTTGTTTTCTTTGCAGCACTCCATTACAAATCGTGATCCGCAAGGCCTTGAGACTCAATATGCAGAGAGGCACGGTCTCAGATCATTGATCGACCGATTGTACAGACGCGGCGGCCCAGTAAGTCTCTCATCTTTCATGTCCGTAGTTACCATGAGATATTTGAATGCATTATTGTATGGTGGATTGATATGTTGTTTCTTTTTCTGCAGAATCCGTTTGATGCTCCTTTGCAGAGGGACGAGCTTTCGGGGGACGACGATTTGTAGCTCGCCCTCGGATCCTTAGCGCTCACATACCTTTAGTTTTTAGTCGCCCGATCTATGTAGACATTTTCTATGTATTAGTGATATTGTTTTATGATTGTACCAATCGCATTTTATGCGATATCATGTATTTATTTCATCTATCAGTTTTATGATTTCAGTATAGATTCTTTTTGTTTGCAAACGCTTTGTATGCAGCAGTGCAGAAACTATTTTGTATGGCTCTCATACAGCACACAGTGCTATATGTGGCAGGGCAGCTTGCTGCCCTGCCACAAAATTTTTTTTTCCTCTGTTACCGTCGCTATTTGCGTCGCAAATTTACTGCAGGCGTCGCTATTGTCGTCTCTATCAGCGTCGCAAATTCTCTGCAACCGTCGCTATATGCGTCGCTATTTGCGTCGCTATATGCGTCGCATTTGCGACGCATATAGCGACGCAAATAGCGACGCATATAGCGACGCAAATAGCGACGATTCCATGGCGTCGTCAATAACGACGCTTTTTCCGACGACGGGGGCAAATTTTGTTGTTTGTATTTTCGTCGCTTTAAACGTCGCTATAAGGTCTATATCTTGTAGTGGTCGCTATTAGCGTCGCAAATTTTACTACTCACATCGTTATTGGTGTTGTTATGTACGTCGCAAACCGTCGCAATCAGCGTCGATATTGGCATCGGTATCAGCATCAAATGCGACGTTGATACCGATGCCAATATCGACATTGATAGTGATGGTGATACCGACTGTTCTATGGCGTCGCCAATAACGACGCTTTTTGCGATGACAGGGGCAAATTTTGTTATTTGCATTTTCGTCGCTTTTAATGTCGGTATAAGGCCTATATCTTGTAGTGTTTCCTAAACACTAGATAGATTTGTTAGAGCATGACCCCCTTTGATTTGGTAGGATATTTAATTATCTTAACACTTTTTTAGGGGACCAAAGTGTGGTTGAGTACATATCCTAATGGCCATGAAAGTCCAAAAGATAGCTCCACTCTCTTTGAACCAAGTGTGATATTAGGCCACTCTTCACCTTTAATTGGATAAAAAGTAACCGGATGTTAGACTATTGTTTAGGAGACCATAGTAGTTTAGGAATCCTCAGCTCAATCCTTCATATTGAGGCCTTTACATCTCATTGTGAGATAGACTCAAAGACTACTCGATCACCTAAGTTCATACATCCAAATTGGATGTGGATGATGTTGTTCGTAGAGAGGTGTCTAAGGGATCATTAAGCATTGCCTCCTCTACCTTAGGTCGGGGCAAGTACATCACATGTGGTATCATAGCAAAAGCTTATCAAAGTGTAAGGTTTTATGAAAACAAATTTTTCAAAAGATAAGATACAATTTTTTAGTTTTAACTTATTAAGTTAACCAAATATTCATTAAAATTTCTTGGAAAACTCAATCCAAGTCATTTCCAAGAGGGTTTGATTAAGGAAGAAAAGAGATGGATTAATTGGAAATGAGTTGGTAAAGTGAGTCCAAGTATTTAGATAGACAACATTTGTGGATAATTAGTTCAATTATTAAGCTTGATGGTATATTGTCTTGAGAATCTAATACAAAATATTTTTGTGGCCTCATAAATATATAGCCATATCTAAACTATAAGAGAATAGATATTTATGACCTTAGAATTGTCACATTATAACCATAGCAAACTCCAAGAGAAAAATATTTTTATGACCTTAGGAATGTCACGACATAACCATATTTGAACTCCAAGAGAAGAAATTTCTTCTAAAGTAGGTAAAAGAACCACAATTCAATGGATATCAAAGTTAAGGTAGATGTGGAAGTTTGCATTGATAGTAAGAGTGATTATTTCTTTGTTGCCAAAACTAATGAGGTAAAATTTAGTTTACTATTGAGGCCAAATTTTGGTGTGAACAATAGTCCCTTCATAATGCAATGTCAGAGGGGTCAAGGACTTGGGATGAGATAAAAGAAACAATAAGAGGAAAATGCATTTTCCCCTCTTTTCAAACCTTAAAGATAAATGATTTTTTGGGTCTCCAATAGCTTGTTCTAACCCTAGAGCAACATTGCTCAAAGTTTATTACCCTTCAAAAGTATGCTTTCCAAATGTCCACTAACCCATAGTTTACAAGGGTTTGCCAACAAGGATTAAATATTCCCCTCAATCACTATCTTAAATTAATGAGGCTACTCAATTTAGAATATGCCCTCCCTTGTTCCTTCCCTCTTCTACATTGCCTTCTTCGTTCATCTCCTTCCTTTGTACATCAATGCGCAAAAGCTTCAAGAGATAACCATAAGAGTGTGCTATGCATTCAATTAGTTGTCAATCATGAATACATTTGCAACTGATCACAAAAGGGCAAGTAAAATAAACCATCATTCACAGTGTTGCCACACAGGTTGTCCAAGCAAGAAGGGTTTTAGTGTAAGAAGCTGGGAATACTTAGAATGTTAATAATATGCCATGTCACACTGACACTGGTATATAAGGAGAGAAGTTGTAATTTTTCACATCTTTTTGACATATCAATACAATTACAAACTTTCTCTCCCTTCTTGCTCCAAGCTTCCATGGCTTCTTCATCTTTCCTGTCTTTCTCTCTCCAATTCTAGTCTTTCTCTCTCCTCGTCACTCTATTTCTCTCTCTTCCTGCAGTCTTTCTCTCTCCTCTGCAGTCTTTCTCTCTCCTCTTTCTCTCTCCCTAGTTCTCTCTCTGACAAGTGGTATCAGAGCTTCAGTCTTTGATCCATTATTTTCTTCCATTTTCACTCCTATTTTCCTATTTCAAAACCAATTTCAGACAAAAATGGTACAAGACAGTGACTAGTGGAGTGCTGCAGGACAACTACAGTTAGCAATGACTACATCTGGAGTTATTCAAGGTCAGATATGGCGGGTAAAGGCTTAAATGGCTGGACGTCATCAAATTTTATGCAAAAATGGAGGTAACTAGGGTAAAGGATGGTTAACCGGGCTTAGTTTGAGAACAAACTGTGGTTACTTTCAAAAGAGGGGTTTCTCTTTCCCCTTTCCTGGAGTTTCCTGCAGGTTTCATGGAAGATCAGCCCTAAAGATCACTTCATCTCTCTCAAACCCCTGAGTTTCTTGGCCAACCATTACTTGGAATAGTTTCCCCAGATCAAGACCTTCAGAATGAGCACAAGGTTGCTCAGTGTTGCCTCAGCCATGGAGCAGGAAACAGCCCCGAAAATTGCGGCGCAATTTTCGGGCTGATTCCAGCCTGCATCCTGCTCAGGTTGCTTCCTCATCAGCCCTTGGCACTCTCCCTGATCCCTTGGCAAGTAAAATCTTCAGCAAACAAGGGAGGATTCAGCTCCCTTTCATGATTCTTCAGCATCTCTTGAACTTTACATGAACAGTCCATGGGCAGCCATGAAAGCTTCAGCCCAAGCTTCCATTTCTTGACAATTTCTTGAAGATTCTTCATCCTTTTGGCCCGTGGAATCATTTCAGCAAGGATTCTTCAACAAATTGCAAGGATTAAGCACGGGATGGCTTAAGATTGAAGATCAAGAGCTTCAATGGAGCAAAAATTTGGGGGAAACGGGTTTAATGCTTCAATTTCAAGCATTTGAAGCCTCAAGATTGGTCTCTACCATCAGATAAGCAAGCTTCTTGGATTATTTTGCTAACATTGGACAACCGGGAGCCCTATCAAGCATTTGGCAAGTTATTTTCAGCCATGTCAAGGTATTTCTCTTCAATTTTTAATCTCTCTCATCAATCCAATTGCTGAGCTTAAGCCATTTGACTGAGAGATTAAAGAATTGAACATTTTCATCAAATTCTCAGCCAACCTTTGCTTGAATTCATCTATTCATGAATGCAATGCTTGTCTAATGCATATTAGCTTCAATCAGTGAATGAAGGGCCTTAATCTGAGATTTCAGCATAACATTTGAATCCTATGGACTGAATACATTCATTGATTCCTTTGCTTACTCTAATCCAATTGATTGGTTGATTCTCTTTTGCCTAAATTGGAAAATTGTAAAGGGTAAGTACTAGCAATCAGTGAGTCACTGAATTGCATAGGTAAAACCCTTCTTCCATCTCAAGTTCTTTTATCTCAATCAATTGCATCTCATGAAAGGCTGAATGAATATTTTCCAAATGCATATCATGCTGATTGCTTAGTACACTAGCCTCTGCCATGTTGATATTCCCACCGAGGAAAAAGGTGGATGCCGGGGGAGATAGTGGGACAAAAGAGAGGTGACCCTCCCTCACTATCGAAGATCCCGAAGGGGTGCAACCAACCGACCCGGGGGGAACTTTGCCCACCTCCCGGTGATTCGGAGCCCGTGTAGGGAGCCCGTCCTGCCGTTTTATCCCTCACACAGGTACAGCGAGTGGAGAATTGAAGATTGAAGACTTTCCAACGACTCAAGTACCTATTGGAGTAAAACAGGGTAAAACAGGGCATTTTCAGGTTACCCACAGGGTATTTACAGGTGGATACAGGTACACCTTTTGATACTGAAGTACAGGTGCAGGTACTACAGGGTACCCACAGGTCCTATATACCCCTTTGCAGGGTTTGGTAGCCTTTGGAGGTTACTTTCTTGCATTACAGGGTCAAAACAGGGCACTTACAGGTCTAAACAGGGTGCAGGACTGGACAGTTCAGACTCTGAAAGTCAGTTACAGAATTTTCTGTCCTAAACCTGTTATAGCGTGCTATAGCTCATCTCGAAGAGGGAATTGTAAGCTTCGATTCGCACAAAAAAGTTTTGCAATCGGAGTTTTCTAGCCAAAGTTATAGCCGTTTTACTGACAAGGGGTACTGCAGGACTGCACTAGTATGGCAGGGCATAAAGGCAAAAATAAGGTCCAGGAGGACTATGCACAGCAAATCAGGGATTCTATGATGGAAAGCACACTTCAAGAGAACCCTGAAGAGCCTCAACAAGGAGAGATTAGTATTCTCAATGACGCTTTGTGTGCCCATGAACTAAGACATAAGGAACGTCATGAGACTATTTTGTCAACAATGGAGCATATGATTTTATCATTTGATCAAACGAAGTCTACTGTTGAGAAGATGATGGAATCAACTAACAGAACCAATGCTTCCATTGATAAGTTGGTAGAATCTAATGCCCAACTTATGGCACAATTTTCTCAACTCATGCAGTCACAAAAGGGATCAAAAGAAGCAAATGAGAAGGCTTGTTCAAATAGTGACCCCTCAGTTCCACTTCAGCCATCCAACCAAAATGGTTATGGGGATGGGATAATAGGAAGAAGAGGCATACCCAATAGTCAATATGAAGTGGGAGAAGCTTCACAAAGGCATGATGACTATTTGGGCAGTTTGAACGGCGCCAATACTCAAGCTTTTGGACTGCATACTCAGCATTCTAGGGGTGCTTTACCAACAGGAAGATTACAGGGTAATTCTCAGCCACCTGTTGGAAGATTTCAATCTCATTTTGGGGGTTCTGTACTTAGAAATTCCGATCAGCCAGTTTTGGGACAGCAACCTTTCCATGATAGAGAATTCAAGGATAAAATTGTTTTATCCAAATTCAATGGCCAGTCATCTTCACCATCAGAATTAGAGGAATGGACTTCTAAGATGGAGTCTTATTTCGACATATTTCCTAAAACTGATGATATGAAGATACATTTTGCCTCCCTCCACTTAGAAGGATTTGCTCACACTTGGTGGAGGTATATCAAGAAAGAGAATGTACTTATTGAGAATTGGGAAGCTTTCAAGGCACTTATGGCTGAAGTCTTTGTTTCACCTCTTGAGAAAGAGAAGTTAGAACGAAGATGGTACAACTTGGAACAAAGGAGCCTAAGTGTAAGGGAATATACAAACCAATTCCTCAACTTGACCATGTATGTGGAAAACATCAGTGATGAGGCCAAGTTACACAAGTTCATGTATGGTTTGGAACCATCCTTGTCAGCTGATGTTATGGCGCAAAATCCTACTTCACTTTTCAAGGCTATTGAGCTTGCAGAGCGCTTTGGAAGGAAGTATAGGAAAGAGTCTTCATTTCAGCCAAGTTATGGACAGCCAAGGACTGTTTTAAAGCAAGGGCAAGTTGGTAACAATTATGGCAGCAACCATATGCCTAGTGGGAGCTTACGGATACCAACTTATCCCCCGTTTAATGCTTCTAGGCTTCAAGGCAATTTCAGGACAGCAAACAGTCCAAAGGTTGAATTTAAGCAAGGTGATAATAAGCCTAAGTCTACTTCAGCCAATACAAATTCTAGAAATATTCCCATGGATCTTTACAAGGAAAGAAAGGACAAAGGCTTATGCTTCAAGTGTGGAGAAAAGTATACTCCTGACCATGCTTCAAAGTGTGTATACAAAAATGCCAAGCCAAAAATTCAGAGTATGCTAGTTCTTGAGGACCTTGAAAATGACATAGATGAAGTTAATGCAGTCCCAATCAATGCTGAAAATGAAGATTTCGAGGATGATGGTGGACATGAGTACTTCTATGATCCATCTGACTCTTTTCCTTTTGATCCAGGCGGTGATATCCCATTTGATCCTGGTGGATTTTGTAATGAGTTGCCTGCTGCCACTAATTGTTCTATCTCTATGGATGCTTGGACGGGATCTAAGAACCCTAATACACTTCGTATGAAGGGAAGCATATGTGGAAAGCCAGTGTTCATCCTGATAGATAGTGGCAGTACCCACAGTTTTGTCAATAAATCCATTTTGTACAAGTTGAATTGTGTTCCCACCGACTTACAGCAGCCCATTAGAGTACAAGTGGCTAATGGTGAAGAGGAAATCAGCACACAAATCTGTCCACAGGTTTCTTTGCAGATGGCTGAAAATTTTGAAGTCAAAGTAAACCTGATCACTTTGGAAATGGGGCCCATAGATATTGTACTTGGTTGTGACTGGTTGATGACCTTAGGCAGGATTACTATGGATTTCTCACAGTTATATATGGAGTTTTTCTCCAATGGACAGCTCATCCGTTTACAGGGGATCCCTAGTAAATCTGATTTTCAGCTTATCACCATTCAACAACTCAAGAAAGAGTACAAGAAGCGCTCACAGATATTTGTATTGCATTTGAACAAAGAAACACATGATCAGCCCAAAAATTCAGCAAACCATCCAGCCTTGACAGCTCTTCTTGAGGAGTACAGAGATCTATTTGAAGTACCTACTTCATTGCCTCCTAAGAGAGCGGTGGATCACCCCATTGATTTGGAACCCAACTCAAAGACGATCAATAAGCCACCTTACAGACTATCAAAATGTGAACGAGAGGAAGTAGCCAAGCAAATCAAAGAGCTTCTTGAAATGGGATTCATTGAACCAAGTTCTTCACCGTATGCATCCCCAGTCCTGTTAGTCAAAAAGAAAGATGGATCTTTCAGAATGTGCATTGACTACAGGGATCTTAACAAGATAACAGTGAAGAACAGGTATCCTATACCCAGGATAGATGATTTGCTTGATGAGCTTAAGGGGGCTCGATTCTTCACGAAGATTGATTTGAGATCAGGGTATCATCAGATTCGCATGAGAGAGGGTGATGAGGTCAAGACTGCTTTTAGGACTGATCGTGGGCTTTACCATTTCTTGGTGATGCCATTCGGCCTTACAAACGCTCCAGCTACCTTTCAAAGCTTGATGAATAAGATTCTACAACCTTTCCTCTTTCAGTTTGTCTTGGTATTCTTCGACGACATTTTGATCTACAGCAAGACTTTTCAGGATCATTTGTCGCATATGAGGAGGGTTTTTGATGTGTTGAGACATCATAGGCTTTTTGCTAAGGAGAAGAAGTGTTCTTTCATGCAGACTGAAGTGGAATACTTGGGACATATAGTCAGTGAAAAAGGAATACAGGCTGATCCCAAGAAGGTGCAATGCATAAAAGATTGGCCAACACCTACTACTACTACCTCTCTTAGAGGATTTCTTGGTCTATCTTCATTCTATCGCAGATTTATAAAGCATTATGCGGCAATTGCAGCCCCTTTAACTGACAGGTTGAAGAAAGAAGCTTTCTTTTGGGATTCTCTTGCAGATAGCAGCTTCAACCAGTTAAAGGAATTACTTACCTCCGCTCCTATTCTTGTATGCCCGGATTTCTCTAAAGAGTTTACTATACAATGTGATGCTAGTGGCCGTGGCATTGGGGCTGTTTTGCTTCAGGAGCATGGAGTAATTGCATTTGAAAGCCGTAAGCTTACTGATAAGGAGATGGCCATGAATGTTTATGATCAGGAAATGTTGGCTATTCTGCATGCAATCAAGAAATGGCACCATTACTTATATGGCAGCCGATTCAGAGTGCATAGTGATCATCGCGTACTCAAGTATTTCCTTACTCAGTCAAATCTTACTCCAAAGCAACGACGATGGGTAGCAACATTACAAAATTATGACTTTGACATCACTCATACAAGGGGCAAAGATAACATAGTGGCTGATTCTCTCTCTCGTATGTGGGCCTGCAAAGTATCAGCCATGACGGAATTACATAGTGATTGGATTGAAGAGCTACAAGAGGCATATCTCTTAGATGAGGAATTCAGCCAAATCTTTCAGAAATTACAGCAAGGTCTCATGGAAGAAAACTCACACTACCAGCTTAAAAATGGTCTTATTTGGTGGAAGGGCAAGATTGTTATTCCCTCTACTTCTTCCTTCAAGCGAAAAATTATGGAGGAGATGCATTCTTCGCCTTTAGCTGGACACTTGGGAGTTTTCAAGACTTATGACAGGATCAGCAAGAGCTTTTATTGGAAAGGACTGTGGAAAGATGTCAAGGACTTCGTTATGAAGTGTATGCCTTGTCAGCAAAATAAGGATAGCACCCATAAGCCAGGAGGTTTATTGCAGCCATTGCCTATTCCTACGGGTAAATGGACTCATATTACTATGGACTTTATCACTGGCTTACCTACTACCAAGAAGGGGTGGAATAGTATTTATGTGGTGGTTGACAGACTCACCAAAGCAGCTCATTTTATCCCGACAAAAATTCAGTTTACTGCTTCTCAGGTGGCCAACCAGTTTATGGAGCATATTTTCAGATTGCATGGATTACCGCAGGTGATTGTCCATGATAGGGACTCAAAGTTTATGAGTAACTTTTGGCAAGCGGTATTTACATCTATGGGTACCAAGTTGGCTCCATCTACGGCTTATCATCCCCAAACTGATGGACAGACAGAGAGAGTTAATAAATGGTTGGAGACTTATCTTCGCCATTTTTGCTATGA